>NC_045787.1:73527118-74127118 GCF_009873245.2 Balaenoptera musculus
GAGTCTGCAAGAACACCAACGTGTGTTACGTTTACATTTAGGATTTTTTAAAACGAAGGGAGAAAAAAACACAAGGTCAGCTTCGGAAATGATGAATGCCTTTTTGCTGAAAGCTGTACTGAACGTCCTTGAGTTTAATCAAAACTATTTGTTTTTAGTCAGCTTTGCTGTTGTCTCTTTTACTCTTGTCCACTGATAGCTTGACATTAATGACATCATAAATCATGTGAAGTGGCAGCTTGGGTTTGGTAGCATTTCAATTGTTTGTTGAGATGTCCCGGACTATCTGAGGGGCTGGTGCAAGGCTGGCTATCATCCTGCACTGAATCTTGAGTTTATGGCATGATTCAGTCGGTAGAAGCACAGAGTGCATTATGAGTGTGATGCGCCTTCGTTAAAGAATAACCGGCTCCTTGTTAAATGCCAACTTCAGAAAGAGATTGTCGAGGAGGTGGATTTATCTTTAATTCTGTTTCTTCAATTTTTTAAAACATAATTTTAAAAATCCCCTATTAAAATAAAGACCTCGCCCTCTGTACTTGTCAGTTCCTGTGGTCATTCAGTACCTGTAACGTAAAGTGTGAGAGTCCATTTGCACTGTTCATATTCCCAGTGTCCAGTCACTTGAGACTTGAACAGTGGGTACGTTTGAGCACTCCTATCACCTACAAGTTTTAAAAGGCTCTTCTTACGCATAAATCATCATCTGTACATTGAAAATGTATTCTTTGAAACATGTCTAGCTTTTATCAGTTTTTTGTTTCAGAATGATTTCACTGGATCATTCTGTTTTATGGCTTGTTATCTGTGTGACTGTTCTTAGAACATGCTTTTCATTATCATTGTACTCTACTGCTAAGGAAAGAAAAGATTATTCTTTAGCTGTTATTTATTTAATGGTATTTTGTTATATTGTAAATATAAATATATATATATGAATAATATGTAGATCATTTACTTCCTTAGGCCAATGTATTACCAAGTGAAAGAGAGTTACTTTGTTTTATAAGACAACTGGCAGAACGAGATGTCTTTTCTTCCGTCATGGAAAAGGATATCATCTTGAAATGTGCATCGCATATTATAAAAGAGTACTTTTCATAGTGTTGAGATAGTTCAGTCAAAATATATAAACACTTGTGCAGATTTAACAGGAAATGCAGTTTTCACCTATATTCAAAGTGGATCAAAATTAGATCATTGCTACACAGTTCCAGGACAAAACACTGAATAGAGTGACATCAAATAAAATCAATCATTTGACAACTTGGATAATTTGATCCCTTGGTTTTAAACTGAACTTGAGAAGAAAAAAAAATGTTGTGTATAGATATAAGTAGAGATTCTTAAAATTATCTCCCTAGATATTTATTACCTATTTTTATATGAATGCTAAGAGGTTATTTCTTCATATGGCAGCAAAGTTTTTTAAAAAGTAGTTTTGTAAAAAGAACCTAACTTGATATAGTATTAAAATATTTTTTTCCATTATTTCAATGAGATACGTTGACAACGTAAATGAGTTTGAACAACATTTGACTCTTCTTTAAACAGGATTGGTCCCTGTTATAAAAGGATTTCTTTTCTCCATGACAAATGATAGCAAATAATTATAACAATAAAGCAAATCACAGGTGAGCTCAATATAATGAGGGCAATACAATCCAACTCATTGTGACATGTACTTCAGTTCTATGGATTTCTTGCCAAACCTAAGGGAATATTAATATGAATTTTTAGATTATTGTACAACTTTAAGAAATGTTCAAAATATTGTTATGTAGTTTCATGGTATCTCTCACTGTACTGTATGGAGAATGTTCTCATGGAGGTGAAGTAATTTATACATCTTTTGCCACCAGACTTCTCCTACCTCTTTTCTGCGTATCTGTCTCCTAAAAAAATGACAAGGTTTTTGTTTGTTTATCATTAAGTATTTAATAGTCTGCACTTTCATCTGATCTAGACATGATAGAATTAGACAGGCATTATTTTTCTTCAGACCCTAACTATGTGCTGTGGTGCTCTAATTCTGGTCTGCTCTAGTCTAATTTACATACACCAAATAATTACTTTTATCCTCAGAACAGAGAGAGTGAATTTCAGCTTGCTTCAGAAAGAGAGAATGTACATCCTCGGTGAGACACAAAAGGTTTGGATCTCCCGGCATGCAAAGGGAATCACTTACATGACTGGCCCAGAAAAAGTTATCTTGGGCTTCGAGGGTGCAATTTTCAGTTTTTGCACTCACCTATCTTGAAAACACTTCTGACACATCAAATATATACTTAGCAAATCTCCTTTTTCCTATTAATAAAAATAACATTACTGGACTTCCCTGGTGGTGCAGTGGTTAAGAATCCGCCTGCCAATGCAGGGGACACGGGTTTGAGCCCTGGTCCGGGAAGATCCCACATGTCTCGGAGCAGCTAAGAGCGTGCACCACAACTACTGAGCCTGCGCTCTAGAGCCCGCGAGCCACGACTACTGAAGCCCGCGTGCCTAGAGCCCGTGCTCCACAACCCCTACAAGAGAAGCCCGCACACTGCAACGAAGAGTAGTCCCTACTCGCTGCAACTAGAGAAAGCCCATGCGCAGCAACAAAGACCCAACACAGCCAAAAATAAATAAATAAATAAATAAATAAATTTATTTTTAAAATATATCATTACTTATAAGTGGGCATACAGTGCTTTCTTGGTAAAACAGGACATTGTTTGTCCTTTTATTAATGAAGTGCAACATCAAACTAATTCATTACATTCATTTACTAAAGTGTTGATTCTAAGAAATTTTGCTTTCTAGACCTCAGCAAGAAAAGATTGGCAGAACTATTTGGGAAACTACCTCATACAGAACCACTGTACCACCCCTCTCGGGAAGGTGGGAAGACATGCTTCTCATGCTTGTATACACACATGCATACACACACTTGCCCATGCCCACGTTTATTCATACACATAATTATGCCAAGATCAGATAGAATGCTGAATTAACAGTTTCATTCATCCTGAAGATTTTCATTTTAATTTAAGCTCCTATTGGAAGGCTGATGAAAAACAAAAGCTCTAAGTCAATTCCAAAATGAATCAAATTCCAGGTCATGTATAAATAGTGAATGATGGTAATTACAGTGAAGGATCTGAGGTACAATTTATTTTTAACGAACAGACAGCACCTGACAGTATTTATATATCAACTTGTTCTGAAAATCCTCTCTCTGGATGATAAACTGATTTATTTCACACCTAATTGTCTTTTACAACTAATCGTGATGTATATATAAAGTTTCATAAGTAAAATCATCTAATTTGGCAAGGGATGTATTAAAATGAAAGAATTTGTATCATAAAATAAACCACAGAAACTTGTTTTCATGATTGTCAAATGCAATTTCATAAATAGATTGTCATAAAGATCTTCTGCATAACTTTTTTCTTATGTTAAGATGGGATTTCTAGAGAAATGCATCACTGAAAAATGTTTAAATGTTGGGGCTTCCCTGGTGGCGTAGTGGTTGAGAATCTGCCTGCTAATGCAGGGCACACGGGTTCGAGCCCTGGTCTGGGAAGATCCCACATGCCGCAGAGCAACTGGGCCCGTGAGCCACAATTACTGAGCCTGCGCGTCTGGAGCCTGTGCTCTGCAACAAGAGAGGCCGCGATAGTGAGAGACCCGCGCACCGCGATGAAGAGTGGCCCCCGCTTGCCGCAACTAGAGAAAGCCCTCGCACAGAAACGAAGACCCAACACAGCCAAAAATAAATTAAAAAAAAAAACGTTTAAATGTGTTTAGGGAGGAGAGAAGACCCCCATGCTTTGAGCTATTGCTCCCAAATTATAGTGCTGGTGAAGATGAGCTACCATAGTCAGGGTCCTTCAAAGGCATACTTCTTGTACAGCTACCCAAGTAAATCAAGTACAGAAAACTCACTTCTATTCTCTAAGAGAAACAAAGGTGAACTGGCAGATAAATAGCATTTAGATGTATTCCATGGAAAAATTCTCCTTAATTAGAACTTTCTCCCTATTGAGTTTATCCCTTAATTTTATTTGAATTCAAATTTATTCTTTAAAACTAAGGACTAAATATGGTCTATTGGTAACTAATGAAAAGCAAGTGAAGATGTCCATGTGGCTTTGAGTATTCACAGAAAGCAGGTCTGCCACATAAGGTAGTACAGGTTGTTCACTGTACAAGGACACATAGCCATGAGCATAAGAGGGCATGAAATCTAGTGCTCATGCCATGCACCTTGGCAAGTATTCCTTTTTCTATTTGGGATAAAAGCAAAAGCTCACCAAACTGGACATCCAGGAGGCTGTTTGTCTAGAGGTGGTGAATTTTTCTAATTCACATAATGGTCCATAAGGATTATCACAGACCTCTGTGGAAAGATCTTTGTTTTTATTAGTTTAAAAAAAAAGAGGAATTACAGTCTTAAAAGTGAGTTTAAACTTGTTTTAGGTGAGACAAAGTCTGACCTTTAAATTACATAAAACTAGGAAATTTTAGAAGAAATGTCTCCTATCGTATGTAATTTCTAATGATGAGAACATTATTTCCCCTCACTGAATTCTCCTAACCAAATTGCTTTACTATTTCATAACTATCTATCTTTGTAGGATTACTGTACTTCCTTTATATTTAAATTCCTTTCAAATGGTCACGTACAAATGTGTCTAAAGCTTAGCCACATCCATAAAAGAGCTATCAATACAAAGACACTTCTCTCATGTTCACAAAGACTAAAAACAAAAAGTGAGCTAAATAAACCTCTTTGGGAGAAAAGAATTTCTAGAATGTGCCAAAATTTTCAAATTGAAGCATTAAAGAACATAACTTGGCCTGTTTCCTTAGGTTATTGATGTGCTAGTGCTAATCTTGCACTAGGTCAGGGTTAACCCCAAAGAATAAGCTATTGAGCTTTGCTAAAATCTTTGTGGTACTTGTCAATAATGATCTGGCTGTGACTCTGGTTTCCAAGTCTCAGTCTCAAATAGTGTTGTCTGTAATAAATACAGTTTCCCAAGCCCTGTATGAAATGTTTTTTCTTTATTAATTCCATTAATATTTATTGACCACCTACTAAAGACATTTCGAGTAAAAAAGGGTTTATTGAAAGATAATTTTATAGATTTATATATCTTTTTCCATCACATGAAGCATTGTCTAACATCATTTAGTAGAAAATATACTTAGTTTCAACTGTATCATCTTGTGATAATCTCTTACATTCAATGAGATAGTCATAGAAAATTGTTTTTTTTTTTTTCTATTGAAGACACACTGGATATTTTTTAAACAGCTTTAAAAATATGGAAACCTTTTATGTACTTGCTTTTATTGAGAGTGCTAGTGAATAACAGAAAATCACAAGAGGTATATGACGTATGGACTCCAAAGCAGTATTTTACTATAAAAGCATGGAACCCTGCTGGCATATGTAATTTAATGTGCACCATGCCTCCCCTAATTCAATCAGGTCTCTACATCCCTTCTTTTATATTCCAATTGGATTTCACGTGCTAAAGCCATCAAGATTTTCAGGATGAAATGAATGCTTGTATTAATCCTGCAATTTCCATTTAGAACACAGCATCGATTTGATTAATAAGGTTTGATGCTGAATAATTATATGGCAAATATGTAGGCTATAGGAAAACCACAGATGTGACCACCAGCAAAAGCCTTGTGGGAGAAGGAGGTCAAAGGAAAGCAATGGCCATGACTGAGGTGATGAATTCTTTGGCTTTTCTTTTATGCAATTAACAAGCAGGGCTTCTATTAATTTGCCACCCCCAGAGCCTTGACTGGTCAGATGCATCTGGGTCAAGGGTCATGGGGCAGAGTAGGGGTCAGCATCACAGCAGCCCTGAAACAAAATGGGAAAACTAAAGAAATCTAAATGATATGGCTGAGTATACATTCTGTAGTACAGAGGGATGGGAGGAAGTGCATCTCCTTAATGTTAAGATTGCTGTTTTAGAATAATAAAAATGTTCTCTGCACATTTAATTCAAAGTAATCAATCTAAGGTGCAGTGGTTGAACATCCAATAAAGGAAAATCAATGTGGTCTCTACAAGGGAAGACAAACAATGCTCGCTTTTACTAAAGGGATTATAGGTTAACATTTATTCAGTGTATTGTAATCTGATGTCAAGTGGTATAAAATCAAGCCAACAATCCATTACCACCCGTTACAGGCTAGGTGCTGATCTCATGCAAATTGACTTTTCATAGAACTTATTAAATCATTTCTGTGTTCTAGCTATGAAACATTTTTCTACAGTGGCTGAACTTCAATGAATTTTATTTCAGATCTTGAATGAAAACACATCAAAAAGACAAATATGTGTCATTTCAAAACAAAGATTTTTTACAACTTTCTTATGCTTCTAGTCATTAATTAATTATACAAAATACATATTATTTTATGTTTCTATGAAAACAAACCAAAGAACTTGGTCATGATACTGGACCTGCATTATTTTCCTCCCAAATTCTTTTATTACTGCAAATGTCATTGTACGTGTTTGTCTATTTTTATAACACTGAGATAAATTGCAATGCCTTTCCAAATTTTGATAAAATTTAGATTTCCCTAGAATTTAAGGGAAATAATTCATATTTTATCAGTACTATGCATGTTCCAAATTTTGAGTTTATTTTCTTTTAAATAAAAATTCTATATTTCACATTGTAGACATTATGAGGTAAGGATATTTTTTAATATTATGTCTCATAAAGTATATTACATGAATCCCACAATTGGGGAATTAATAATTATTGAAATTCTAAGTATCTTAGATATAGGTAACCTAATTGAGTAATGTTTCAGTCTAGTGTAGCCACTATTTACTTGGGCAATAAGGATTTAGAGTGATTACTGCACTTCCCCTCCCCAAAATGTGATGATCTTTTGAAGTATTATAAGAAGTTAGTGATCTTTCATTAAACATAATAAAAAATGGCTAGCAAACCTGTCAAAGTTAGCATTTTTTCTAGAGCAACTGTGCTTATTGTTAGAATTGGGGCCACTTTTAAGTGTGAGGAAAATCATTACCACATGTTTGAAAATATTGGTGATATTTTGCAGATTGCATTACTCTGCAGCCTGGTGCTACTTCAAAACATTTCAAAATTACGTGATAGTAGAAAGGGAAATTGAATTTGACACTATTTTTATTATAAAAGCTAAGTTTAGTTTACCACCCTTGCTTTGATGGAATCTTTTAGCTTTTTATTTGTTTGGAAGTAGAAGTTTGCCTATTCTGTATACATGACATAAAGAAATTTAGAGCCTATTATTTTAATTCTTATTTACAAAATCTAACTATGTATATTATTGAATTATTCATATATTAGTATTTTTACAAATACTGAAATTTGTAAATTTTGTCACAATAATGGCTTCCATTATTATCTTTCTCAAATATTGTGATCTTAACTGATATTTAGACTAAAATAGATTATACTTTTGCTGACTCTGCATAATAAAACTAAAAAAATAATGTTTAACCATATTTGTTCTATTATGGTAACTAATTTGGGCTTCTGTCATTGTTGCCTTGTTTTGTATTTTACGTAGTAAAATGAATGTTTCAAAGAATCCACTTTACAAGTGGATTCTTTGAAATCATCTTATAAAGCCTATGGATCAAATCAGAAATAAAAGTAAAATGATTACAAACCAATTTCAGTCAGTGAACCAAAAACACTTATATAGGCCACTAGCTCACCTGTCCAACATCTGAATTTGGTCAGATTTATCCCATTTACATGAAGCACTCTGAACTGAAGAAACTGAAATCTTAAAATCTAATGATGTAATTTAATATGACCTTGTAACATAGTTTGAATTGACCAGATATTTTTGTTCAAATGTTGAATTAGCCCTAAGACAATACATTCTTCATATTTAAAATTAAATTGAAAACAAAGTGAAAAGCTAGTAAAATATGTTGAGATAGATTTATATTCATACTGTAAGTTCTAAACCTGGATTCTTTCCAGGATGTGGATTTTACCAGGATTTTTCATGAGCCCTTAATTTCTTGTCTCATTTCTGTTAATAATAGGTAGAAACACTTGCTCTCATTTCTCCTGTACATAACAACTGCCTTTGCTATTCTGCTTCTCGTTCCATAGCAAAAAAAAAAAAAAAAAAAAAAAAAAAATTCTTTAAAGAGTAAAAAGTAATCAGATACCAAACAAACAAACAAAATGCAAGCGAGTCTTGTGGAAAAAAAACCTCTGATTTCTCTCATTTTATTTGTAAAAGATTAGCTTGCTTAGGGGATCTAGATAACACGAAATCACTTCACAACCAGAAGCGATGAAGATATGAACTCTAGGCTAACAGTAACGGCAAAAATATTTCAAACTGAAGGCAAAAGCACTTCATTTTGTGCACAAGTCTGAATGCCTTCCACTGGACTTTAAATAAAAATGGAAAACATTTTAGCAAATACAGGTAAGCACTGAGTATATGGCACTGAGAGGCATTTTTGATGTTTTTGCATTTTTGTGCAGAGAGAGCATAAAAGGTTGCCAATGGGGTATTGTAAAACCACAGTTAACAGTGAATTTTAGATAGGTATAACCAGTTAAAAGTGATTGAATATCAAGGGTTGAATAGTGCTTATTATACCTGCTGTTTGGGAGACTTCAATTCATTATCGTAACAGAATGAAAACAGCATTGCTGCTGTCCAGGGCATGCTTGTAGTATTGATTGGGCTTCTCCAAGTCTTCTCTTAGGATGCAGAGTGCAGTCAAACATGCACAAACATCACCAGTTCCCCTGATCTGTCACGTGCTCCTTGTACCTCAAATGAAAGCAGCCTTAAGACACAGGAAAATGCTTCTTTATTTGAAGGCAGACAGGGCTCTAAGCCTGACTCCAGGGGCTATGCAGATGTGGTGACCTTTCTTCCAGAGACCAGATTTTACACTCAAATTGTCATTAAAGCTCAATTTTCCCTAGAGGTTCCCAGTCAACTTGTGTGCTCTCTCCATTAGGGTTAAAAGTCAAGAGTGGCACCATGCCCACCATGCATACTAAATGAAATGGAACATAAATAAAAGGGGGAAATGACCTGCCCTCCTGGAGAAAAGGCATCATCCACAGTCTACGCAGATGTAGTCAGGCCCGGTCAAAATTGCACAAATCCAGGACTGACACTTCAGCCAGAATGTCACAGGATCCTGTCTCTAGCAATGTACCTCTGAACGAGGATATTATTCCCTCCTTTTAATTTCCAGAACCAGTAAAAAGTATTGACTAAACCTGTATAGATATAGAAACCCTATATCTTTCTCACACCCTCTGTCAGTATCTATAAGCTTAATTAATCTGATAGTCTTAGGAACAAAAAATTAAAAAGAAATGAAGAAAAGAAAAAAGACATTAGTCTATAACCAAAAAGTAAACTGTTTTGGTGTCTTTTAACTTGGAGTTTGGCAGAGTAAGTGCATACAACAATAGAATTAACTGATAAAATAGATATTTTTTTCCCCTTGCCTATGTAGGACAACATGACCTTTAAAAAATGCCATGATCTCACAATCTCGTAAAAGTAGTTCATTTTAAGGTTATCTCATAAATGAAATTCGGAAAAAGGAAATTTCTCTAATGTCTCAAATGAATCAGCCTAATGTTTTAGGGATGGGAGATATCTTGACCTATTGATATGCTGTGTTGGCCCCCCACAGACCTATGCCAAGAATATGCTTCACCAAAGTGGAAGCCTTTCTGCTTAATAGGCACCTCTTGATTTGAATTGCCAATGCAGAGAAACTCCATTTTGTTTCTTAAAGGGGGAGAGGTGTTGAGAACTGAAACTTTTTCACAGAAACATTTCTTAAATCTTCAGAAAATCCCATTATAGGGAACCTGAAAACCAGGAAAGGTAAATCTGATCATATCCGACCCAATTAAAACAGCAACAATAGATCTGAAACTGGGATATACACCAACATCCCAATATAAGATGTAGTATCTGGATTTGGCCTACTGTTTTTTAGTTTTATCTATAGGTTGGGGCAATTCTCTCATTTAAAATGGTGTTTTGTATCTGAGTAAAAATGCAGAGTATAACACAGTGTATGCTGTAGCAAGACTTTGATTGTTTATCAGAAGACATGAGTTCTAGCCCCAACTCCATTATTTGTGGTGTAACCTTGAGCAAGTCACTTGCCCTCTTTGAACTTTTTATTTTTAATCTGCAAACTGAGGCTAATGACAAATGCTTTGACTATGTCTAATATTAAATGAACTAATTCATATGAAAGTTTTAGAAAATTGTGAAGATGATAGATTGATAGATCCTATATCAATTTGCTACCTAAAATTTAATCTACCTAAGATGAACAAAATCCCTCTTGCTAACTTTTGGGGCAATCATGGCTTTCTAGATCCCTTTTGCCTTTTCCTATGTTCCAAATTTCCCAGAAACAGATTTTTTAACAAGGTGTCAAAGCTATCTTTAATTAGATGATTCCCAAAGTCAAGGTCATCCCCTTTGGTCTTTGCTCCAAGTCTCACCCTCCACTGAGGCTTCATCTCCACATAGCTAGCATGGCACCCTTCACAATAGCCTCATTGATGAAGGAGGTCCCAACTTTTTCCCTTGAGTAATCACTCTGATTTTCACACACAAAAAATTATTATTAGTGACACTATGATCCCTACTCTGTCCCAAACTACATTTTTAGTTCGTCTTCAATCTGATCCATGCCTTTTATTTCACAGTAATGAAACCATTTTTTTCCCTAATAATGTTCAGAATCACTTACATATTTTAAAAGCGATTTTGGCCTGTCTCACTAGACTGTAAGGTTAAAAGAGGAGTGTGTGTCCTGTTCAGGTACCGAGCTTAGTACCACAGATGCCACAATGAACCGATCCCAGCCTTGCCATCAT
The DNA here is from genome assembly GCF_009873245.2 of Balaenoptera musculus. Classification (NCBI taxonomy): domain Eukaryota; kingdom Metazoa; phylum Chordata; class Mammalia; order Artiodactyla; family Balaenopteridae; genus Balaenoptera; species Balaenoptera musculus. Next base: position 73,538,047 of record NC_045787.1, read on the forward strand.
GGAACATATGCAGTCTTTGTCTTTACAGCCAATTAAAGATGGTTCCAAACTTCCCACATGCTTCCCCAGGATACATGGAGGAGAGCTAATTCAATCTCCTTCTTCCCCATAATGATTCTTCTGACTTTCCCTGTCCTCAGGAAACAATCACATAGATTATACAGTGTTCAATCAATGAACGTTGCAATCTTGTATATGACTTACCTCTGCTCTCATTCCTCACATCTCCTACGTTCTCATCTACCCCCACTTCCCCACCCTGTCTTGGTAATGTAAAACTGGTTCACATCCTTTGAGAACAAATTAACTATCATTTGTTAGTGAAGGCCTGCTATGCCCAAGGCCCTTACCACACATGATTTCCATTCTTCACTGCAAACTCATTTTGCAGAAGAGAAAGTTGGGACTTAAAACTGTAAATTAACTTTATTCATGCCATAAGATAGTAAATATCCGTGCTAAGAATTCTTGAATTCTTTATCAGGTCATTCTGACTCTGAAGACTGTAATATACTCCCTCCCAGGTCAGTATATTGACTTCCTTCACTATATATTGACTTCCATAACTCCTTTTAGGGGCATGCGTTTTAGTATAAATCTGCATTCCATGATGCCTCTAAAACTCATCATTTGCTCATGCTCTAATTTATAATAATTCCCTGTGATCACATTATGCGTCATAGATTCTCAGAGTACTTTTAATACATACTAAATTAATTAAATTAGTAAATAATCCCATTTGATGCTCATGGGAAACCTGAGGAATGCTTGACAGGTGTTACAAACACACATTTTATCACGGAAAAAAAACAAAAACAGGTCTTTAGGTTGTAGAATTGTTCCAGTTATCACAATTAGAAGCAACAGAATCATGCCTAGGCTTCATGCCTCCTGACTGCACTCCAGAGGGCCAAAGCTTAACAGCATCACATATTATTATGTTGCACCTGTATTGTAATTACAGTTTAAAACTTATTGGTACAAAATTTAACAGTTGAGAAATTCAGGGGTTCAAAACTCCAACTTTATTTCGTCACAACTGGACTTAATTTCTTCCTTTAAAACCCTATTTCTGCCTGAGGGTAGAACCAACCTAGCCACATCCAGGAAAATGTAGTCCCAATTCCTAATGACTCAAACACTTCAGGGGTGATCGCCTTCTGACTGTTCCTCCTTTTTCCCTGGACCTTTCCTTCTTTTAACTTTTTCTCTTGGCCTGGTGGCCTATGTGTTCTCACAACATGAGTGAAGGCGGTTGGCCCAGGCGCATCAGTGCCTGCTCGCATTGGCACAGGGAGGTGTGGGTTGGCCGGCCTGGGCTTTAGTGCTGCCTTTGGCCTCCACTGCATCTACCACTTACTCCATGGCCACAGGGTCCATCCTGAACTAACTGTGTCGCTTTGGTCCCAACCCAACCTTTAGCCTCTTCTCTGGACTTCTTAGGAGCAAAATAATTATAGGATGTTCTCTATTGCTGTTTGGGCTTGCAGGAGGCTTGAGACGACAGTCTCCAGCCCTCTTACTGTCTTGGGTCCTCTTTCCTAAGACATACCTCATTGTTGTCAAACACTGGTTTAGAGGACCTCGACACAGGCTGTTGCCACCCCAGACTTCCTCTTAGAAGAAAAATATGAGTTCCCTCTGTTATTGGACACCAGCAATCCACCGAGTGTTATCATTATCAGACGCTCCTCTTCCAGCAAGCCTTGCCCAGTATTAATTGCATTAATCATTTCTCTTCACAAAAGTTTTACATAGCACGTATTATTTGTCAGCCACTGTTCTAAGAAGTTCTACTCTTATTAATTCTATTTTATAGATGAGGATATGAGCCAAAGAGAGGCCAGAGTGTGCCCAGAATTACACAAATAGTAAGCAGCAGAGCTAGAATATGAGTCTTGGCAGTTAAAAATGATGGATTATGTGAGCGATTCACATGAAGTATATAACCACACCAGTGTAATGAGGACCTTAACAAGATGCCATTTATAAAATTTACCCAAATGGTCTGAGAGACATTAAAGTGCCTCATATAGACTAGTGCATTATGCTTGTCTGAACTAGCTGATGGTCCTAAGGAACTATCCTTATGGGCATGATTCTATTTACACGTCAAGAGATACAGATGGTTCTTTCAGAGTGGGAAATGGTGAATCTGTTATATCATATTCTAAAATATAACAGTATCCAGGCCAGGTATGTATCCCAATAATAAATGTTTTATATTTAAATTCAACATAGTCATGTAGGTGATTATAGTATAGATAGTTTTTAAACATATTTTACTCATATTAGTGGCAGAGTTCTTGAAAAGAAGAAATAGTAAGACAATTTGAGAGAATGTATCTGAAATTTTCATTAAAGTAGTTATCTTCAATATCTTAGAAAAATAAGTGTTTTATCATTTCTAACATTTTGTGAAATTAAGCTTGGAGTCATAGACATTTCTCACAATTGAATTCCTTTTCCTGACATATAATAATTTTTCCAGAAAACCAAAATGATTGCTATATCCTTAAAGAAGGAAAATCATCCATTATAATAGATACCTTTGTATTCCAGTCAAGATAAAGTCACAGGACCAGATTTACCCTCCCACATTACATAACCAAAAACATGAACAATGGTTTTCAAGACACTGGACATCAGGCAAAAAAGGACACGATCTCTGAGTGACAAGAAACAAATGAGGCAAGCTCTTTTATTGCCCCAGTCCCAGTTGTGAGAGGGTTTCTGGCATGTGGTGCAGGAATGGGGAGCATGGGGTGCCCAGGGAACTCAGCAGTCTCCCTGAGTTGAGGAGATGGAACAGAGGGTCCAGGGAGATGAAGGCAGCTGAAATTCACAAGACAGAGTTCCAGAAAGAGAGAGAACTGAACAAAGGACTGAAAAGAGAGAACTGAACAAAGCCAGAACCCTGGAGATCTGCAGAGGGTCTGTCTCGATCATTGTGTGCTTGGGTGCTGAGCAATTCACGCTCTGAGGAAACCATGAGGCTGGGGAAAGAGGCATCCAAGAAGACGAGTGGTTAATAGTGCTCAGCACTCCCACGGGACCAGAATGGAAAAATATAATTAGAAGGATCTTGGACTTCCCTGGTGGCGCAGTGGTTAAGAATCCACCTGCCAACCCAGGGGACACAGGTTCGAGCCCTGGTCCAGGAAGATCCCACATGCCGCGGAGCAACTAAGCCCGTGCACCACAACTACTGAGCCTGCGCTCTAGAGCCCGCGAGCTGCAACTACTGAGCCTGCATGCCACAACTACTGAAGCCCACGTGCCTAGAGCCTGTGCTCTGCAACAAGAGAAGCCACCGCAATGAGAAGCCTGTGCACCGCAACGAAGAGTAGCTCCCACTCGCTGCAGCTGAGAAAACCAGTGCGTAGCAATGAAGACCCAATGCAGCCCAAATAAATATTTAAACAAATTTCAAAAAAAAAAAAAAAGAAGGATCTTGCCTCAGTACGGACAGGGATCTTTAGACAAAGGATTATTTGGGCTAACATATCTTGAAAGAAAGACCCTGAAGGATCAAACTCTTTCTAAGTAACTTAACTGCATCACAAAACAATGCACAAGAATACTTATAGGAATACAAAATTATCCTGCACCCAGTAAGGTAAAATTAATAATGTCTGGCATCTAATAAAAAATACCAGTCATGCAAAGAAGGAAGAAAGACCCATAAAGTAATCAACTGAAAATCAACCCAGAGCAGACACAGATGTTAAAATTAGCAGGCAAGGACATTAAGACGTTTATTATAATACATATTCAAAAGTTAAATAGAGGTATAAAGATAAAAAAATACCTAAATCAAACTTATAGAGATGAAAAAAGATTAAAAATAATGAATAGAGCATCAGTAAACTATGGGGCAACTTCAAGTCATCTAATACATATTTAATGGGAGTTCCCAAAGAAGAGGAAGGGAATCGATTACATCAAGTGTTGATAATAACGTGTAGGGACTGGAATTCTCATACACTGTTGATGGGAATTTTAATGATACACTTTGGAAGACAATTTGATAATATAATAAAAATTTTTTAAAAATGTCGACCGTATGATCGAGCCATTTCACTCGTAGGTGTTCATCTGAGAGAAATCAAAGTATATGGTCCACACAAGACTTGTACAAATGATCATAGAAGTTTTATTGTAATAATCCCAAAATGGGAAAAACAATCCAAATTTTCATCAATGTGAAAGTATAAAGAAACCCTAGAATATCGATATGGATACTACTCACTTTAAAAGGGAATGAAATATTCTTTCACAGTAAAACATCAGTGAATCTCAAAATAATTATACTAATGAAATAAATTAGACAAAAAAATACTATATGATTCTATTTATATTAATTACCAGGAAATGTTAAACTCATCTTTAGTGACAGAAACATGGCTCAGTGGTTTGCTAGGGGCAATATGGGGGTCAGGGAGGGTTGGGAGAAAGGGATTACCAGGAGGCAGGAGGAAATAGGATGATGGATATGTTCTCATTTTATTATATATGGTAGATACATGAGTGACAACCTTTCAAGTTGTTTAACTTAAATATATTCAGTCTATTGTATGTCAATTATATATTAATAAAGCTGCTTTTAAAACCACATACACATAAAAAGAATAAAAGAAATAGTTTCACATGAGCAAAGGTTTTTTATAATATGATTTTATAGAGCATGATGGGGCCAATTAAATTCTGTTTCACTTCTTCCTCTAATCTGTACTTGAGTCATTAATCATATAAAATCAGATTCTTTTAAAAATTTTTTGATGGAAATATATTTTCCATTATATTGAAAATAAATGTATAGGAATTTCCTATTTACTTTATTTATTCATTTTTATTGAATACATTTGATTTACAATATTGTGTTAGTTTCAGGTTACAGCAAAGTGATTCATTTATATTTTTCAGATTATATTCCATTACAAGACATTGAATGTAATTCACTGTGCTATACAATAAATCCTTGTTGCTTATCTATTTTATGTATAGTAGTTGTATTTGTTAATCCATACTCCTAAATTGTCCCTCCTTCCCTTTCTCTCCCTTTTGGTAACCATTAGTTTGTTTTCTACATCTGTGAGTCTGTTTCTGTTTTGTATATAGATTCATTTGTGTTATTTTTAGATTCCACATATAAGTGATATCATATAGTACTTTTCTTTCTCTGTCTGACTTACTTCACTTAGTATGATAATCTGTAGGTCCCTCCATGTTGCTGTAAATGGCAATGTTTCATTCTTTTGTATGGCTGAGTAATGTTCCATTGTATATATGTACCACATTTTCTTAAGCCAGTCATCTGTTGATGGGCACTGGGGTTGTTTCCATGTCTTGACTATTGTAAATAGTGCTGTTATGAACACTGGGGTGCATGTAGTTTTTCAAATTAGAGTTTTCATTTTTTCTGGATATATACCCAAGAGTGGGATTGCTGGATCACATGGTAGCCCTATTTTTAGTTTTTTAAGGAACCGCCATACTGTTTTCCATAGTGTACGCATCAACTTTCATTCCCACCAACAGTGCAGAAGGGTTCCTTTTTCTCTACACCCTCTTCAGCATGTATTATTTGTAGAAGATAACATTTATTATTTTTGATGATAGCCAATTATTTTTAAGTAAATAATAAAATGTGTGCAGGAATAACTCCTACTCAATATTTTATTTTCAGGGCTTTTCATCAGAATATAATGACCTAAATTTACATGATCACAATATTATTTAATATCTATGCCAGAATTTATTGGGAAAATAAGTAGTTTGATTTAATAATGTACATTTGTGGAAAAAGTTAAAGTCAAAAAATTGTATTTAAGGTGTAATTATCAATTGCCGAGAAAATTTTAAAGTTTGAATATTAAATGACATATTTTTCTCTATAATAGAACATTAAAGCAATTTAGAATTTTACATTATCTCAGGACAATATGCCTAGGCAATTGTAAAACCTTAGGTGTGAATTGTCACTGGGGATTTTCATACTCTTTAGCAGAAGATAATATTTTAGAAAATGATCGGTTTCAGAGAATATTTCCAATGGATAACAGAATCACTTCTACAAGATCAGAGAGAATCCTATCATGTGAGAAGAGGTTCCTAATAAGTTTTTTCTTCCTCTAGTCTCTTCTTCCCACAGTTCATCTTTCATATTGCTTCCAGGGTTTCTGAAATAAAGATTGGGTTATGTCAATCCTCTATTCTAAAGCCTTCCATAATTTTGCAGTGTTTAAGTAGCTATTTAGAGTACATGCATCATTATTTTCCACCACGGTTACCACTACCTCCTCCTATACATTCTAAGTTTTAGCTAGAAAAAACTTAGTTTTTTTATTGACACATATGTATTGACATTCTTCTCTTATGTTATATAAAGATACTTCTCTACTGTGTGTGGACTGGATTGGAAAAGGGTAAGAAAGAATGAAGGAAAACTGTAGCATTAAGCCTTGTGAGAGATGATAGTGACTTGAGGAGCTGTAATGGCAGTCAGTGTTCAGGGGAACTCTCTGCAGACTGTTCCTCCCTGCTTTTCCACCTAAAGATTCCAAAATAACATTTAGGACCCTACGGCAAGATCACCTTGTGTATAACTTTTTCCCAATTGCCAAGACAGATTCCTTTTTTCCTTCCACTATGCTCTTTTATCATTCTGTACATACTGCTATCATAATACCTACCCCAATTCAGAATAATTATTTGTTACCTTGCTTTATTTTCCAAGACCTGATATAAAAAGCCGATATAAAGTTTCTTAATTTGTTGTCAGGGTCCCCTCAGGGAAAGCATGTCACACTCAAGAGGATTAAATGAAGCACAGAACTCTTACAAGGTATGAAGAGAGTTACATGAAATCAGCAAAAGATGATGGAGCACCCTGGGTTAGACGATCTTAAGAAGCTGTTAGTCTTCTAAGCCTGAAGGGGCAAGAGAAGTGGGCCAGTTGCCAGAGCTACAGCTATGGCGTCTCCTACTAGATGCTTTAAGAGAGGAATTCAGCCACTGGCAAACTGGAAGGTACTCGGCCACTGCCAAACTTTTCTCAAATGGAGCACAGGAAAATAAATACCCTCACTGTACTCTCCATTGGCCTTCTGAAGGCAAGAGCACTGGTTGATGCAATCCTTACAGCCTGGCCTCCAGGACACGGGCAGGTTGGAGGTGGGAGAATGGCTCTGGAGGGCAAATGCAAAGCCTCCAGCGTTCAATACATGGAAACTAAATGAGTGATTGAATTAACAGATGGCAACATGTGTGAGAATCTATACATGGAAAGAGAATAGAAACTTGGAGAGAGTTCATGTGAATCTTAAAGTCTGACTACAACAGGGCCAAGATGGTAGCTAAAGATTAAATTCCAAGTCTCTAGAAACTCACTGTCAGTGATTCATGAAGTGTTTTCTTAAGACCACCTGCATCAGAATTGACTAGATTACATGTTAAAACACTGATATCTAGGCATTGTATCAGGCCTAGAGAATCAGAATCTCTAGGGATAAAGGCCAGAATTTGTTATTAACAAGTACTCCCAAGGACCCTGAGTAATTTTGATCTTCCCTTCCTTCCCTCCTTCCTTCCTTCCCTCCTTCCAGAATTACTAATCTGAAGCTTTGTAGAATGATAAACTCCAGAAAATTGCAGGCAATTTTCTCCAATTTTTCACTTTACACTGGTTTTAACCTTCCTGATAAACTCTACCCCTTAGTTAAGGTGTTAGTTTTAGTTTCTGGAGATAACATGAGACAAGCAAAACACTCACTGCAAAAAAATTGCCAGGCTGTGAGCCCCTTGTGGGTAAACTTTCACTGAATCTGAAGGAAATCTGCATTGGAGAGGCACGTCCCTTTCCTTCTTCTTTTCTTGGGCAGAATGCTTCTCAGGGATGTCTCAACTCCCCAGCCCTTTGTCACAGACAGGTGGTCTGGAACCAAACTTCATCATTACTATGCACCCTAATCCCAGAGGTCCCACAGCCCTTAGGTTAGCAAAGCAAGCTCATTTTCAAGAAGCTTAATGTTAGTGATACTTCATCAGGTATTAGCAAATGGCCCTCCTAACAAACATATCATCAGAAGCAATGCTGCTGAAAGCAGCCTGTGCCCACTTGAGGCTGACAGCCCAATTCCTAACAGAGCCCCACCGAGGACTCATTATGAGGTTGGGGGAGGATGAAAGCACTTACGGTGGGCCACATGTGTGAGAGCTGAAGCAGCCAACCTCCCAACCATGGCTCTGCAAACCAGTTCATTGAAAAAATATCCAGGATGGGAATTGGAGCTGTGTGACGTTGATATCAGAATTTTTTCTTTTCCCTTTTTGTCATCTTGTCAGAAGGAAAAAGATGTAGGGAATTTTTTTAACTTCAGGAAAATAGAATCTATGCTATCAAAGAAGTAGCTTCCCCTAGTAATAACTAATGCACCAATAAAATACATTGTATTTTGTTAAACATATTCTAATCAGGGATGTCATCTCAGCAGGGCATTCTAAGGGCCTTTAAAATTAACCAGTGCTCAGAAATATGTAAAAATCCTTTGAAAAAATGTTAGTGGATGCATTCAGAGGCCCAAGTCCTTCTGATCGAGGCTCCCCAAAACAAAAATTTGACGCATTCATTTATATTCACTAATCAGCTTACTTACATATTATGCTTCAGAGAAAAAGAACATGTTAAAATTTTGGATGCAGGAGAACCAGTTTTGCAGAATAAGAATTATTTTTCAGCTTAATATATATGCCATTTTACCTTCAAATTAAAGTATATTTGTACTCCCTAATTAAGATTCTTAAATCTGAAGCCACAGCTCAAGATCACACTGGAAAAACAGCTATGTAAAATGACTACAGTGTGTGAAATGTAGGTGTGTTCATGGGTTGCTTAGGTGGAATGAGATGTAGTTAAATAGAACTGAGGAGGTCAAGGGACTTTGAAACAGTGATGTTATTAACATGGCTGGAGGGACAATGGGAAGATGATGTCAAGATGTAAGGAAAGAAAGGTGATGACACAAGTATTGAAATCACATAAGCAGATAAGGGTTTTGAAGTTGGTAGATAAGAGCAATAAAGGTAAAGAAAGTAGTTCGCTGAGTTTTTGAAGGTACTGAAAAGAAGTTTGGAAGTAACAATAGGAAACAAGAGGTATGCTAACTCAAAGGCCAGTTTTTCTGCTCTTGAACTCTCAAGTTGTTCTAGAGAGAACTCTATAACAAAATAACTGGTTCCATCATAAACTCAGCAGAAATCAGCCACTCACTGTGAACTAATCAATGCTTTAATTTGTCTCTAAATTGACTGCCTTTGCATAAGGTTGTTTCATTCAAGAACATAGCCCCAGCTCACATTTATTGCTTTCTGCAAATAGTATCACCTTCTACTTAAGTGAGATCAAGACTAGTGACAATGAGCTTCCTTAATGCCTTTCCTGTTTCACTTCAAAAGCCTCAGCTTCTCCTTCCAACTTCTCTTCTCTCCCTCCCATCACAGAAGAAGTAATTTCAGGGCTTATTCAATTGTGACCTCATTCCATTCTTTCCACATCCTCTAAGAGCTTGTCCCAGTAATCACATGCCTTTTCTCTTCTCTCACACATCTTTCTCTCTCTCACTCTCTCCCCTGGATCCTTCCCTTCAGACTGTAAGACTACAAACATACCAACATTTGTGCTCCCATCACACCCCTTTCTTGCCCGTGTGCTCTCTTTTACTGCTGGTTTTCTCAAAGATCATTCTCAGAAGAAGAACCTCCATCTCTTCACTTTTTCTTTTCCCATTTGCACAATTGATCTAGTGAATCGTTCTCTCAGAGGAGTAATGATAATCTGCCAGATCTAAGATTTTTTTCTTCCATCCTCATCTTTAACTGCTCTGTAGCATCTTCATCAGGCTCTCTGCCAGTGCCTTCCGCGAAGCTGCTCTCTCCAACTGCTCCTTCTAGGACCTCTTTTCAGACTGTTATTTCTTGTTCTGCTCCCTACACAAAAGTTTCCAAAGTTTCTATCCTTCATCCCCCCTGACTTAACCTCTCTCTTTTTTTCCCTGAAAAACTACCTGTAGCAGCCTGGCTTTCACTATCATTTCTGAGTGAAATGATATATATTCAATATATATATTCAATATATATGTTGACCATAACCTACATCACAAACTTTGTCTCACTTCAAAACTCCTCTCTGATCAACTCCACCTCAGACTGAACCCAACACCCTTCTCAGATCTTCCAGTTTCACAACTCTGGGCCTCTCTGATTATAAGATCTCCTCTTTTCCTCAAATTCAAATAGATGCTAAATCATATGGACTCAACATCACTAATATCTCAGTCGTTTCTTCTCTGTTTCTGTCAGCACTCTCTTCATCATCTTTCATCTGGTGGCAAACAACACCTTTCAAACAATACCTTTAAAAGTTGGAACGTAAATCTAAAAGTTTGGAATCTAATGAATAAATATGGCAAACAAATCTACAAAGCTGGGGTTTCCTCACTGCGGCATCCACTTTGAACCCCTTTTCAGTCTCTCTCTGTAGCCTGCCATAAACATCACACTTTCAGAAATATTTTGAAAGAGAGAACATTCTTGAGATTCCTGGGACCTTTTATTCTTCACCCTTTTGTCCACATTCAGAGACTCTTAGATTTTAGGTTATGAGCTGGCTTCCCAGAATCTCCCAGCCAGGCTGGCTTTCTCTTGACATCATCCCTTGCTGCTTCTCTAGTCCCTCATTAAAATTCATCCATTTTTTGCATCATGGTCTTATGAAAGAAGTTTGAGATTTGGAGTCAGAATAGAAAAATATCAAATCCCACCTCTGCAACCTACTGACTCTGAGACTTTGGAGAAATATTATGTGATATTTATTTGTTGGATGTCTGGCAATGTTTGACGGTATCCATTCAAGAGTAACAATATGGTTTTGTAGGCAATACCAGAGAGAAGATGCATTTCTGGTGAAGAGAGTGACAGGTAAGAAGATTCTTCCTATCGCCCTTTAAAATAATTCCTACTTTGCTTCATTCTATATCATTCCCATGACAATAAGATAACTATTGTTAAGTTCTAATTTGTTTATTACAATGCTTTAAAAAGTCATTTTTTTAGCCTGATGAAATCAGAAGTGGAAGAGGCTTTGAAAGAAAGGCCATGCTGGTGAGGTTGCCTGAAAGCTGGAGGGGGTGGGTATTGTGTGAGAGGTGGCAGTGTTGTCGGACAGATGGCAGGGGACAAACCAAGAGGCACAAAGGATGGGCTGGCAGCCTCAGGTACCCCTTTTGCTTAGCCAAGATTCAGAGAGATTTAGGGGTGTGAAGAGGAGGGAAAACCCAGGTGGACAGTCTTTCTTTACTCGCGCTAATTAATTAATCTTTGCTGAGAAAAACCCCACTTCTACATAAAAGAATCCTGCAGTTCCTACAGTGTTGTTTGTTCATAGATTTTGGATTAAGTTTGGCCATTACAGACTGCAATGGGCATCCTAGGTGCCACTTTTTCATCTCAAGATTTTTGTTTAGGGTGTGAGCATATGATTCAAAATCTAGCAATTTACTGCCATCAACAAAATTCTCAGTCTAATGTTGATGTTATTGAAGTCAGGGTAGCTTACATTTCTGTGATTCTATCTTCACCACTCAATATTTTTTTCCATCTGCAGGGTCATGTTCTAAATGTGATCTAAAATAGAGTCTTTGGTACAGTGGTCAGGATCATAGTCTGTGAAGCCAGAGGGCCTAGTTTCTAATACTCACTCTACCACATACCAGCTACATAACCTTGGACACTTCATTTAACTTCTCTCTGCTTCAGTTTTCTCATATGTAAAATGGGAATAATAATATCAACCTCAGAGTAGTATCAAGAGGAATAAACAAATTAATACATGTAGATCCTTAAATCATGCCTGGCAAGTGCTTTTAAGTTAGCTACTAGCCTGGCACGTAGTAAATGCTATATAAGTGTTAGCTATTGCTGCTGCTAGAAGCTGTTAGACTGAATTCCACATGCTCTATTATTACTTTAAAAACAGTACACTGATCTATCATCTCAGAATTTATTCAAGTGTGCCAGATAAGTGTCTGAATACACTTACTCATCAAACCAAACATGAATTTACTCTGTAAGTTCAAGAGACGCACAGTGAAAACAACCATTTTATTTTTTTAACAGAATATTGTTTAAGTTTTAGTCACTCAATATAGAATTAAAATAGCTTATAAAAGCACTTGGCAGACGCTGGTGTTGAGTAGTTTCAGAAGTAATGTGAGAACAAAATAAAATGATCATTCAATGGATTATTGATTCATTCAATAAACAATTACCATATGCCTTGCCCTTACAGAGGTTTGAAGAAGACGCAATGAAAAATAAGACCAATTTCCTACCTTTTTGGAGTTATAATCCAGTAAAGAAAACTCAGATAAGTAAATAATTTTAAGTAATCGTACTGAGCACAATGATAGTCAAGTGTGAAATGATATGGGAACGTATAGAAGGAAGTGATTTGTATAAGGGCCGAGGCGAAGGGGTTGGGGCATGTGATGATGGTTTGGGGATGGTTATTGGAAGGCAAGTATTCATCCCACCCTTAACTGGGATCTCTGTGTGTAGGCAGAAAAGAAATTCATGGTATCAATATTCTTTTGCCCTCATACTTAAACTTTTTTTCAGCTAAGCCTGTAAAAAAATATAACAAGCATGTTGACTTGACCCCAAAACACAAAGCATTCAAAGTCTTCAAGTTTAGTAGAAAAACAATAATTACACGGAGCAATGTCAGTGAATTATGTTAATGTAAAATTGCAGCTAATATTATATTTTGAATCCTAGGAGAAAAAAACATCCCAAAATTTTACCTGCAAACAAACCATAGGTAGAACTTATGGAGAATCACAGGAGAAAGTTTCTCCTTGACTCTTATGTTCTACCTGGACTAATGTGATCTGTCAGGGCTCCCACTTGGTAATTAGTCCCATGGAAATACACAGGTTGACATTCAGCAAGATAGGAAGATAGATCATTCTTGAGAATTGTTCCCACCATAACAGTCACTCAGCCCCCTTCATACAGTCATTCACAACCTCCCTGGTCAAGTGTGGAGTCAGAAAGCAGAGAGCATCCCAGCCTCATTCAACATTATCCAGTCATAATAGTCAACTTTCTCTTCTTCTTTAAATGACAATCTGTAAGAAAATAAGTTCAAAAACTGTAATACAACTTGAGAAATATTAAATGGGCTTTTAGAATGTACAAATACTTTTTTAAAGTTTCTTAAACTTGACTACATGCAATACACACAAATTAAGGTGTTTGATAAATAGCAAATTTCATAGTATAACTTAAAGACATGAACTACCAATCGACATAGATACTTTTTAAAAGGCTAAGCTTTCTGGTCATCGTCAGGTTCTCTAACTCTGATACTTCTACACTGAGTGTGAGCCCAGGAAGTTAGGGGAAGAGAGTTCGAGGGGCTCAATCACAGGAAATTTTGAGTAGCATCTGCGGTAATTGGCTCACTCTGATGCTAACGTTGGCACTGTAGCTCAAATTACAGACATGATAATTAAAACGGTTAGTCACCTGCTATAGCCAGTTAGGAAACATTATGGATGGGATCTCTCTTTGCATTATAACAACAAAAATGTAAAATACAATGGAAGAAATTTGACAAGAAGTGGACAAGACCTAAATAAGGAAAACTATAAAGTGATATATGTTTTTAAAATAAAGATTTTAGAAACTGGAGAACCTTATCATGCTCTGAACACATTAGCTAAGGCATCACTCTTCTCTAATCATGCTCTGAACACATTAGCTAAGGCATCACTCTTCTCTACTCCACTACCCCTATTGCTATCTAAAAGATCAGAGACAAAGAAATATCTTTGACTGAAACAAACAAATATCTTGTTTCCTTGTCTGCTTATTTATTTTCTGTCTTGGAGTGCAAAAATAAGCTTGTGAAAGTAAGTTCTTTGTTTTTCATCTTTAATCATGTCTGGCACACTCATTTTAAGAATTTTTAATATATAAAGAGTTATTATAACCCAATACATAAGATAAATTTTTGCTGTAGAAAAATAGTAAAGGACATTAAGATATAAATAATAAATACAAATTGATAATAAATTTTAAAAGTTAAACTTCAATAGTCAAAAACATAAATTGAAAATATGTGGGATAGCATTTTGACCTCCAGTTTTTATAAATTTTGTAATAAGTGTCAAAGGAATTTTAATTGTGTATGCCCTTTGACCCAGTAATTCTACTTCTTAAGAAGGAATAGGAGATTCACAAAAAAGAGTATATGTATATATGGATCCTCAGTACAGAGTTCTCTCTAATAGAAAAATGGACAGAAGCACCTAAATATCTACCAATGAACTAATGAGTAAATAAGGTATGCTACAGCCATGTGAAGTAATGATATGAAGAAGCCACTAAAAATTGTTTTCTCAAAGATTATGAAAAGATTTGGAGAAATACATGGACAATTGACGACAGAAAAACCCCAAAACAATGCAATACTGCCTACACAGTATTATCTTAATTTGGAAGTATGTATTTGTGTAAATATATATTTAAAAATATTAGGGCACAAACACACCCAAATTAGCAATGACTCTCCCTGGGTGTTGCAAACTGTTTCCCTTAACCTGCTTTTCTTTATACTTATAAGGTTTCCAGTGAAAATTACATTACTTTTATAATTTTCAAAGTCAGTTACAGTTATTTTTAATTGCCAACTGATTTATTCAAAAATTAACCCAGAACTTAGCTGTTAAGTCTACTGAGGACATATTACAAAAGGGAATATTGTCTGATATGTGTAGTCTAATTGTTTCATTGGAGAAAATTCACCCTCATACGTATTTCTACTTAGTTTTAGGTTAAGCCGTGTAATTTTATATTGTTTTCTTTCTTGTTTTTCTTTCTTTTCTGGGCACATTTGGTAGTTGACTTAATTTTTTCATAGATTAAAATGCAAGCATTTTATTCGTGTGCTTGAATACCATTGGCCCAATTCTCACTTTAGAAAGAAACAGTAAACTATGATCCATGAGTATGGATGGAAACTGAATGCTCAGTTAGTCACATTAGAGCTGTTACATTTCATTAGCATAGAACCCAGATATCATAATTGTTTTAGATGTTTCTGGATATCAAAATATATTTACTCTCAGGTTCTTGATAATAACAAAAGGTAATCCTTGAGCATTTAGAACACAAGAAAGGCTCAGAAGAATTTATTCTTAATGTCATATATCTTTTACTATTATTAATAGTAGATGAACATGGATGTTGTTTTAAATATGGATTCAATTAAGCCACACTTACATCAATGGCAAAGTTTACATATCCTTTCCATTTTAACACCTCATAGGCACTTTTACCCACCAAATTATAGACTTCCTTCCAAATCTCATGGTCAATGTCTATTCTCATTTCTGAATTTGGTATAAAAAGCAAAGTTCTTGCCACATTCACTTCACTCTACGTAGCCACACTTGAGTCACCATGGTCCTCTCAAATCCATCTATGACAGCTGCTGGGATGAATGCCAAGATTTTCAGACATAAAATAGCCCAATCTAGTAGAATCCAGATTATACTCACTTCTAATCACATGGGGCTTGGGTTGTTCACTGAGTTTCAGATAACATATGTAAGATCACCCACTGGGTTAGAAACAATGGTGATGCAATCTGGAATGTGCTACAAAATCTTAAATATTATGCATTGAACCCAGTAACTTTTCTCTGGACCAGACTGAGGTAACTCTCTCTCCTTGATAGAGTCTTGGGATTACCACCACAACCTTACACTTGGCTTTGACAGTCGTCTTTTCTATCACAATTTTAGGTGTCTGAATAAATAAGCTCCTACTCTGCAGATCCATATATTTTTCCTTTAGTTTATCAAAACAATAGCAAGGACAGATTCATTACCAAAATTTTCCCCAGAATGCTGATGGCCCAAGTCTACATATGCTGAAAGAAGTCATCCTAAATGGAAAGTGTCTTAACTGAGTCTTCTAGGAAGCAGAGGATGGGGCAAGGGTTAAGGTGTTAACACTTTTTAGGAGGTGTTAGCCCTGGTGGTGAAGGTGAGAGAAAAGGTGAAGCAAAGCAAAGCAATGTGAAACCAGTGTGCTATGATGTATTACCACACTGGTTTCTGCTTAAAGAGGAGCCACAAAGACACATGGTTGGTTGCTTTGTCCTCGTGTTACCTGGCACTCAGAACTGCAAGTTTTGTGAAAAGGAAGCAAGCCTTGAGGAGTCTGTGGGGAAGAGAAAGAAAACAGAAGGAATTGATGTACCTGACTCCTTCCCTTTCCCACTGGTCAAGATTCACCTCACAGAGAGCCAGCTCCTCAAACTTCCAGGATTTTCATGTAAGTCAGAAAGTGGAGGGGAAAACAGCACAGGCAGCATGTTGATCAAGAAAGAAAATGAAAGAACATGTGCGAATCTGAAAAGCGATCTGAGATTTGTGTCTCCACAAAGACAGGGACACTGTCATCTATGTAGTTTTCTCACGTGCACAAACTGTAAGATTTCATGTTTAAGTATTTGCATTCCAAAATTCTGAATTATTCTTCATGTTAAGCATATTAGAAGGACAGGACTTTAATATTTGTGGGAAATGGAATATGAATCAACTATCAATACGTAAAAATCTCGTAAAGAAAAACTATAGATTATATCAGTAAAAATATTTTTTTTTCAATAAAAAAAGATACAAAAGTGTTCAAAATACTTTTAAGAACTACAGCAAATCCATCATTTTGTCTATTAAATCCTTCATCTAAAATTGTATTGTTCATATCAAAGTATAGTTTTAAAATAAGATTTGGAATGTGTGGAATAAAATACATTGAATTTGAAATTTGATCTTCTCTGTCTGTTATACCACCATTATTAATACCATGAGTCATCATCAGGAAAAATGAGGACTTGAGCAACAGGCTAAAGCTTGCAGAAACGATTTGGCATGTGCTGCGGAGATAGTACAGCAACTTGCTTCTGGATGTGAAGCATTTTGATGCATATCAAATTGAGACTTCTGCTTAAATTCCAAGACAACAGGAAGGGTAACGTTTAACATCCCGATGCATGCGTAGTATTTATTTATAGATACATGATACCCCTGTACCTCTACATTTACATATGAATGTATTCAGAGTTTGGTTTATCTATGTATCATAATATAGAGATACATTTGGAGAAAGAGAGGAAGAGCCCAGGACAGAGAAAAGTTATCTAAACTCAAACAATATTTAAAGCCTAGGATATGACTTGGGGGAGCATTAAACCATCAACAAGTGCTAACTTAACTTTAACTTTTACATATATTCATTGTAAGGTTTTGAAAGTTTATCCTAATGTCTCTACCTGTAACTATTGTCTTTTTGGACCTAACTGAATATGTCAAAGTCCCCATGAATCTGTTCCTCTGTCCTCAGTTCTGATGACATGCAAAATCACCCTCTAAGGATATTTCTTGAGATGTTGGTTAAAGCCTTGAAACTGGTATGAGATAGCTTGAGGAAGCATCATCTACTAAAATTCCCTCAAGCTCTCCGTAAATCCAGTTCAAATATTTAATGTTTACAAATCCATGTATCAAGAGAAGTATCTCCATGAGGGTCTAGTGCCTATAAGAAAATTTCAGTGCAGGGACGTTCTGAAGGTTTGTATCTGACCTTTCTTCAGTTTTAATCACTGAAGTCCTCGACAGTTTAATAATTTGAAGATGCTGGGTCACCATCTAACTTAATAAGGCCTGCCACAGAGACTTGGTCACCTCTGATTGCTCCCATAAGTCTTAGCACATCTGGTACACTGTCCCTGGGTGAGAAATGTTTTCCATAACACCCCTCTTGTTCACTGCCCTGCATATAAATTGTTTTTATTAACCTGAGAATGATACAACACTGTATATGTGTGTGAGCTTTTGCCATTTTCAGCTTTATCCTAAAGAGAGTTGATTGTTTTCTCCAAAATGGAATTAAACACTGTTTATCACCAATGTCTTCTTTTCTATTTTTCTACCATTTTTTAATATGGGTCAAACTAGCCTTCAATTTGACATGAGATTAAAGAACTAAACATTGTAACAAGACTCTTCGAGACAATTTACAATATGCCAGAGTTGTGGGAAGAGAAGAGCCAGATAAAAACAATAGATCACTTTGAAAGATTTTCCCATTGGACAACATATCTAGATGTAAATATCTTAGGAGTATTCAATTGTATATGGAAATATGTATAGTTGGATGATTGGCACATTTCTCTGCCCAGAACGATAAACAAAGTGATAGACAATCTATTCTGTTTTATATCAGTATATTTTACAAATCTAATGAAAGTCATATTTCTGCTTTCTTTGCAATTTCCCATATGGATAATAATAGCATGGAAGTTGATCCAGATGGATAAAACTACAGTTTTATAGTATGGCATTACATCTGTATCCTCCACCTTAACCTTAGTCAAGGAGGAATGTATCTCAGGGCCATTATAGTGAAGTAAAGAAAATTGAGCGTCTTGATAAAGAAAGTGGACCCAAGACAACATGACTGCATTTTTATTAAGAAAAGTCTGCAGGTGGAAGTAGTTTGTGCTGGAATCCATCTTATCTTGATAAAAGCCAAAATATTTGTATACTGAAGTCATCTGCCAACCCATCACTGACACTTATCTTTTGAACAAAAACAGTGTTTAAATTCTCCTCTGATTTAATCCTATCTAACCTGAATTCATACACAAACACCATGTTGTTCACAAAAATATAAAAAAGGAAGAGGAAGTAGCTAGATAATGTGAGAGGAGTAACTATTACTCTTTTGTATTCTTCCTCTCTTCAATAACATACTATAGTTCCCTCCATCTCCCAAGAGCTTGGAGGTTTTGTTGCTGTATTTACATTTTACTACTCAGCCACATTTCTAGAACTTCCTTTAACTTCACATCATACAATTCATCTGCAAAGGAAGTTTCACGTGACTCCAATTTAAGATACTTAGATTAAAATTTTAGTTTTATCTACTGACACGAATCTAGCTACCAGATACATCTACATGCAGATATCACCGAAATCTGCTGTTCACTTTCCCCCTCCTTCCTGTCCAATGGAAGGTCTCACTGACATCCCTATCTAGACAATATTAAAATGTGACTTCTTATAGTTCTTCCCTATATCCTGTAAGATCATCTTCATCATAGTTTTGTTAGCTGATCATTTAGCTATATGATCATTTGCATGTCCAATCATTTTGTTTTACGTTTTATACAGCACTGCCCACACCCCCACACCTTGTGAAGCTATCTTTTTGTCAGGCTTTGAGGATTCCTCCCTTGGATAGTCACAGAATCTTAGGGTTCTAATTTGTGATCATAATTGTATAATGTTCAAGCCTGAAAGAGGCTCAAAGACCTATTCTGTCGCTCACATTGCAGCTAAGGGAAAATGCCGTAGGTGGCAAAGACAGGATTAAAACCAATCACTATATTTCAAGTTCACAGCTCATACTGCAACAGCTTGTGCTTACAACCCATAAGAACTGCTGCAAATTAGTCCTCTTCAAATTAGCAGTCTTAAAATTGTCAGTACTCTGTACTTTTGTATTAGTCAGGGTTCTCCAGAGAAACAGAATCAATAGGGTATACACAGATACATGTAAGAGGGTATTTATTATAGAAATTGGCTTACATGTTTAAGGAGGCTGAGAAGCCCCGCAATCTGCTGTCTGCGAGCTGGACAACTAGGAAAGCTGGTGGTGTAATACGGTCCAAGTTGGAAGCCCTGAGAACCAGGGGAGCTGATAATGTAACTCCTGGTGTAAAGGGGGTTCGTTCACTCTTCTAAGTTCCAGGGTCAAGAGGTCTGAGAACCAGGAGCTCCAATTTTCAAGGGCAGGAGAAAACAGACCTTCCAGGTGAATTAAAGACAGAGAATTTGCCCTTCCTCTACCTTTTTGTTCTATTTGGTCCCTTAACCAATTGGATGACACCTACCCACATTGGGGAGGGGATCTTCCTTACTCAGGCTACTGATTCAAATGCTCATCTCTTCTGGAAACACTCTCACAGGCACACCCAGAAATAGTATTTTACTGGCTACCTGGGTATCCCTTAGCCTAGTCAATTTGACACATAAAATTACCCAGCCCAACTGCACACGTCTTCCAGAGGATCCCAGGCCAGGTAGATGTTTATACGGTGCTTTAAAACTTGTCAGTTACCTGCCTCATCTTTTACTCCATTATCCCTCCTTATTCTCTCAGACATACTTGCTCACTCTTACTATATCTCTTAAGTCTGCTTTTGCCTAAAACCCATCTTTTTAAGCATTCTCTTGTAATCTACTACAGCCATTTTAATTCTATCTCCTTCCATTTAAAAGGTTTCTAAGATTCACCTCCCTTAACTTCTCAGAATAGTCAGCTTTCTTCATCAGTGTTGATGGTTTCATGCTTCTGATGATAAATCCACAAATATTTTTAGTACATCCTATGAGTCAGTCACTGTGGAAATACTGAGGATATTTATCAGGCACCTCATATGCACCACTTCAGGTCCTCTCTGCCTCACGTCTGTCTTGCCCCAGTGCCCGTTGCATTACTGGCTCTGAGAGGGCTCTGACCAACTTTATAAGCCTGAGCACTTTATTTCATGCTTGTGCCATCGCTTCTCCCTCAACTAACTATGGCCCCTTGGAGGGGAAAGGAGGGGTCCCTACAACCACATAATGAAGAAAGGAACTTGAGTCTTTTCACACATGTTGGTGGTAGCCAAAAATGGACTAACATTCCATTGTATTCCCACTTAGAACTTGTCTAAAGGACAGTGTTAGGGAAAATCTTACCAGCAGGCAGAGATAAGAGCAGTACACTGTATCATTCACTTAATATGGAGGGAGAAGTGATCTGAAGGATGGTTATACATGAACTCATGGACAGTGGGAAATGCCTTGGCTACTCAGTCATGGGCAGAAGAATGAAGCTGGAGGATTGTAGATAAGGAAGTCTTGAGTAGAGAGCTACAGATGGACTTTTGGGTAAGTATTAATGCACATAACTCTTTGTGTCTCCAGTTAATCCTCACAAGAAAATATGTTCCCCACAGAGTAAGCCCTCAATAACAACATGGATAGGATGACTTGTCTCATAGATATCAACCAGCTTGTTTCCTCTGCTACCCCAGGGCCTAAATGAGCTTGTGCAATGGGACTATGGAAAGAGTGGGCATGGTGGAAGGAATGGAAACTATGTATGGGCTCCTTCTCCCAAAGCCCAGTCTAGTTACTGCCACTTCTTAATGTCTACCAGCAGCAAGACAGAGCCTGTGGGGGGCACCATTCTTTGAAGCAACCAGCAACTTGAGGGCTGATGGATTACATTGGAACTCATCTCCTTAAGGATAAACAATGTCTCCTTACCAGAATCTAAGAGATGAATTAGCCAAGAGAAGATGAGAGAGATATTCCAGACGGTAGTACCAATATGAGAGAATGCCTAAAGGTAAGAGAGACAGTGGTCTGTTCTAGGAACTGAAAATATTTTGGGTAAAAGTTCAGAGAGGTGGTAAAACATGCGGCTGAAGAGAGAAACAAGGCCAGATGAAGAAGCCTTAAACACTTCTTCAAACCACAAAGGAATATTTGAGTCTATTATCACACTGGTAACCTGAAAGAGGTAAATCCTAGTTTGCAATGTGCCTTTAACAAAAGCCACATAAAATTTTAAAATAGCAAATGAGATTTCTGCATTTGAAGGCAGATCTGTTTCCAGCCCTCAAGGTATAAACCTCTTCTTTTGCTTGTCTTCTGTATGCCTCTCTCCATAAAAGCATTAGAGACCTGAGGCATGTACTAAATACTTGAGACTTTCATTATGAGTGTCTTCATAGAATCTCCCTGTTGGAAGTTTTTAAATGGGCATCTAGTTCAAGTTTCTTCTTGGATCTCCTATTTTTTAATCTCAAAAGTGCATTTTGTTTCTTATGAGAAATATAAAAATAAAATAAGGGAAAAAAATATCAAATTGAAGCTTTCATATAAATTGAGAGTCTGTGAAGACTGAGTTACAAGAATCTATAATTCAGACATTGGAAACCCAAATGTCTTCCGTTGCGAGACAGGTAGAGAAAATGAGTAAAATGAAATTAGTGTACAATGGTAGAGAGGGATACAGAAATTTTTGCTAACCAGATTGAGTGTGCCTCTTTTAAAGACATTCAAATTCTTTCTTTTAAATTGAATTCCATGTCTATAGATAGGCTCACCTTGTGGTTTCTAATACATGGTACCCACTTGTATACAGTTGGTGGTTCCCAAAATTAAATGATCACCAAAATCCCTGGGCAATCTACTAAAACATTCAAATTTCTGGGTTCAATCTTAAGATTCTTGTTTTTCTGTGATTTGTTTTAGTTTGTTTTGGTTTTATAGTTTTTCTCTTTGGTCAGCAAAATCACTGATTTAGGTGCATTTATTCAGCAAATAGTTTACCTAATGTTTAAAATTTGTCAGCAACTGTTGTAGGTACTAGGAATATAGTAGTAAATAAGCCTGTTCTCCTAATCTCACGAAGCTTACATTCTAAGTAACGTAATAGAAATGGTCATGTCTCTATTCTCAGTGACACCTTAATGAACTAAATTATGTTTACTTTATTAGCCAAGGATTAATTAAGGTTTAAATTAGTCATTTAAAGAAAAAACTACTTATTCATCCATGAGTAAAACAAAACCATATAATCACACTATTCTTGCACCCTTTTATTACTTCTATTATTTAGAAATAGTAATTCTATTTGATAGTCTATTTATAAAGTCAGTTCTATAACTCCAGTTTTATAAAATTATTCAGATAGAACAGCTTACATAAGGTTTAATCAATTAACATTAAATTATTCATTGACTTTTTAGTATTATTCAAAACAGGATATAAAAAACAAATTAAAAATATCTAAGAGACTAGAGTCGTCTATTTTCTGTATTCTATGAACTTGACTTTAATACATATCTTCTTCCTACAGCACCTCGGCACTGTCTTCTATTTTGTCTCAATCTTTAAGGGCTGCTCATAGGAGGTAGGTCTATAATCTAGAGTACAAAATAAGATTAGTTGTTTAAGACAAGTATTTCATGGCCTCCTACCAGAATAGAATCTTCCCCAAGAATCTTGCATTTTCTTCTTTTGAGTCACATCAAATAGTTTCTCCACTTCCACCCACCCTGGTCTCGTCCACTGGGTGGTCAGCATACAGTCTACTTAACAACAGCTGGGGGAAAACAACCACCCTGAATAACCTCCATTTTGATATAAAAATTACAACTCCCAAGAGTCTTAAAGCATTGTGGTCCTGACTTGCTGACCTTGGCCAACTGTTGTGGCCACTCACAAATGAACTCACCAGTAAGGAAATTAGAAAAACTCTGGAATGTGTTTTTTTGGCCAGAATAAACTCAATCTAGAGAGAGGAAAAGAGACTCTCCATTTTCTTTTTCAGGGTAATGTCTATCACAGGGAAGGCCTAATGAACTCTCAGACACACCAAGATTTTTTTTTTTTTTTTTGGCTACACATTCATTTCAGGCGGACCCTCCTTTACCCAGGGTTCTTTGTGGGCAAGCAGCTGCACTGTGAAATTACTTTGGTAGTTAAACAAAAATAAAATATTTTTCCTTTTGAAGTGGTTAAAACAAGATTCTTTAGCTATCACAGAAGGAACCATGTAGCATGAGCTAGAAATATTATCTTATTAGACTAATTCTTTCTTCTCATCTATTTCGTCCATTTGGACATTTTATTCAGTACTTACTAGGTGAAAGATACTAAGTAAAGTGCTTCATTTGTTTGTCTGACGTAGGAAAACAAAATCCTTTGCTAGCTGAGTAATTTACAGCAATTGCATTATCATCAAGCTTCTTCTAGATGACTGAATTTTTATTTAGGGCAGAGAACTTGTTGGATACATTCAAATGCATAATATACTTAAAAACAGGGTACTGTATAATCACATATGGGAGGAAAAAAGGTCTAGTGTTGCCAGAGTTAATAGCTCATACATTTCACGGAATAAGTTTGCTTTTGGATATAGCTAAAGCATAATAATTCCTAATGATTTTTCTTTCAGATCTTTCTTGTAAGCATACATCTGCTCCTTTTGAGATTTAATTGTAGATGCTGCCTATGTTGGCCAAAGGGAAAATATCTGTGTTCCCTTCACAACCCCTCTCAGTTTGCATTTAATCAAAGGCCTGACTTCATTTGATCTCAGTTCCACATCGCTATTTTTCACACTTCACCTTAGAGGCAACGGTCTTACCAAATAGAAGCATTGCGTTTGGAGTGATGGTGAGGGGCAAATTTCATTGCAAAGTTGAGCAAAGTGTTGGACTGGTGTGCTCATCATCCTTATTGAATTCTTTGCCAAGGAAATCCAATCCATGATAAATAGACAAATGTCTGAAATCATTGTGGCTCAGTCTCTGATGAGGCAGCTGCCTCCATGCTGTGTTTGTTGTTACGGGATATTGTAAATACTAATATTTTATAAGCTCGGAGCAGTTGAGAAATGAATCTCATAAACATAATTCACTATTTCCAAGTTTTCAGAAACACACAGCCTGAAAGAATCTCTCTCTTGGTCAGCCTGTGGGTTTGGAAGTCAGCTCCGGGAGCTGTGATGGGCAGAGGAAATTTGGGGTATGCAAAGTCTCAACTGCTGCCTTTCAGAAAGATAGGAAGTTTGAGTGTAATGACCATATATAATTTCTAGTGGTTTAAAATGATAGATTAGAAAAGAATACCTGCATTTAAAATTTATAAAAAGTGTTGTAGCATAAATTAATAAAACCAGTTTGAAAAGACAGGTTTAAAAAACCCACAGTGTTGCTTACTAAAAAGGCACCATAATTATTTATTTTCTTTTCCAGCAGAAACAAAGGATGTTATATCATATCGCATGCAAAGCATCAACTGAGGGTATTCTGTTAAAACACTAAACTAATTAAGTCACACCCTTTTCGAATTCTCACTCTCCTCTGGCACATTTTTAGATCCAACCTATATCTGCGGCCCCTTTCTCCCTTATGTGCTTATTTCTGTATTCACAGAACCAAGCCTCCTTGCTCTTTCTCGATTCTTTTCTTCTCTCTCATAACTAACTGTGTCTTCTTTGAAGGTGGTGACTCTTCTGCCCACTAACCACTTACGTTTGCTTTGCAGAGAAGTACCTCTCCATGTAGTATATGTATCATTCTAGAAGTGCAACAAAAAATAAAGATGCCGACTCCCTATATATACTGGAGATACACAGCTTAGTGGATATGCAGGCAAATGGAAAAGGACTGAAATAACACCTACATCTTAAATCACTACAACCAATAAAAACATATTGATTAATACATGGCTAAAACAGACACTGTGTAAGAGTAATAAAGTAGATGAAAATATTTTGTAAATTATATAGCACTATACACACATTACTGTGATTGTTTTCCCTTTAAGACACTGCACTGAGAGTGAATTAAATAAGATGCCAATTGCCTATCAAAAACGTAGCCTTAATTAGAGTTGGGAACCCCCCTCTTTGTATTAAAGGGCAATAATGATGGAAAGACCTGCTACATGTGGGATCTTTTCTTTATCCTAAGTCGGTGATGCTATTTGGGTAACAACTGATGAAAGGACTAGGGTGCCAACCAATTTGCAGTTAAGTGGCTAATTAAGACCCAAAGCAAAGCTGCCAGGAGGTTGGGTCTTCTAGCTTTAAAGTGACACATAAAACCAATTAGAATGGAGCTGGCTTTGCTAGGACATATTTAAATTTGGACACAAGTTTGGGCCAGTTATTACTTTATGTTAATATATTCTCTTGTAAGACAGCATCAGAGAGAAAAGGGAATCATTTAGGACATAAGAAATAAATTACTTGGATTCACTGAAATTCAGATGCGAAGAAAAAGCAAAACTATAAAACCCATTTCTATGTTTGCAGTCCTAACAGGGGTAGTAGAGTAATTAGATTTCCTAGTCTCAGAGGAAAAGAGAATAGTGCATGAAGCATACTGTTATCCAAGAGGAGAAAAATCTCTTAATTCTTGCGTGTGTTGTCACCTGTCTGTCATATTGTCTGAGTGTGACACCTAGCCCAGAATGGCAAGATTTTTAGAACTGTTATATTTCAACTTGGGACAATCCAGTGTTCCATTTAAATATAGCTGCTCTAATAGCAGAGGGGGAAAGACAGATTCTTTCCAGGTGTAGAGAGAAGGTTTGAAGTTGAGGAAAAGTAAAGAGGATTGGAGAAGATGGAAATTATAACACAAATTATCCACGTGTAGGGGAATACTGGTTGGGGGAGAGTAGACAACTTTTAAAATCATAGCGCCAGAGGCATCTGAGAGTTGTGGGAAAGCACAGTCCATTTATACCTTGCTCTTGTGATTTATGATGTCACCATTAAACCCCTTGATGGCATTATATCCTTGTAATTTGCAGTTGCCTAGCATTTTTTCTATATACAACTCAATAACTCATTGTGTAGCTATTTCACACACACATAAACACACACATTAGTGTGAATGTGTGTGTGCTGAATCTGTCATCAGTGGAAACCATGATTTTTGATGTAATAATAAGTTAATAAAAGGCAAGAAATCACGGGCTGGATGTGTAGTCACTGTAATACCAGCTTTGTCATGAGGCATGGCAAGGAGACAGCACTGCATGTTACTATAAACAGATATCATTTAGATGGTGTATATATTCTTTTTAAGAATTAAAGAAGCAAAACTGTTTGCAGGGTCGTTATTAAAGGAAATATGTGAGATTGCACAAAGATAAAGAAGGAAATATATTCAATTCACCTCAACATTGTAGTAATAGGATTAGAAAATAACAGGATTAGAAATATTAAACCTTCAGGGCTAAATTCTGCTGCCCCCAGAGATGTGTGGTTGGATCTCCTCCCTGCTCAGGGAATTTCTGTTTCCTTCCAGAGAGCCTGGTCCCGGCCAGTAATTGTGACACCGTAAATCTGGGGAAGAGAAGGTTTTGGAACCTTTGCTTTAAGACTATAATACAACTAGTCATTAGCATGTCTGCGGGGGTGAGAGGTTCAACATCTCTTAAGTTAGCTTTTAAACTGACTTCTGTAATTATTCTCCAATGGAAACATGAATGCCAGCAACTTTCTGGAGAGTTATTTTTATTTCTATTTGACTATTTTAGCTGCAATGCTGGATATACACTGCTGGATCTCTGAGAATGTTGTTCTAAAATGCTATATTTATAAAATGACCAAAGAGCACATGCTGCCTGGATTAAATTTATCCCAAGATGAGAGGTTTTATCTCTAATCATCTGCTTGTTGACTAATCTGGGTGCTTCTTGTGCAGGTTTGATAGTTGAAATGTAACAGGCTAAAGTAATCCAGATCCTAAAGGGGTATCCCTTTGTCTCTGCCTTTGCCTTCCTGAAACCTGGAGATAATGAACACTGCTGCTTTAAATTCATCATGCCATACAGTAACATCCTCATTGAATGAGACTGCTAGTTTGATACGAGAAAAAGTGGGGCGCTCTCTTTAAAGGCGTGTAATATATAAGATCACAAAATTATTTCGCTTCTCAGGAAAATATTTTTAAAATACATAGGATGGCTTTTCCACAATGTGTTTAAAGCCCACATGAAGTATAATTCTGGAGTATTTGTTTCTATGGAATTGTATTCTCAGCTATTCTGTGGTCCATGTCACATTATAATGTTATTATTTTCACGAGTCTCATATATTAGACTGTGAACTCCTTGACAAAAGGGACCTGTACTTGCCATGCTTATATCCTCACCAGAATTTCACACAATTCCAGGCACATTATAAGCATTCACTAAATATACCTTGAGAAAGATTGACTATTCTGTGTTTAAGACACTTAATGGTGAGCAATATACCCCTGTTACCTGCAGTAACTTCTTCCAGGGGCTGCCTTTCTTTGCTTGCCTTTCTTTGCTTTAGGGTTCAGTTATAAAAGTCTAAATTGGGATTAGATCCTGTGTCTTACAGATCTGCCTTCCATGAAGTGAGGAAATCAGTAAGAAGGATATTCATAACAAGTTCAATATCCCAGCCTCTCTCTGGAAGCTTTTAATGCCAGCAAAGAAAAATTAATGAATGAGAAACTCTTAAGAAAGAGAGTTTTGGAGTGAGCATAGAATCATTTGCCTTTCTGCTGTGCTATACTAGGGCCTATCAAAAATTGTAAGCAGCTTTACTGCTGGCTACATTTTCTCCCATGGGTTATTTCCTTTTCTATTAAGTAATTCCTTAATGCCCAGGGAGTTAAACATTCTGTTGAAAAGAGAGTTCTTAGCATCTTCTATGATTCAAAGCCTTACTGCAAAGTTTTTCTTGATCTTGTAATTTTAAAGTGCTACCGGTATAGTTAAATGTCTCTCTCATGATATATTTATTTTAGTGATATTTTTAAGGTTATGCACGTTTGAAGACAGATGTTATGTAATAAGAATCTTACTCTGAAGCATTTTCTACCTCATCTACCTCATTTCTACCTTATCTAAAACCTTTTAGAAGCCAGCTACACATTTGGCCTTTTCTAATTCTCATCCCAATACAAAAATCAGAGTAGCAGCTAAAGAAAAAGGGAAAATCAAAGATATTTTGAGTTCTATTTTGTTTTGTTTTCCCGTGGGGCTGATGAAAGCATCGCCTTTGCAATTTCCAGCCAACATTTTAGAGATGCATGAGAATGTCCACCAAAAAATGAAATTCTTTTAAACACATTTTGTGAATGTATTTAGCGTTTCTTCACTAATGAAAAGCATGCATTGCAATTATTGTCAAAGGTGGAAAAATGTATTTTCTTGATTTTTAAATGGAGATATGATTCAATTATAAATAGTCTTCTCTTGAAATTAGTACATCAGCAGAGAGAACTTATTTGTTTGCTAATTTTCCCCTCTCCTGCTTCTGATAAAAATCATAGACTATGGTCTTTGAACTTTTGTTGTTTCCAATGGTCCAATGTCTTATTGGCCTTGGTCAGGGTAGGAGCAGCTTTGGAAATGATACATTGCTCTTCAATATCGTAGTGATGTATTATCTAAGAGCTGACATGGTTTTAGCAGTTTGGCATTTTAAAGGGACTTGCCAGAATGGATACAGCATACTGAGGTGTGTGTGTGAGTGTGTGTGTGTGCGTGTGTGAGTGTGTGTGTGTGCATGCACACATGTGAGTGTAATCCTCAAGTGAAGAGGCATCTATTCTGGTATTAGCCGTGTACTTGGGCCCATCTACAGTTTGATTGTACATCGGTTATGATGTGTCTCTTTCTAACGGGAAGGATACCGATCTTGATGAATAGCTAAAAGGTAAGATAATTCTTAAAGGTGTGAGTGATTAATAATGGCTATGCATAGATTTTTTTCTAAGAGTGTAAATAAAATATGTCATTCACTTGAAGGGCAGGAGTTTGGCAGAGTGATTCACAGCGCATTTAAAAGCATAAAAAGTCAAACCCAGGGTCTCTTCTAAGCACGTCAAAGAGGAAGCTGGTTTAACCATTTGAAATATCTGAGTGAATGTTGAAATATCTGAGTGGAGAAATCATATGCCTTATGGAATACTGAAGATGGAGCTAATATTATTAATTGCCACCAATTAAACACAATCAAAATTTTCTCCTTTAGTAGCTAACAAGTAATAGTATGACAGAGATAAGTGGATAAAAAAGATGGTATTTGTGTACTACGGCATTTGGACTATACATTTCAATCCAACTAAGATTTACTATATAACCTCTAGATTAGAGGTTCCTGTGGGAAGCTGCTGTATTAGCATACATCGTGGCTTTGACATGGTCAGTATTCATACCAAAGTACATAGGGCCCTATTAAATTGTTAACTAGTGCAACAAGACTGACGAAACTTGAAGACAGAAGAATGATTCTAGTGGTGGTATCAAAAGACAGTAACAAGCAACCTATATAGTTGGTCTTTGTTAATTTCTTGCCAATGGTCTAGAGCTCATGACATTTTCACAATGCATACGACAACAAACTTCTTGGTGATACACTACCTGTCATGCTCTCCTATGGTCTAGCATCACAGGGATTGTGCATGTCACAGAAAGAAAGAGTCTCAACCCTGGGGTCAGGGTGGGATTCACCATTTCTTCCACAAGTCCTAGATAAATGGAGGAGCATGAGTTATGTCTTTCTAGTGAAGGTGGAAAAACAAGTGACCGTCATCATAAACTATGTAAAAAGAAATGTTGGTGACTGTCTAGGATCAAATGCCTATATCCACTGGAGACAAAACCAAGATTCATCATTTATACATATATATAAACTTAAGATATAATATATATATATATATATATAATCTTAAGATTATAATATTAAGAATAAAGATTTACAAGTCACTGAATTTTTAAAAAACTTTATTGACTTAATGTCCTATAAAAGATGCCATGAATATCATTTTCCTCATTTCATGCCTCTCCGTGTGAGGACAGAGGGCATACATCCTGGGTATGAGAGAAGGCACAGCGGCATTCTCTCCCTGCCATTATCATGGCCCTTTTCCCTGTGTTCTGCAGCTGCCCATGTTCCCTGCAAGTCATGGGCTCGTGTAAACAAGCCAAGGAGGAGGCCTATTGATGGATGGAGATCTGACAAATACACTGACACCATCTGAAGCACCACTTTTGAACATGAAGGGCAAAAACGTAGGAAAGACCAAAGGATCATGTCACAGGTGAGACTTCACTCTACCAAGGTGTTCATAGGATTTTCAGAAACTAAACTCCCTTTGAGAAACTCTAAGATAATGATACGCTTTTACTGACTTGAATACAGCATCGTATGCAGCCCTCCCCACTCCTCTATACTGTCTC
Organism: Balaenoptera musculus; assembly: GCF_009873245.2. Classification (NCBI taxonomy): domain Eukaryota; kingdom Metazoa; phylum Chordata; class Mammalia; order Artiodactyla; family Balaenopteridae; genus Balaenoptera; species Balaenoptera musculus. The sequence goes on from NC_045787.1 coordinate 73,568,985, forward strand.
TCTTCAAATACACATTTTGAGAATCTTCTGCCTCTGGGTGTGTGGGTGCCGATATGTGTGGACATTATAGGTGTGTAGATCTTCTGAATATCTTGGGCTTCCTGGGGTAGTAGGATTTAAAATTGGTTCAGTTCTACTAAATAATACATGCCAGGATCTGGGAATCTTTGAATAAACATGGAACATGTTTCTCATAACACATATTCAAACACAGAAATCAAAGGTGTGTCTCCAGAATAGAAATATTTAAATGATTGTCTGCATCTGGTAAACATTCTAGTGAAACACTATCATGTGTTGTACTAAGTTCTAACTCCAAGTTATATGTTTCAGGGTAAGTAAAAACGAAAGCATCAAGTGTCTCAGAGAAATCAGGACTGGGAGAGTGATGCTTGGGGGTGCTGGATAACTGTAGATGTACTAAAAGGTACAGTAGTATATCACTCTCCTCCAAAGTTCCTTTTTAGGATGTATTTATTTGGGGATTTCATAAAGATACATTTATACTTTTGTTCACCAAATTTTAATGAGAACACCCTCATCTGAAAAACAAATACTATTTTAATATAATGTGAGTCATACGTGAATAATCACATTGTGGTTTATGGGTAAAAGAAATATACTAACCTGCCATCAAGCAGACAATTAAACAACTATGTTTGTTTAATTGAACCTTTGAACCTTTCCCAGCAAGTGTGGATTTTTTTCTCTCGACTTTGCCTCTAGAAGCTGAGGGCGAACACATCATTTCCCCTGTCTCTCCTGTCTGCTACATGGCCATGGGAGTGAAGGAATCTATCTTACTGTTTTCCTCCTCCTCTCCTGTTGCCTATCAGGATCTTTCCCAAGCTTCCCTTTTCCCTGTCCTTTAAAGAAATCTTCAGGGAGCAGGTAGATGTCGCTAACCACACAGTGAGTCCAGAGAAGGCCATGACTTTATTCTCACACTGGTTGTTGTCATGGCCAAATGGCAAAATGACACATAGAATAAGAGTGAGATGACAACCAGATCACATATATATCTGAAACATAAGAGAGATGAAATAACTGAAGTGGTAAGACACAAGGCCATACTTACTTTGGATTTCCCCAAAGGGTACAGTCTCTAAAATCTATCCCTGATTTCATCCCTTCTGTGATGACACAGAGATTCTGTCATGTATTTTTATTTTCCCTTTTTATCTTTTTCTGACCATCATCACCTCTGTCCTCTCCAACTCCTCAACTCCTCAGGATCTGGAAAGACCCCAGGTTTGCTTGGGCAAAAAACTTTCTATGCAGAGGTCCCTGACTGTGGAGTCACTAGTGATTTCAAGATTTAAAACATGATTATTATTTTCTTGTTTTATTTCCTTGTACTCCTCCATTCTTCCTTAGTCATCGTAGAACCATTTGCAGATTATCTCTCATTTAAGAGCCACCTATCTCCATAACTTAGCAAATCAATGAGTTGCTCACCAAATGACCAGCAAAGAGACAATCTGGTAGAACAGTAATATAAGGAATTAGTGTCTTTCCACTAGAATCTGCCCAGTTCTAGTCATCAGTACATTATATTGTACAAGAGGGGAAGCTATTCTTTATTGGAGTTGCAATTAGCTCTTCTATGCAGAATGTAGTCACACTTTAATTGTAATTGTTTGTTTTAAATGTGTTCTGCTTGATTCCTTTGACTAAAAATAAACACCATCAAACCAAACAGGTGTTTTAGTGAGAAAGGTATTTACAGAACAATGCAGGTGAGGTATTCCCAGATTGATTGGATGCAGTTTTAATGACACAATCATCCACAAGTGTATGCTAACCCCTACCACATTCCAATGACTTATGTATCAACGTCACAGAGTATAGGAAGATTCTCCCCCATGTAAAATATTTTGCAGTGACTATTTGAAATCACTAAGAAGAAGGAAAAGGAGGAGGCGGAGAGAAAAAAGAGGGAGGAGAAGAAGAAGAGAACTACTCCAATGAAAAATAATAAAATCACAGGAATACATTCTAATGATGTTAAACTCTGCATCAGTTATATTTAGTCCCTTCTACCTCCAACTCACAAGCCACCTTTGGTGTTACCATGTTTAATAGACTTTTCAGTAAGTTCCAAAGAATCCATTAGGTATTAAAATTCCAGAAACATTATTTGCTGGAGACCAAGTGTACACAGATTATATGTTCAGCATCTGAATGTTACAGAAAACTTCTCCAAAATGGCCCATATGTTCTTGGAGAAAAAGCAGCAGTTCTGATAGTGAACCATTAAATATTCTGGAGGCAAATGGCAGAGTGCCAGTGTCTTAAGGGACGGCATTTTCCACTTTAAATAACAGACAAAATAATGCTTTAAAATGTTCTTGGTGATACATGATTCAGTAAACCCTTCAAGGCGTTGTAAGAAAAACCTTTTCTTCTGAAGACTGATGTTGGAAAGAATCAGACAAAAATTAAGAATTGCTCTGCCAGGCAGCATAAAGAATCAATGGGGGTCTTTCTGAAATTCAGGAAATTCAATGAATCGATAGACTGTTAGGAACCAGGCCACACATGCTGAAAGTGATTCTTTATAAGGACTAGATACAGAGATAACACAAGGCTCTTCAGAAAACCCTGAGCACAAGCATGCATTAAAAGAAGCTAAATTGTGTACTAGCAGGAAATGAAAACAGGTTATTTTTTAACAGGCATCTGCAAATGGGGACATTTGGCAAGGGTAAACCAATGCTTAATTGAAAGATAAGCAATTTACAGGTAAACACCAAAATGTATTTTTTCATTTCTCATTTGATTTTTGTCATTTCTAGTTCACTTACCCTGTCTCTAAAGATGGCAAAATCTCTGTCATTAAATAATTTGGATTTAATTGACATTCCCCAAGGCAAGCAAGCTGGAAGTATAATAATTCCTTTGAAAGCAAACACTCTTTGATGACTACAAGCATCAAGTATGATCAGAGAATTCTTCTTGGTCATTTTACAAGGGTCTATCCATCTTTATGTGGCCTATGACACCAAAATTAAAATGTATAAAGTGGTTCCTTAAAAATTATAAATAGTCAGTGGGGCAGCTGGGTACCTAAAAAAGATTCTTTTCATTATTATGGAAGAAACACTAGACTAAACCACTTACTCTATCCATGGTTTTATTTTAAATAATTTAATTTACCATTAAGACATGAAATTTACCCAACTGAAATCATCACAATTTCTTATGTTTTCTTTCAAAAAATGAAAAGTTTTTTAAAAAGGGAAGTGAAAGAAAACAAGGAAACTTAAAAATTTCATAAGCAAATTGAAAAATTAATTATAATAAGAAACTGATCTTAAATTTAGAGTTATTACTACTAATTTTTCAGTTTATTGGCATTATCATACTGTTCATTCATTGACAATTAAGCCAGGATCATAAAACATGCAGAAAACATATAGTTTTTGAATCCATTAGATAATAATACTGTAGACTATGATTTCTCCTTGTGGTGGGATTTTAACTGTGTCTAAATAATCTGGGGGAAAAGACTCTCATAAAGTATTTAGGACACATAAAATTTAAAATCTAACACTTGCGGTAAAATTAGGTATTAGTTAAGGTAATAATGTGACAATTACTCAAACAAAGTTGCACTTTCTATAGTGGATGCTCGCACAGGACAAGATCAATGCATGTACTTCATTCATCTGAACAATTTTAAAATATGTCTAGAGAGCTGGAGAGGGGCCAGGCGGAGCGGCCATGGAGGGTCAGCGCTGGCTGCCGCTGGAGGCCAACCCCGAGGTCACCAACCAGTTGCTCAATTAGGTCTGCATCCTAACTGGCAGTTTGTTGATGTATATGGAATGGATCCTGAACTCCTTAGCATGGTACCAAGACCTGTGTGTGCAGTGTTGCTTCTCTTCCCTATTACAGAAAAGTATGAAGTATTCAGAACAGAAGAAGAGGAAAAAATAAAATCTCAGGGACAAAATATTACATCATCAGTATATTTCATGAGGCAAACAATCAGCAGTGCCTGTGGAACAACTGGACTAATCCATGCTATCGCCAACAATAAAGACAAAATGCACTTTGAATCTGGATCAACCTTGAAAAACTTCCTGGAGGAGTCTGCATCACTGAGCCCTGAAGAACGAGCCATATACCTGGAGAATTATGACTCCATTCGAGTTACTCATAAGACCAGTGACCATGAAGGTCAGACTGAGGCACAAAATATAGATGAAAAAGTAGATCTTCATTTTATTGCATTAGTTCATGTAGATGGGCATCTCTATGAATTAGATGGATGGAAACCATTTCCAATTAACCATGGGGAAACTAGTGATGAAACTTTATTAAGGGATGCCATAGAAGTTTTCAAGAAGTTTATGGAACGTGACCCTGATGAACGGAGATTCAATGCCATTGCTCTTTCTGCAGCATAGCTTGTCCAGAATGGAAACACCAAATACTGTATTATTTGCAACAAAATTAAATTTCTTCTGTCATACACTAATTCAAAAATTTTGATATTTTTCATTAACTTGACTGATTAAACTTCATGTGAAATAAATAAATAAATAAATAAATAAATAAATAAATAAATAAAATATGTAGCATGTAGCACCCAGTGGGTGATCAATTTAGAATATCTGAATTATATCTCTATAAATAATTATATTTGAAATATATTACAAAATCCATGGGCCCATATGAGGTAGAAATGAAGACTTAGAACAATGGGTAGAGAAGAAGTAGTTACATATTTGTCTATTGTATAATCAGTGCATATGATGATTCTTCTTAGTATCCAGGCTCTCTCTCTTCCTGTTCAGGTTCAAGAACAATCCCTTGATGTTATTTATTGTCTAATGTGTCATTTCCTAAATAATGTCATACCTCACAATACATGAAAAAGACAGCAGTGTCATTATTATTCATAAAGCCATAGCTCTTCAGAATGCATTTGTATTGAAATAATATAGATCTTCTTGCTACTCCAGTTCCCTACTACTGTTTATTTAGTTACATCATTACTCATGATGCTGCTCTACCCAATGGCTTCATTGTGCTATCAAAGGTAATAACTGCTTCACTGATGAGGACTACAAATAAATGCAAATCTTACCCAAAGTATGCAGGAAAGTGTGAGTTATTATTTTATTTTAATTTTATCAAACAGAATTTTATAGTTCAAACATAGAATAACATATCTTCTAAATATGTCTTCCCTTGAAATCTTTAGCTAAAGTCATTGCATTCCTAGAATTTAATACCTTTCAATGTTGACCACATATGGTCACCAGTGAGGAGGATTACTGAGGGTCCCATGAGCTGAGCAAGAAGAACAGTCCTATTCACACAAGGAATGTCCATCCATTTCCAGGAAGGCTTAAGACTAACCCAGGAGAGTATGCCACCACATCAATCACAGGCAAGAGAAAACTTGATCAGAAGGGCTGATAGGCATCAAGGAGCAACATCCTGGAAAGCCCTCCAAGGAGACAGGCACAACCTTTGCCAGAGATCTGCCTGACATGTAGCGCAAAGCCTGTGGAAGGAGTAGGGAAACTGTCCTAGGTTACAACTGGGGGCAGGGGTGGGGTGGGGATGGGCACAGAGTAAAGATCAGAGAAGCCATATGACCTGGACACAGAGAGCTGAGAACTGTCCCTGTGGCCCAAGGGTTAGAGGCGGACTATCAGTAGCCTAGGGCCCTAAACTCCACCTGTGTTCAAAGTGAGTGAGATTCACCTGAAATCAACATGTCAGCACTATTCTGGGAGCTCAATCTCATGTGATCCCGTGAAAGAAATGCTTTGGTCTGAACTCAGGTGCCTGACCTGGATGGTCCTCTTGGACCCTGTGGGTCCTGGCCCCCAGAAGGAATCCTTAAAAATTTAGTGGAAGGCATTCCAAAGTGCAGAGCTCCCTAAGATACAGTGCAGAGCTCCCTAAGATACAGGCCAGAAGCAGGGTCCCTGCTTGCTGGTATTGTGTTTTCCTCCAGTTTCTAAAAAGCCCTTAGATACAAACCCTGTCTTCCTATAGCAGCAACACATGTCCCTTTCCATATTACCAGTAACTGCATGTTCAAGTGTATTGCCAGAGAGTAGGCCACCCAATAATATCAGAATACCCTTGCAGGAAAGGATCTTGTCTTGCATTTTTGCTCTACTCTCTAAAACCTGGCCCAGGGCTGGTCACATAAAAGTCAACAAATACTTCTCGGTTCATAATAGCTAGTTACCAAATACAGTTAACAGGTAAACAATAAAACTGCTAAACAAGAGAAGTCAAGAGTCATTAATACTGTAAAGGTAACTGTTACTGGAAAAAAATTCATAGTAAGTTGTTCTTCATCATTAAGATTTCAACCTAAAGAAAACAGTGCTGTACACCAATTCTTCGGCCAGAGTGAAAGGGCCGGGTGGATATTCCATTTCCTGAAATTATTCACCACATTAAGTCCTCAATATTGTTTCTCTTCCCTTTTTTCATTTTCATTATGAGAAAATACATGTCTTCTTTTTACTAAAATAAGTTTAGTACATCATCTTATGTCAAAGTTAATAATGACCTTTCTCTATGACTAACCTTCAACCCACAGTGATCTGTTACCTAGAATGAATGAAGTACCATTTTTTTATACATGGTCAATACCACATTATATGTATTGTACATATATACGAATGTGCAAGAGCATTGTGTGTACATATGTATACTGTATATTATTTAGATACATATATATACATGTCTCATCTCCACAGGAAAATTATATCCTTTATGCCAATGAGCATATTTCTTATAGAGCATGAAGCACCTTCCCAGACAGAGAAGGAAGCTGAGAAAATTTCTTATATTTGATTAAAGTTTGATCCCACCGTTGGATGTCTACCCTTTGAAATTTTTTGAGAACCTTGATGCTCATTAAAATATAAGTGAGATTTAAGAGTGATAGGCATCAGTAATTAAGAAATATCACATTTAAACAATTCTGTGGTAATAGAGGTAGCAGGTAAAAAAGTTAAATTAGTGTGGACTTCCCAGGGGATAGATGTACAAGTCCAGGTGATATACCTGCTTCCCAACAGTTCTTTCCCAATACAAACCAAAATCATCACCAATCATCACCAGTATCTACCACTGCTACTACCAGTACAACCAAACATGCTAGGTTATTAAATTCTTGGGAACTGAAGCCATACATTATTCATAATTCTATCCTCAAGTAAATAGCACATAGTAGTACTCAATAAATATTTATTGAGGGAATAAATGAAAATCTACACTGATTTGCCTACTTTAACTGATCCAGTCATATCTGGGTCAACATGTGAAAGCTAATAATATAATTTCCTTTCTTTCACAGATTTTACCAGAAGTTGCATAGCAATAATAATCACCTTGCCAAAGTTGTGAACATTATACAGGAAATATGTTCCACGGTTACTAGGCTACACAGCTCACTTTGCTCATTCTTCTCAAGGGAAACTAAGCAAGAAGATACAGGTGGCTTTTCTTTTCAATCATCACTGTGAGCAAAAAAAAAAAAAAACAATACAGTCGTGTCATCTTCATTTATGAAGCCAAAACAGGAACAGATGATCTTATTATGTAGAAAAAAAAAAAAGAGAGAGAGAGAGATGAACATGGCACACTGGAAAATGTGTGGGTGAGGAGAAAAAAAGTGAAGTTGCAAAATTTATAGTTTGTGGTAAAACATTAAGTGGCAATGAAAAGTTCTCAGCATTTTATCAGTAAGGGCTTAGAAAATGGCTACAAGATAGTCCAGATAATAAGAAATTGTCATATGCTTTTAAAATTTAGATTGTCTTTTGAAATCTGATAATGTATATCTTCCTCAAGATTAAGCCACATAAACTTGTGGAATATAGAATACTAGGGTTTACAAGCATGTTCTGATTATACTAAAATTAAGAGTTATTGAAATTAAAAGAGATTTTTAGTCCTATTTCCAGTTCAAAACAAGATAATCTTCCATCAGGTGGATTCTGGAAGATAATTATTTTGCACGCTCAGTTGAGGTTCTTGATTCTATCGCAGGAGGTTACTACAGCTTTTAGAGCAGAAGAGAGCCAAGATACATAAACTTTATTGTTATTGTTGCCCGTTTGACAAGACAGTGTCCCAAATGAATGGACACTGTCCATTCATATGGAAAACAAAAGCCTGTTTATCAGCTGGTTAATTGTGCTCAAACATGAAATAAGATTCCCAGCAGTGAAGCTTCCTCACATTTGTATTTCTCACCTAAATTATAAACTATCTGTGAACAGAACCATTTTCAGCATCCAAGTGTTTATCATAATGAAGCACATCTGCCACAGATGACTGCTGACCTTTCAACTTCTGTCGGCACTTTGGCAGCTTGCATACTCATAGGAAAGAGGGATGGATGCGTGTTTCCTGGCACTGTCATCTTCCTTTATTTGTGTGGCTTAACTCTGAAATGAGGAAATAACTAAGTAAAGCCAGAACACTGAAAATATTCCTTACACAAGATGAGTCTGGTGAATGCATTTATTTCCCATCAAATTTTCTGGACTTGGGAAAGGCTGAGTTTTTTGTTTTTGTTAACTCATTTTACTATTTTTTTTTTCAAACTTAGCAGCTGGAAAGAATTATTCATTGTATATATAATTTTTAAAAAGTGGTTACTAACACTTAATTCAGCCTGTTTTATATCTGTTAGGTCACCCAGGAACCCCCATAGACTCTTACTTTACCGATGGGAAGAGATTTAAATATAGGGCTTCATCTTTCGTCTGTGGAGTTTTGGGACAAGCTAGATGATCAGTCAAGAGCAAATTGCAAAAAGGCAAAAGTAGATCCCCCCTGCACAAATAGAGTAGAGAATCTTAACTCTGATAATAAATCATTACTAAACATAATTATAATTTATGGAATACCTTTAATAGGTACTGCACTAAGATCCGTATTATATACAATCTCCATTGACACATCCAGATTGTGCACAACCTCAGCGCACACACAATGCAAGTCTCACAAGGTAGCCTTCTGGATGGGTGCTGCTTACATGGTTTTGACTCATGTGAGCAGCAGAGTAATGACTGCATTCATGAATATGTGTAGCCCTGTCGTACAATTTCAGTAAGTATTAATATCATCTCTTTCTATCCCCCTTTTCCTTCCTATCAGCACATGTCTGGCCATATACTTGTCCAAGGCACTAGTGGGTCCTTTTTACAGATGAAGTAGTGTAAAGGCTATTCCCTGTACTTCAGGAGCTAATCGCCTAATTTAATTCAGTAAATGGATGGCTGCTTGCCATTCATGCTCTTCCTAGTGACCCCCCACCAAGTTCCTTTTTGGAAATCCCCTCTTTTTCCTGGTGTGTGAATTTCTAGCCTGGTCCTTCCCTTCTAGAAAGGTGAGGGGGGGGGCAAATTATTCTTTTTTCTAGACCATTAACAGAGTAGGAAGTTCTATCTATGGCCTAAATATGACAATTGGAGCTGTCACCATGATGGTATTCTGACCACTCTATTCCACCTGTTGGAAACTTACTGTGGCTATTACTTCCTAAAACCTGTCCTTCCTGAATCTTCTTTCTTCTTTTTTTTTTTTTTTTAACATCCTTATTGGAGTGTAATTGCTTTACAATGCTGTTTTAGTTTCTGCTGTATAACAAAGTGAATCAGCTATACATATACATATAGCCCCATATCTCCTCCCTCTTGCGTCTCCCTCCCACCCTCTCTATTCCACACCTCTAGGTGGTCACAAACCACCAAGCTGATCTCCCTGTGTTATGCGGCTGCTTCCCACTAGCTATCTATTTTACATTTGGTAGTGTATATATGTCCATGCCACTCTCTCACTTTGACCCAGCTTACCCTTCCCCCTCCCTGTGTCCTCAAGTCCATTCTCTACATCTGGGTCTTTATTGCTGTCCTTCCCCTAGGCTCTTCAGAACCATTTTTATTTTTTTTCTCAGATTCCATATATATGTGTTAGCATATGATATTTGTTTTCCTCTTTCTGACTTACTTCACTCTGTATGACAGTCTCTGGGTCCATCCACCTCACTACAAATAACTCAATTTCGTTTGTTTTTATGGCTGAGTGATATTCCATTGTATATATGTGCCACATCTTTATCCATTCATCTGTCGATGGACAGTTAGGTTGCTTCCATGTCCTGGCTATTGTAAATAGTGCTGCAATGAACATTGTGGTACATGACACTTTTTGAATTATGGTTTTCTCAGGGTATATGCCCAGTAGTGGGATTGCTGGGTCATATGGTAGTTCTATTTTTAGTTTTTTAAGGAACCTCCATACTGTTCTCCATAGTGGCTGTATCAATTTACATTCCCACTAACAGTACAAGAGGGTTTCCTTTTCTCCACACCCTCTCCAGCATTTATTGTTTGTAGAGTTTTGGATGATGGCCATTCTGAACAGTGTGAGGTGATACTTCATTGTAGTTTTGATTTGCATTTCTCTAATGATTAAGGATGTTGAGCATCCTTTCATGTGTTTGTTGGCAATCTGTATATCTTCTTTGGAGAAATGTCTATTTAGGTCTTCTGCCCATTTTGGATTGGGTTGTTTTTTTTTTTTTTTGATATTGACCTGCATGAGCTGCTTGTATATTTTGGAGATTAATCCTTTATCAGTTGCTTCATTTGCAAATATTTTCTCCCATTCTGAGGGTTGTCTTTTCATCTTGTTTATGGTTTCCTTTGCTGTGCAAAAGCTTTTAAGTTTCATCAGGTCCCATTTGTTTATTTTTCTTTTTATTTCCATTTCTCTAGGAGGTGGGTCAAAAAGGATCTTGCCGTGATTTATGTCATAGAGTGTTCTGCATCTGTTTTCCTCTAAGAGTTTTATAGTGTCTGGCCTTACATTTAGGTCTTTAAATCATGTTGAGTTTATTTTTGTGTATGGTGTTAGGAAGTGTTCTAATTTCATTCTTTTACATGTACCTGTCCAGTTTTCCCAGCACCAATTATTGAAGAGGCTGTCTTTTCTCCAGTGTATATTCTTGCCTCTTTTATCAAAGATTAAGTGACCATGTGTGCATGGGTTTATCTCTGGGCTTTCTATCCTGTTCCATTGATCTATATTTCTGTTTTTGTGCCAGTACCATACTGTCTTGATTACGGTAGCTTTGTAGTATAGTCTTAAGTCAGGGACCCTGATTCCTGCAGCTCCGTTTTTCTTTCTCAAGATTGCTTTGGCTATTCCTGGTCTTTTGTGTTTCCATGCAAATTGTGCAATTTTTTGTTCTAATTCTGCAAAAATGCCATTGGCAGTTTGACAGAGATTGCATTGAATCTGTAGATTGCTTTGGGTAGTACAGTCATTTTCATAATGTTGATTCTTCCAATCCAAGAACATGGTTTATCTCTCCATCTGTTGGTATCATCTTTGATTTCTTTCATCAGTGTCTTATAGTTTTCTGCATACAGGTCTTTTGTCTCCTTAGGCAGGTTTATTCCTAGGTATTTTATTCTTTTTGTTGCAATGGTAAATGGGAGTGTTTCCTTAATTTCACTTTCAGATTTTTCATCATTAGTGTATAGGAATGCAAGAGATTTCTGTGCATTAATTTTGTATCCTGCTACTTTACCAAATTCATTGATTAGCTCTAGTAGTTTTCTGGTGGCATCTTTAGGATTCTCTATGTATATTATCACGTCATCTGCAAACAGTGACAGTTTTACTTCTTCTTTTCTGATTTGGATTCCTTTTATTTCTTTTTCTTCCCTGATTGCTGTGGCTAAAACTTCTAAAACTATGTTGAATAATAGTGGTGAGAGTGGACATCCTTGTCTTGTTCCTGATCTTAGAGGAAATGGTTTCAGTTTTTCACCATTGAGAATGATGTTGGCTGTGGGTTTGTTACATATGGCCTTTAGTATGTTGAGGCAGGTTCCCTCTATGTCTACTTTCTGGAGAGTTTTTTATCATAAGTTGGTGTTGAATTTTGTTGAAAGCTTTTTCTGCATCTATTGAGATTATCATATGGTGTTTCTCCTTCAATTTGTTAATATGGTTTATCACATTGATTGATTTGTGTATATTGAAGAATCCTTGCATTCCTGGGATAAACCCCACTTAACCACAGTGCATGATCCTTTTAATGTGCTGTTGGATTCTGTTTGCTAGTATTTTGTTGAATATTTTTGCATCTATGTTCGTTGGTGATATTGGCATGTAGTTTTCTCTTTTTTTTGACATCTTTGTCTGGTTTTGGTCATCAGGGTGATCGTGGCCTCATAGAATCAGTTTGCGAGTGTTCCTCACTCTGCTATATTTTGGACGGATAGGTGTTAGCTTTTCTTTAAATATGTGATAGAATTCACCCGTGAATCCATCTGGTCCTGGGCTTTTGTCTGTTAGAAGATTTTTAATCACAGTTTCAATTTCAGTGCTTGGGATTTGTCTGTTTCTATTTTCTATTTCTTCCTGGTTCAGTCTTGGAAGGTTGTGCTTTTCTCAGAATTTGTCCATTTATTCCTGGTTGTCCATTTTATTGGCATATAATTGACTGTAGTAATCTCTCATGATCCTTTGTATTTCTGCAGTGTAAGTTGTTACTTCTCCTTTATCATTTCTAATTCTCTTGAGTCTTCTCCTTTCTTTTCTTGATGAGTCTGGCTAATGGTTTATCAATTTTGTTTATCTTCTCAAAGAACCAGCTTTTAGTTTTATTGCTCTTTGCTATTGTTTCCTTCATTTCCTTTTCATTTATTTCTGATCTGATCTTTATGATTTCTTTCCTTCTGCTAACTTTGAGGGGTTTTTTGTTCTTCTTTCTCTAATTGCTTTAGGTGTAAGGTTAGGTTGTTTATTTGAGATGTTTCTTGTTTCTTGAGGTAGGATTGTATTGCTATAAACTTCCCTCTTAGAAATGCTTTTGCTCCATCCCATAGGTTTTGGGTTGCTGTGTTTTCACTGTCATTTGTTTCTAGGTATTTTTTTATTTCCTCTTTGATCTCTTGGTTATTTAGTAATGTATTGTTTAGCCTCCATGTGTTTGTATTTTTTACAGATCTTTTCCTGTAATTGATATCTAGTCTCATAGCGTTGTGGTCGGAAAAGATACTTGATACGATTTCAATTTTCTTAAATTTACTGTGGCTTGATTTGTGACCCAAGATATGATCTATCCTGGAGAATGTTCCATGAGCACTTGAGAAGAAAGTGTATTCTGTTGTTTTTGGATGGAATGTCCTCTAAATATCAATTAAGTCCATGTTGTTTAATGTATCATTTAAATCTTGTATTTCCTTATTTATTTTCATTTTGGATGATCTGTCCATTGGTGAAAGTGGGGTGTTAAAGTCCCCTACTATGATTGTGTTACTGTCGATTTCCCCTTTTATGGCTGTTAGCATTTGCCTTATGTATTGAGGTGCTGCTATGTTGGGTGCATAAATATTTACAATTCTTATATCTTCTTTTTGGATTGATCCCTTGATCATTACATAGTGTCCTTTGTCTCTTGTAATAGTCTTTGTTTTAAAGTCTATTTTGTCTGATATGAGAATTGCTACTCCAGCTTTCTTTTGATTTCCTTTTGCATGGAGTATCTCTTTCCACCCCCTCACTTTCAGTCTGTATGTGTCCCTATGTCTGAAGTGGGTCACTTGTAGACAGCATATAGATGGGTCTTGTTTCTGTATCCATTCAGCCAGTCTATGTCTTTTGGTTGCAGAATTTAATCCATTTACATTTAATTATTGATATGTATGTTCCTATTACCATTTTCTGAATTGTTTTGGGTTTGTTTTTGTAGGTCTTTTCCTTCTCTTGTGTTTCCTGCCTAGAGAAGTTTCTTTAGCATTTGTTGTAAAGCTCATTTGGTAGTGCTGAATTCTCTTAACTTTTGCTTGTCTGTAAAGGTTTTAATTTCTCTGTCAAATCTGAATGAGATCCTTGCTGGTTAGAGTAATCTTGGTTGTAGGTTTTTCCCTTTCATCACTTTAAATATGTCCTGCCACTCCCTTCTGGCTTGCAGAGTTTCTGCTGAAAGATCAGCTGTTAACCTTATCAGAGTTCCCTTGTATGTTATTTGTTGCTTTTCCCTTGCTGCTTTTAATATTTTTTCTTTGTATTTAATTTTTGATTGCTTGATTAATATGCATCTTGGTGTGTTTCTCCTTGTATTTATCCTGTATGGGACTCTCTGTGCTTCCTGGACTTGATTGACTATTTCCTTTCCCATATTAGGGAAGTTTTCAACTATAATCTCTTCAAATATTTTCTCAGTCCCTTTCTTTTTCTCTTCTTCTTCTGGGACCCCTATAATTCGAATGTTGGTCTGTTTAATATTGTCCCAGAGGTCTCTGAGACTGTCCTCAATTCTTTTCATTCTTTTTTCTTTATTCTGCTCTGCAGTAGTTATTTCCACTATTTTATCTTCCAGGTCACTTATCTATTCTTCTGCCTCAGATATTCTGCTATTGATTCCTTCTAGAGTATTTTTAATTTCATTTATTTTGTTGTTCATCATTGTTTTGTTCTTTAGTTCTTCAAGGTCCTTGTTAAATGTTTCTTGTATTTTCTCCATTCTATTTGCAAGATTTTGGATCATTTTTACTATCATTACTCTGAATTCTTTTTCAGGCAGACTGCCTATTTCCTCTTCATTTGTTTGGTCTGATGGGTTTTTACCTTGCTCCTTCATCTGCTGCATATTTCTCTGTCTTCTCATTTTGTTATCTTGCTGTGTTTGGGGTCTCCTTTTTACAGGCCACAGGTTCATAGTTCTTGTTGTTTTTGGTGTCTGCCCCCAGTCAGTGAGGTTGGTTCAGTGGCTTGTGTAGGCTTCCTGGTGGAGGGGACTGGTGCCTGTGTTCTGGTGGGTGGGGCTGGACCGTCTTTCTTGTGGGCAGGGCCAGGTCTGGTGGTGTGTTTTGGGGTGCCTGTGAACTTAGTATGATTTTAGGCAGCCTCTCTGCTAATGGGTAGAGTTGTGTTCCCGTCTTACTAGTTGTTTTGCATGGAGTGTCCAGCACTGGAGATTCCTGGCCATTGGGTGGAACTGGGTATTATAGTTGATAAGGAGATCTCTGGGAGAGTTCTCATCAATTGATATTACATGGGGCCAGAAGGTCTCTGGTGGACCAATGTCCTGAACTCGGCTCTCCCACCTCAGAGGCTCAGGCCTGACCCCTGGCCAGAGCACCAAGACCCTGTCAGCTGCACGGCTCAGAATAAATGGGAGAAAAAAAGAAAGAAAATAAATAAAAATTTTTAAAAATCATAAATAAATAATTTTTTTCATTATTAACATAAAAAAATAATACTTGAAACAAAAATGAGAGGGAGCAACCAAACCAATAAACAAATCCACCAGTGATAACAAGTGCTAAAAACTAAACTAAGATAAACATAAATATCAGAAACAAATCAGTCATAGACAGTGAACCCCTTGTCTACAGTTGCTGCTAAAGTCCACCACCTCAATTTTGGGACGATTCGTTGTCTATTCACGTATTCCACAGATGCAGGGTACATCAAGTTGATTGTGGAGATTTAATCCACTGCTCCTAAGGCTGCTGGGAGAGATTTCCCTTTCTCTTCTTTGTTTGCACAGCTCCTGGGGTTCAGCTTTGAATTTGGCCCTGCCTCGGCCTGTAGGTCACCCTCAGGCATCTGTTCCCCACCCAGAAAGGAGGGAGTTAAAACAGCAGCTGATTAGAGGGCTCTGGCTCACTCAGGCTGTGGGGAGGGAGGGGTATGGTAGCTGTAATTGGAATGCGGGGCAAACTTGCAGCAGCAGAGGACGGCGTGACGTTGCAACATCCTGAGGTGCGCTGTGTGTTATCCTGGGAAAGCTGTCCCTGGATCACAGGACTTTGGCAGTGGCAGGCTGCACAGGCTCCTGGGGGGGGTGGGGAGGTGTGGATAGTAACCTGTGCTTGCACACAGGATTCTTGGTGGCAGTGGCAGCAGCCTTAACATTTCATGCCTGTCTCTGGGGTCCGAGCTGATAGCCACGGCTCGCGCTCATCTCTGGAGTTTGTTTAGGCAGTGCTCTGCCTTCTGTGGGCAGACAGGGAAGGAATCCCCTCTTCTCATGCACCCCAAAACAATGGTCTCTTGCCTCTTCAGCAGGTCCAGACTTTTTCCTGGTCTCCCTCCCGGCTAGCTGTGGCACACTAGCCCCCTTCAGGCTGTGTCCACGCCGCCAACCCCAGTCCTCTCCCTGGGATCCGACTGAAGCCCAAGCCTCAGCTCCCAGCCCCCGCCCGCCCCGGCGGGTGAGCAGACAAGCCTCTCGGGCTGGTGAGTACTGGTCGGCACCGATCCTCTGTGCAGGAATCTCTCCGCTTTGCCCTCCGCACCCCTGTTGCTGCGCTCTCCTCCGTGGCTCCGAAGCTTCCCCCTTCCGCCACCCGCAGTCTCCACCCGCGAAGGGGCTTCCTAGTGTGTGGAAACCTTTCCTCCTTCACAGCTCCCTCCCAGAGGTGCAGGTACCGTCCCTATTCTTTTGTCTCTGTTTTTTCTTTTTTCTTTTGCCCTACCCAGGTACGTGGGGAGTTTCTTGCCTTTTGGGAAGTCTGAGGTCTTCTGCCAGCATTCAGTAGGAGTTGTTCCACTTGTAGATGTATTTTTGATGTATTTGTGGGGAGGAAGTGATCTCCACATCTTACTCCTCTGCCATCTTGCCCTGAATTTTCTTGAATCATGGTCTCAAGCCTGGTCTGCCAGCTCCCTGTTTATTGCGTAAGCCCCCACCTGGATATTCTTCCATTGAGTTCCCTTTCACTTTTGTTAACCAGAGTTGGTGTCTTTGCTTACAAGGAAGAACCATTACTAATATATAATGCATGTAATTATGAAAGATCATTTATAACGCAAGATAACACATGCGATATTGGGAGAACAGATAAAAATCTAAATATTTAAAGAAAGGGGAAATGGTAGTAGCCTCAGTTAATCAGGAGAGGATAATAGAGAGAGTGACACTTAGGGAAGAGCAGAGTTTCAGTAGGTACCGTAGGATTATTGACCAGCTTGTAGGCAGGAAGGAGCAAAATGTACTCAGGGGACAATGTATAGTTAACTTCGTTGGAGTGAGGATTGTCTCTAAGTGTTTTTCCTGCCACAAACATTTGTTTAGCATCTTCTACTGTCAGGCACTGCTGGAACACAGAGAGTGTTCATGTCGGGTACCTGACCCTGGGGAGCACAAGGCCAGTCATCTCCAGTAGAGAGGGAAACTCTTACTGTGGGTTAGCAAAAATTTTTGACTACTGCCCCAAACCTATTCTATGAGAAAAATAGTATCTTCGCCAAAGTAAATTTTTGATGTTACCAATGCATTATTTACAGGTAGGAAAAGGAAAATAAATGCTAGATTTAAATAAATGCATTTAAAATGGTAATGAGCAGACGTTTGAAGCCTTCAAGGGTAGCGCTCCATGAAAATTGTGAGAATTTCTAGCTTCAATTGATACTCTCTTTAGCACTTGGAGTAAGTGTGAAAGCATTCATAAAAAATATATATATAACCTATATGTGAAGAAAAATTTAATTTCACAATTGTGATTGCTTTATATAATTCTCTGAAAAATCATTACTCATACATTTGCTTCTTTCTGACAGATGTTAGCTAGTTTTTGATCTTTTTTTCTTTAAATCTTTAGGGCATAGGTAAAGCAAAGATGATTTCTACAGGCCATCTTACTGTGAACACAGTTGATATCTTCTTTCTATGTCTTGATATACTATTGGTATTTAAAATTCCATTAAGTGTAAAGAGAAACTGCTTACTTGGTAACCAAATTGAACCTTCCCACTGGAGGAACATGGGTGGCAAACAGCCGTATGTAACATAGTGGAAGCATCTGCATATGTTTAAGCATCTCATCAAGTATGAAGTACAGACTGCCCACACAGATACCTGTGCACAGTCCCAAGGGTTGCTGATCCGGAATAACTGCTCCATTTCACCTGAACTTAGAACAATTGTCAATAGTGATGATTTCTCATGGTTGGAATTAAGCAATGATGGACATCTGGATATAACATAGTTTATTTAATCAATCTTTTACAGTTCACATTTAGGTAGATTCCATTTAAATTACCTGGATTATCTGAGTATTTATCTTGGATAAATTCCAAGCAGTAGAATTGTTAGTATATATACATTTTCAAGGTTTTTGACCTATAAAAGCATTTGCTTGTTTTTTTCTTCAGAAAAAAAAAAACTGTACCAACTTATATTCAAACAGCACTGTGTAAGTCACTGCTACATAGGCTCTTGAACTTCAGTCCTGGTGCCAAGGCGGAGGAAGAACACGGGGTGGTGGGGGGAGGGCAGGGTGTCAATCCAGTTGTTACATGTCTAATCTGAATTTCCATTCTCAGCCAGAAAAGGGATAAAATAGTTTAAGTTGCCAGGTTTTCATATCCCTCTTTCTCTGTTTCTCAGTATTTGTTATATTATTAAGATAAAACTCCTTTATAAATTTTAAATTACATTAATAGAAAGGAATAAACTTTCCTAAACTATTATCACAGAATTTCACTTCCCAACATGAGGTTCTGCATTCAGCAACTATATATCCTTCTGTCTTATCTATCTATGCAAAGGGAAAGTCAGGATATGGACATTTTCCACCTATCTTCATCATCACATCTGTGTCTTTGCTCATTTCATTCTTTGTCCAGCAAGGCTCTTTCTCCTCTTGAAGACCTCTCCTCAACCTCTCTTCCTTCCATTTAGAGTACAAGCCCCACCTCTGCCACATTGCCTCCCTGGCTACTGGCTCACAGTGGTCATTCGCTCCACTCCTCAGCCATGGCCCTGCATACGTGCAACCTAGAGGATCGCCATATTGGGTAAATTACAGTTACTAATGTATTTTGGCTGAGCAGATTCCAGAAGGAAAGCATTTATCACCTACTCTTTAAAAATGACTGTCAGCTGGGTATTTCATGCCTTCTCTTGACCACCTCGTTCTTTGTCATTAGGGAAAAAAAATTAAGCCTTCATAGAAATAAATAGCTCAAAAAAATCATCTTATTTATAAAATATATGAAACTTTCTGTTATTTCATGATGATGGTGACCACATAGATTTCTATACTTTTAAGACTTTGAGTTTTTTCTTGAATTCTCACTGGGAATTGTCAAGATATGATTGATCCAAAGGTCATTATTTTTTTAAATAATTGGAATTCTTCAACTGTATATTAGGAATCTTGTTAAATATAATGAAATGAAGAATTACACATCTTCATTTTGAAAGGCTCTAGTATGAAATAGTTGTTATTCCCAACATAATTCTTTCTACTTTCTCATCATACAGACACACAGGCACACTGACACATCATCCACAAATAAACCTTTGGTTTTAAAATAATAATTATTCTATTTTCATTAAGAAAAAATGTTCATGCAACTACTGAGTAGTCATCTTTAATTCTGGTTCATTTGAGCCCTCCTCTCCCCCGCCCCCCGCTAAAAAGAGAAATCAGTTCATCAAACATGCATACATTTAATTTCACTTGTTAAAAGCTGAAATTTGGTCTATTTCCTCTCAAATCTTTGTCTCATATCACTGTCCTATAACTCCCATGCCCAGGTTTTCCTAATAACCAAAAGCTATATTAGACTAATCCTGAATTTTAAAACAATTTTATCTGTGACTTTTAAGTTTAATAGCTCTAAACTTGTCAATCTCAATTAGGACAAGAAGATTTTTTAAAAATATTCCTTTAATTTATTTATTTATGTATTTATTTATTTGGCTGCGCCAGTCTTAGTTGCAGCACACAGGATCTTTACTTGCGGCACGTGGGATCTAGTTCCCTGACCAGGGATCAAACCCGGGCCCCCTGCATTGGGAGCCAGGAGTCTTAGCCACTGGGCCACCAGGGAAGTCCCAGGACAAGAAGATTTTTAATCTTATTGTTTTCTTTAGGAGTTTTTTCATGAGGACCATCATAAAAACGTAGTAGAAATATTACTACAAATAAGGACTATATGAAAACATTTTCAAGTGTTGGATATAATCATTTCTATTTGGGCTTCTGAAATAAATACTCAAAAGTGGCAGCTTAAGTTACAGCCACTGTAAGTGAAAAACAAAAACAGAATCCAGCAATCTTGTTCACTTATCTGTGCAAAGACATATTTCATATGCAATTGAAGAAAATTCTCATCTGATCAGTTTGTTAAATATTCTACAAATTAACTTCTTGAAGACTGAGTTCAAGTCTGTATAAGGTGACTGTTTTCTCTCAAGGACTTTCAACTTCCACACTTTAAAAGCAAAACAAATTATTGTCCACATTTAATAGTGAAATAAATACACAGCATTCAGTCATGCTCATCCTTTTAAGATTTTTCTCTTCCTCTATAGCAAGCAAAAGAAAAAAGTTGTAACCAGGAAAGTAACTTCCTTCTATTTTTCTCCTTTTATTTCATTCGAGCTCTTTCCTTCCTCGTAACAACTGCTGGGGTGGTAGGTGCAGTGGAGCTTTGCCTTCATGGTGCCCTGTGAGTACTTAGAGTGACACAGATCACTGTCTCTACACTCCTTCTGCCTGTCGCCTGGTTACGCCTGGCATCAGAAACTTGGCCACAGTGAACCGTCTTCATGCCCACGTCTTCTAGGCAGGACCTAGAAGCTTGGGGCTCTGGGTAGTTTTGTCTCTTCCCCAGCCCAGTGGAACTGAGGCTAGAATCCCTGTCCTTCCACTACAGATGGTCAGCAGACTGGAGTGCGCCAGTAATCTGAGAAGAGGCCAGGCTTCTTTTAATTACCAATTACTCTGTCACTTCACGTTGGTTATCTCTCCATACCTGGAGTTCATGCAACAGACAACTTAATACACATTATTTAAATGATCATCAAAACCTCTCTTGCTTCAGCACTTTCCACCTTTCTCTGAAAAGGACTGCACATTTATCGGCATTTGTAACTGCAAGTGCCCGAAGTCAAGTTTCAGTTCCAGCAAATGGGGAGGGGGAGGTGACTTTAAAACAAACTGATCAGACGTTGGAACAAAAAAGACAGGAAGATTAAGGCAGTCTGTGAAGATGAAAGTGTACAGAGATCTTGGGGGAAAATAGTTGGAGAGGAGCCTTTTAAAAATCAAACAGAAAAACTCATCAGTTAACTCTTATTCCTTTTTTTTTTTTTTTTTAACATTTTAGCAACGTGTGCAAGGAGTTTTATTTATCAAGCCAGATCTCCCATTCTGTAAATACGTTTTGAAAAAGAAGTAAGAGGAAAGTAGGTTCATAACCCTTCAGTAGTTTCCCCAAAGTTATTTAGCATTTTTGTCACTAGAAAAACACTTAATAATTTGAGAACATTTTCCAGCAACAATGCATTGAACTGAAAGGAAACCGGTGGGCCCGTGTGGAAATGCTTAGCTGCTTCTCCTATACTGAACTTGTCTGTGCATACATAGAGAACTTATGACATATTCCCTTGTTATGTATACACTTTTTTTGTTCAACAATGCCAAAAAGTGATTACTTGGAGACTGAGAATTATGCTGACAGTCACCTGTCATTCATTGTCCTTTATTCCGACAACCTCAGGCATTCAGGCATGGATTTATGGGTTTTCCCCCCTTTTGCTTTATTTTTAAAGGGGTTGGGGGATGGGGGAGAATATCAGAGGATTCAGTCTTGAATAGACTTTTGTTTTGCTCTTTCTTTTACCTCTTGACTGTGTCAAATGCAGTGTGTCTCTCATGCAGTTTCTCTCTTTAGAGAGCCTCGGCTGGGCCAGCTAGTTAGTATTCAGAGACAAGGCAAAGAGGATAAAATTCTTCTCTCTGCTTGCTGAGACTGCAAATAAGCAATTAGACTAAAAGCAACGTATCAGAGAAAGAAGGCCACTGCAGACATCATTGTTGACTGGAATCTGCCAATGTAACTTTAAAATTGTAAAAACTTCATAGCAGGGAGAAACAGTCACTTAGAGACACATAAGTTGGTTAAGACACTAAGTCAGTATTCGTTACAGACATTTCTGCTTTATAATGTCCTCTGAACTGTAAGATTTTGCATTTAATCTTGTTTACTTATTGTAACGAGAAACAAATGGGTGAAATTAGCAATGGTGATAGCAAATTCAACCTTTTATTGTATTGCATGTTATGAGAAGGTTTTCTAGATGGGTATGTTACTCCCATTTTCATTTGAGCTCACTTTAAAGGACTGTAATGGAAAGTTGAAGGTTACAAACTGTTTTATGTCTGACCAAGCAATAACGTATAGCTCTGTTGAATAGTTATATGAGAGGTTTACACAATATATGCCAGACATTTGCTGGGTATCAATGATGGTATGTGAAGTAATTCTTAAGACTCTTCTCCCTCCCTTTAACACAGAGATTTTATGCTGGGTGCTAGCAGTTGATGCACTTCCTATGCAATTACTGTGCAATCACACGCAGTTACTGTTACTAAACTGGGATTACCTAATTCCATTTTGTGCTAGACCAATCTCCAGTGAGCCTTCAAGATTGTCCAATTGCTGGCAAGTAGCAAGTAGACTTTCTCTTGATTTGATATATTTAATCCATCCCTTTTCCTCTTTCCACCCCCATCCTTCCAAACCACGTTTCCCAAAAGTTTAGAAATGCTAGCCTGATGAATTTATTTTTACATATTCTAAGGCAGGAAAAAGAAAGGAATCTGGATTATTGACATTCTTTACCGGAACTACAGTAGACTAGAGTTAGCAGAAAAAACTGCTAATCATCACAGTTTTCGTGTTGGAAGCAATTTGCCTATAATTAGTAAGTTGATAAATACCAACAAAATGGGTGCTAAAACGAACAACTCTTGTGCTGAGAGACATTTGACTCTACATTACACTTTGCATTTTTATATATGCAGCATTACATTTTGTTACAAAGAACGACAACTTTAGTGGCAGCTGAAGCACTCTAATCTGTCTTCTGAAGGAAAGCAGACATACATCTTAATATAACAACTTCTTTTATAAAACATATCTGTTTTTTCAAGGAGTAAGCAATGCAAGGATAAGGAAAGAAGTTGGTCTTTCATTTATTTTATATAAAATGGTAACAAAAGATGGAAGATTTATTTTGCCAGATAATGAAATGCCATAGCATGTAACATTAAATGGTACCAGTTTCTTAGGGTATGTTCTTCTTCATTGATAATATCAAATTCACATTTGTTTGTAGGTATGTTTTCTACATTTCATATGAAATGATTATTGTGTTAAATGTTTCAGTTCCATATAGAATCAAACTCATGGCCATTTTTGTTCAATTTAAACAATGAAATTAGTATGGTGTACTAAAACGTAGGACAAACGTTTAATTCAAATAAACAAGATATGGTATATTGTATCTTTGAAATCAAATATGGTTATACGTCTGAAATGTTTTAATAAAAGCTTTTAGCTTTGCAAGGGTCTAAATCACAATAGGTGCATTATACATAATAAATAGAGATATGATAGATTTATCAGTGGTATGCTGAAATTCTGACTTTCATAGTTATCAGAAAACATAATATCACAGTAAATTTAATCTATATGATCTGATAGAACAAAAGAGATTATCCTAAGAAAGAAATTGTAAGGGTATAAATAAATTTCTTTATGTGAATGTGGCTGGGAAAAAATACATCTTTCTAGTGCTTTTTAAAATGGTAACTGGTGTTTATAGACATAATTTTAGGAGCACCCTTATCTACAGCCACTTTATAGGTAGCTTGATTAGCACATGGTTATCAGAGATCTTACAGTGCCTTCATACTAGAGACCGTGTGGTAAGTGGATTGATTGGTAATTATCAAATATCTTCTAAGATAGCCTTTAAAATATATTCTTGTATTTTAATACATTTGATTAGGTTTTCTTCTCCTTTCCCTTTCATCAGTATAACTTTGGTATTCCTAGATACTGAATGAGATGGTAAAAAATGACCACCAGCAAAATAAATGCATGTTTTTCTTCCCCTCTTCCGAATATTCTATAGTGGGTGGTAAAATATGTAAGCCATTTCAAAGTCATGTAAACCATCCCAAATATGTCAGGGAAAGAAGAAGAGACTGCAATTCATTAGTTGTCTGCAATGAATCAACATGAAAGAGAACATTTTCAAGGCCCAAGTAACTTTGTTTTCATTTACGGTTCATATCAATAATTTTATACCAGAAGCATCTTGCTTATTTGAGATATAGTATATCTTTGATCAGTAACAGATTATTATGAAATAAAAAGGCAAAGATTTTGAGAAAGTATAAGTTGCAGTTATTTCTGAAGTAAATATTCCATCCCATTTATCTTTTTTTTTTTTTTTTTCTTCACATCAATCCTGGTTGAAACTTGGACTTCGATTCATTTGACATATGCTTTTAATGATGATTTATTTGTAAGATGGGATGAAAATTCATTTTGTACACGTAAATTTTTCATGGTGTACTATTTGATGAAAAACAAAGTAATATTGTGACATTTAAATTTAATCTTGTAACTCCTTTTGAAAAGCCTTTCTCTTACTTGTTTTCCAAAATCAAGAACAATACATTCAAAGAGTCTGAGATTAAAGAGTGAAGCTATGCAACTTGGATCTGGTCAAATTTGCTGCCATTTCTTCACTAACATTATTTAATTTATTGTAAGTCTTTTTCTTTCAACATGTAACTCCCTTTAAGAGATAGCAACATTTTGCAAGTGGCATATAACCTATCTTCATGGAATATTTATTCCTTTCTAAAGCAAAATTACATATAGTGAGCTGCGAGTGTCTCTCTTTGTGCTTGGTTTATTCCCAACCTTTTTTGCCATTCAAAAACAATGCTGACACGTGCATGAAATGACAAATAGCATTAGTCTAATAAAGGAGTTAAACCTAACCCAAAGCACAGTCATATATTAAATTGTTTTTAAAAATACTGACCTAAGCACCTCTATGAGATGCTATTAGTAAAATATGAAGAAGAAGAAAAAAGACATTTGGAAGTGAGATGTGCTCTCCTTTGTAGCCTGTATAATTACTGATTCGCCATCATGTTTGCTAGTGATGCCTTTGTCAGATATTATTTCTTGTCCCTTTGGCAAAGGAGAGGTTTTGAAGCCTTTTTTTCCTGCATCTGGTGACTGCCGTCAAGGCTCAGACCAAGCCTCCCAACATGTCCAAAAAGCTTTTGGTAAAAAAAAAAAAAAAGCTTTTAAGCAGCCCCTCATATCCACTCACCAGGTCAACACATATGTTTTACCAAAAGAAAAATTCTGACATTTCAACATCAGCTTCAAACACCAGAACTGTAACTTAGTGACAATTTTTCATTAGGACCTGGTGTTGAATAACTCTTGCCCACTCCCCTACAGAATGAAATCTAATACAACTGTTATGTCATCTTCCCTAGTAAGTGATGATTTTCTAGAATTTGATGATTTACAAGGCTTTTCTAAAAATGGTTGGCATTTCCAAGTAGAGCTTCCCAACACACAGTAAGTCCATCCAGAGAAAGATGGAGGAAAAAGTTTATTTTTCATCCATTTACTTCTTCCTGAGAAGTTAAGTGAAAAGGCCATGGTAAAGCTTTTCGTATCAGCAACAAAAAAACGGGAAAAGAAATCATTGTAAAACATACAGTGATAGGACTATTTTCTATGTAGATCCAACTATGTGGAGAACTAGTCAATTAGGCCTCACAGTTACTTTTAATGAGGGTTGTTGAGGAATAAGTGGAAACATCTGTTAGCCATGAACCACCACAGTGGCTACACAAGGAAAAACAGTTCTCTCTTCTATTGACTGGGACTGGTCTTCACGGAACATTCTTATTAGTATGCTTAGAACAACCACGCAAATCTCGAAGCCAAATTAATTATTCTTGGCATTCCCAAGGATAATCCCACAGTCATTTTTAACCAAAGGCAGGGAGCAGGGGAACCCTTTCTCTGTACATGTTTTATTATGGTTAGCAATGCCTAATTGTCCTACTGTATGTTGCCCTATTTTACCAGCTACAGTCTGAATTCATTCTCATCCTCTCCTTAAAAGTTTGAAACCCCCTAGTGACAGGAATATTAATGTGCCAACACTGTCATATCTATTTCAGCTCATACATATGCAACGTCTTTGTTTTCAAAGATTTATGTCAGACTTTGCTGAAGTGAGGTATTCTACCATTTTAGATAATAGCATGCCAAAGTGATGCTATCAGCCACATTCAGCACTCACTCAAGCAAACGGGAAGAGCATCCATTCCTTCGTGGCTTAAACTCATAGAAACTGTTATTTATCCTTATTTGATGAGAAAATCTTTCAGGGGGAAATGGTGTATTTTTTGAAGAAGATTATGGCCATCCTGTGGATTATCTTTTAATTAAGAATGGATGATTTGTGCCCACTCTGCTGTAGCAAACATCTTGCTGCTAATGAAGTTTAAAAAGACTTACTTTATTTAATTACAGCTAATCACCAGGGTAAAATGTGGAATTTTCTTTGATCCTACATGTATTGTGGTAATCCCTTTGGCAGATAGCATCTCCTCAAAATATTTTGAGGTTTTCAGTCGGTCACATCTTAGCAAAGGTAGAACCGTCTTACACTAAAAAATTTCCTTCATTCCTTCTGTAGTTGCCTATCCTGACATAAAAATTACGTGAAATTTTCTTATAAGTTTTAGGTGGTCCTTTAGACAAAGAGTGCTGAAGTCTTCAAATATCTGAATCTTTCACTTCATCCAATATTCAGAATAGGGTTCTTTGTTCTTGTTCAATGATTTGATTAAATCAACATTATTGGACAATGTCAAAGTACCAGGCACTGTGCTGGGTACTAGGAAAACAAACATGAAGAGAACACAGGCCCACAATAAACCAACCGTTAGAGATGAATTGTGTTCACTTTCCATTACATTCAGTCCGTGTGGACATAAATAGGTAAATGTGCTTTAAACCCAGGGATTGCTTTGTCTTTGGTTTAAAACCAGGAATTGCTTTGTCTTTGATTCGGTTTGTTTCTAATGATCAGATTAGAATTTCTTTGCTTACTTGAGCCTTCTAGGATAAAGCAGGGCTCTCCTTTTGCTTTTGTTCCTCTCTTGTCTCTTCCCTTTGGAATCAAGTGCAGTATGTTATCCCCAGTTTCTGGCTTTCTCCTTTCATGAATCTCAAAGAAAATTTAAGAACTCATATATGTTAAGCCAGCCCTTATTCCAGGTGATCTCTGCCTCTGATTTTTCATCTTTTTAAATACCAGATGTAATCATTTCTGCCAAATGTAATTACTAGAATGTAATTCTGTGGTATGCTTCCTAATATTTACTCTTTTGAATGTAAATTGCATTCTTTTTCCTGAAATACAAGCCCATCCCCCAAATTAGCGTGGTTTATGTCTTTATTCTCTAAGAGGTCATCTTGGTTTTTTTTAATTACCTTTTTTTCCCTTTTCTATGATTTGTTCTATAACCTTCAGTCCATGTGATCCAGAAGATGTAGACTCGTTAGATCAAAAGACACTGAAGGGAAGGTCCTACAGGCTCCTTGAGGGAGAGAAGAGCCACTGGGGGTGGAGAGCAGAGGGGACAGGAGAGTAGAGATCTGCAGTGGGCAGAAGAGGGCACCAGCGTCTGAACAGAGCATAGACAGGCTGCTTTTATTCGAAAAACAAAACCTTCTTGGAAAATGACGACATCTAAACCAGTCAAAATGAATATAGGTTCATGAGTTTACAACTGGCTGATTTCAAGAACATAAAAATCAAAACCCAGATGTTCCCCAAAAATGAATTCTCACCAAGGCAAATAATTTCTTTTGAAGCTATATAAATAATCTATTAAGTCACTACTCTACCACTGTTCACTTAAAAAGAAGAAAAGAATCATCTGGGCAGAACTGTTTGCTTCACATCTCCAAATATTTTGTACTGTAACAAATTCGAGCTTCTGTGAATTCTTCTGGTTTGTCAGGACTTGAGCAGATTTAAAGTAGATTTGTTGTCAAATCAGTACACAGGTCCAGTACACAGGAACCTAGGGTTCCTATCACACAGCAATGAGAACTCTCTTCCCATCACCTGCGTTTGAATGCTCAAACACATCCCACCCCTGCATACTCCACACTGTCCCACACCCAAGTAGTAATTGATCTGCCACTTCACCCAGAGCTCCCAGCATCCTACTTGTAAGCAATTAGACTTACAAAGTGATTCAGGTTGCAGGAAGCTCTTCAAAAGTGCAATTCATGTCTTTAAAAAAAATTAAACATTATAAAGTAGGAGAAGCAAAACAGAATTGGCGGTTAGTTCCTGTAATACACTAAACATCTGCAGTTTTGTCTCTCCACTGGGATGTGGGGTTGTGCTGAAGTCACATCCTGATAACATCTGCACATTACTGATAGCTTTTGCTTTATTCTTTATGGTCCGCTGATGAGAGATTCTTCAACATCCCTTCAGTCATCAAGACCCCAGTTGGATTTCTTTGCTTGTGACAGCCTTAAAGGTGGTCTCATTTACATCTGAGAAAATGTCACAATATAGGAAGATATTTTCAGTTTGATGTTTCATCCCTTCCTTTTTTTATCCGGATGCTAGTTTTAGCTTTTCAAATGAATGTCGATCTCAAAATAGATTTTCCATGAAATATATTTTGTCTGATTTTTGAAACACCATGTCTACAGCAGAAGATTTTTTTTCCCAAAAAGTTTTCAACAAGGAATGGCACCTCTGCTTCTACTTGCACTGCAACAACAGCTAAGATGCCACATTGGGGGCTAGCTGGTTTGACATCCAGGAACACAGAATGTACAACTATTTTAAAGGTCAAGTATCGACAGGATCTGAGCTGCTTTTACTTTGCTAATGACCCCAGTTACATTGGAGCTGAGTAAATAGTCAATAAACAATGGCATTAACATATATAGAAAAAGTGTTTATTTTACATTTCCAAGACAATTGGCAAGTCTCTTTCCTGCTCCAGAAAGGCTTTGAGATCCTAGAAGTTTTAAAAGATGGGACCATTAAAAGTAATATAATGTATTTTTGTAAATAATCTTAGGATACTTGAAAGGATTATTTATATTGCTAATACATCTTTATAAATGCAGCAAGCCAGTGATTAATGGCAATATATAAGATAACTTTAAAGAGCCCCATTACCCATAAATTTCAAAAGGATTATTTGATTCTGAGTTTTAATTTTCTTGACCAAAATTTTTCTTTGCCGACCAGGAATTCACAGAGTTGACTAAGTTGTTTAACTGACATCCTTTTTAAGAGCTGAGATCATTAAGCAGCTCTTTTTTTTTTTTATTTCAAAATATTTGGAGTGTTTTTTAATAAATCACTGATTTCTAATGTAATTCTGTTGCGGCTAGAGAATATATACTTTGTAAGATAACCTTTTGTTTTTTATTCATTGAGACTTATTTTTTGGTCTATCCTATTGTCTACCTTGGAGAACTTCCTGAATAAACTTGAAAAAAATGTGTATTCTGTAGTGTTGGGTGGAGTGTTCTATAAATACTACTTAGCTCAAGAGTGTTGATAGTACTGTTCAAATTCTTTGTATTCTTATTGATATTTCTGTCTATATGTTCTATCAATTATTGAGAGTGTAGTATTAAAAAATGTCCAATTATGATTGTGGATTTGACTACATCTTCTTTGCTTCACGGATTTTAAGCCTCTTTTTATTAGGTGAATACACATTTAAGATATGTCTTCCTGATGAATTGACCCTTTTAGCATTGTGAAATGCCCTCTTTATTTCTGGCAATACTCCTCCTGAGGTCTACTTTGTCTGATATTAATATAACCACACAGCTAGGAAACACAGATTTTATTTTTAAGTGTCTGGCTACATTTGTGGGTCAAATATTTAGAAAGAGTGCATTCAGTTTACCTGTCATCTTGTATTCCCATAAAGATCAACCACAGGGGCTAGCTTACCCTTTCTTATGGGTAAGCTGCAGACTTCTGAAACTAGAGCAACGAGGCAAGGAGACATTAAACCATGTGAAAAATGAGTGAGGATATAATATGAAATAAACCAGGACATAATTTTATTACTTAGAAAACCCATATCTGTAATTTTTAAATTATTTTAGTATTTCCTGAAATTTTGAACTCAGTTATGAGCTGTTATGGGTTGAATAGTATCCTCCCAAAATTCATGTCCATCCAGAACCTCCGAATGTGACCTTATTTGGAAATATGTGTTTATATATATTTTTTGTTGTTAGAATTGATCAAAAATACAATACTTTCTGATTTTTCCTCACTCCCTTAGTTAACACTGTTCTTGCCTCTGAACTCACACAGAGAAATATATTTATGGATTCTTAAAAAATACTACTATGCTATGTGTACATATGCTTATAGTAATTCCATTTCAAGTTTGTCCAAAGAAATATATTACTTTATATATTAAGGGACCTTGATAAATGTAGGGGAGAAAGCATAAAGTTATAATCTTAGCAAAAATATTAATAAATGCAAGTCAATTCTAATTTTGTAGGGGAAAGTCATGATTGTAGCATTTGCCAATTGCTGTAGTGTAAATACTCCCATCGTGACTGATGTCACACTACTGCATCATAACGTCACTAAACACAGTTGGGAAGAGATGTGGAGTAATACATAATTTTATCTTATTTGAACCATACAGATATGTGTGACCTCAAATACATAGATAATAGTAAAATAAGTATGAAGTGAATAGTTTTGAATATTTATTACCTTTATTTGCATATAAATTATTTAATTCTAAGTTTACATAATTCCATTTTTAATTATGATTGTATATAAAAACTGACTTACAAAAATCCTGAAACCTTAGCAATTGGCTCCCACAAGCCAATACAATCTGGCTACAGGACAGCACTACTTATTCACCTAGTTTGTACAGTGATTTTCTCCTTTCGGTTTCCTTTTTTTTTCCTCCTATGAAGCCATCTCACATACAGTTTTCAGACTACATGAAGATGCTTGACTCCAAACACTCAGAATATTTCTCACTATTAATAGGATAAATTCTGAACTTTAGACAGTCTGCCATTCAGGAATTTCGATCTAGACCTTCTAAATATTTCTCACCACTCAACTTCATGTTATAATTTACCCTACCCACACTTAAATTCTCAGTTTCCAGGACACTTTCTATATTCTTATGCTGTACTTTTTGCCTAGGATTTCTTTCTCCCCAAATCCAATACATACCACAAGATCAATTAAAAAATTAAATGCTGTGTGAATTTTCCCCTTTCTCTCTAGCTAGAAATCACTTATCTCTTTGCTTCCTCTCATATAACACTTTACCTGTGCCTCGTGCCTCATTACAGCACTTATTTTCTACCTTGTATGCAATATGATTTTATTGCATGTATATTACGTGTAAGGGAATATTTTTATTACTGAGAATATTGAAGGAAATACAGACTCTCTGTTCCAACGACACAGTTTAGAGAGGAAGATAGCAAATCCACAATTGTAGTAGACTATGTTAAGTGCTATAGTAAAAGAATGCACCTTATGCTAAGAAAGCCAAGCAGAGAAACGGGGGAAAATTATGAGGCTGAGAAAATATTTTCTGCTTCATGTCCTGGGGGAAGATAGTATATGTGATGCATAGATGTGGCAGAACTGAAGAGTACATGGAGGGAAGAGGCAAGAACTGAGGTGCAGAGGCTAGCCAGAAACGTTCTATGACAAGAAGCTTGAACTTCGTTCTGTAGGAAATTTTAAAAGTATTCCCCAAAATAAAACAATTGAATAGTTATAGATTTGCACCATGTAATAAATATCAAATTATCGTAGCAAGAGTATTTAAATTACTCTCTATATCTTCCAGGGCAAGGCTGCTCAGCCATTATTACCTGCTTATGTTTCATGTACACCCAAGTTATCATTTCCCATGTTTCTCATTGACTCCACTGATTGATGACTTCATGCATCTCACAGAGCACTGTATGGACCCTGGCACAACTAATTAGTTTAACAATACCATCAGGGGCATCAGAGTGTGATACCCCTCCCATGACCATACCGATACCACATGGAGTTAGCTGCCTTTGGATGAAATGGGAGTTTAGCTACATTGTGTCTGGAAAAAGCTAGGAAAAGATACATGGATTATCATTACTGTCACTAGTAATAGAGTGTGAATTCTGTTCACTGTACACACCTCTCACACATTACTACATGAGCTCATGGCAGAAACTAGAATAAAAAAGTGGAATTCTTTCTACTAAGCCCATCCAAGACTATTTTAATTCAACTATTAATAATACTTCATCAAAAATTAAACATTGGAAACAGATACAAAACTAGATAGGATGTTGGGCCAACAGGAATAAATTGGAACTGTTTCAGGGAAACTGGGATGTATCCTCACCCAACTACTAAGTCTTACTCCACTGGCCAAATGAATTGATTTGAATTCCCAAATTACATATTGTTTTCAGACTATGTGTGGGCACACATTTTATTAATGTGTGATATTGCTGGCAGTTTTTAGATTTTAATTTTCTGTTCCAAATTCCAAGATGTCCTTTTTGTATCTTTATATTTTTACCTCTAACGAGAGCGACTTGCCAACATTCACCACAGTCTTTACTATAGATTCAAAAACGGTATTCATTTTTACATGCTAAAGAGTCCTAGAGAAGGTACAGATTTTGGAGGGAAGATGATCTCAGTTTTGAGCATATCAAAAGTGACGTGTCTAATAGACATGCATAGGAAATTAAGTAAGAAATTGGATAGGTGGATCTGGAGCTCAGGAGAGAGCTTTATGCTGAAAATAGATTTGGAAATCATCAACTTATAAGAGGTTATCTGAAAACAGAGGTGTAAGTAGCGTGTTTGTAGGGAGAGTAAATAGAGTCAGAGGGCTCAAGTGCAGTACCCTGAGAAACAATGTATATTTATATACATATCTAAAGGCCCTGGGACTGCAGGATCCATTTTTGCTTGGTGTAAACACTTCTTGAGTTATGTGCCGAGGCTGCAATAAACATCACCCTCAGAACTGCTCTCTCTAGGTGTGCCCCCAGCAGCCATATTTTTCCACATAATCTCACTCCTGCCCATGAGGGCCAAGCCAAGTCTTATGGCTGGGCATTCACTTTGAGCCAGTTGGAATCACACATAGTGAGGAAGTATAACTGGACTATAATATCTAAACTCCAGGATGGTAGAGCAGCCATAGTCTCTCTCTAGTGAGTATGGGGAAACATGAACGCAAAGGCAAAGAGATAAGACATGGAAATTGACCACTTTCTGGGTTTCCTGGTACAAACATTTCTGCTCTTGATTCAGCCCTTAATTTACGCTGCAATTGTTAATCAAGTACTTCCATGTGCCAAGCACTGGGTTAGTAGTCATGGCCACAGTGATAAGGGAATAAGTTCCATGACCCCTTGGAACATCCCTTGGTATATTCCCTTTCTTAGAATTCTGTATCTCCTTAAACTAAGTCTCCTCTTGATTCAATGTTAGCCTCAGCTGGTTTTTATTGATACAAACCAAAAAGCCTGAGCCTTTATATGGCTAGTATTTGTGTCCTCCACAGAGTAAACCATGGTATCTTAATACATTATGTCTCTGATGTGCAATAAATATTTGCACCATTAACAACAAAATTAATCAATAAATTGCTATCTAGTTTCAATAATCCTATTAATTCCCACCATAACTCTAGTGTTAGCTTCTAGGAGCAAAGCATCTTGTGGCAAAAATGTTGCTTCCCTCAAACATTCTGCCGTGAGTCTAACCTACTTTAATCAGAGCCTTCTAGCTTGTTTACTTGAAAAAGAACAAAATCCTTTAAGCAGAGAAGTTCTGAAAAGCAGATTGACATCAAACTTATTTGCATGTTTAAAGTAGGTATTTCGTGCATGTGGCTCTGCTTAGATTCCTATGAGAAAGCCATTTCTTGCCATGTTAATTTATTGTTAGCCATCTTTAAGGATAGCTTTATGCCACTTATTTTTATCTCACTTATTGAACAGTTACATAGCTGAAAACATGTTATCCTGGGAACAGTTAAATCATAGGTGATTATGATGTTTAGTCATCCATTTACTGTTGCAAAACATCCCCTCTAACACAAAGCCCTGAGGCAAAGAGTGACATGAACACAAAATATACAGAAGAAACCATAAAGTGTAGCTCTTACTGTTACACTTAGCACTGGACAACAAAATTTTCCATGAGTATCCATGCAATGAGATTAGAATCCTAGTACTATCAATCTCTGTCTCCATAACTTTTGCAAGTTAGTAAAATTCCTAACCCTCCATCCTCAAACTTGTCTCCTAGGGTTGCTGTGAGGATTCAATAATGCAATCCAAGTAGCTTGTTTAGCCAAATACTTTGTTCAAAAAATGTTATCTAGTATTATTTTTATTGCTATGAAATTTGTTTGCCCTAAGATGCAAAGTCAAGATAAGAGCAGAAAATGATGTATGAAGGTAGCTATTCAAAGATCCTCGGTCATGGTAACCACAGGCCAGATCCCACGCTTCAATGTGCGACACCCTCAGACTCCACACAACACGAAAGGCTGCTTCACATCAGTGCATTCAGGTTTCAAAATGTAAGTTGAACATACCTATTGTCTCTCCTCCACAGAATATGTAGTGTGATATTATTCTTCAAACATAATCACATTGCTGGTTAATTTTCTACAGATTATGTTCTTTGAACCCTAGGTCCTAAGAGTAGAATTGAATTGGACTGAATTCTACCTTCAGCCTGGCAATGAGAAGATGAGGGAATCTGTGAAGTTTTTGGTGTTGTCTTCGAGGTTCCCAGCCTTCCATTTATGTTCTTCTTTCCTCGTCTCAATGGTAATTCCACCCACGTATGCAGAAGCATTGCTTTTTCAAAGTTTCTTTCTACTATCTTTCCCCCTACACACGCTCATCAAAAAAGGAAGAGATCTAATGGCTGCCATTTATAGTTGCTAACTGATTGATTGACTGATGACACTTTAGTGTGAATGAGTTTCTGCAAATGCCTAACCATAGTCAGGCCTGTGTATTTTAAGCCTTTTCTCTCAAATTATGGAATGAAAGACTGTATCCCCATTAAAGTAATTAAGGCATCTGTAAGAAGAAAGGCAAGAATGCTTCTGCGAGGTAAGGCCTACACTAAAGGTAGATCTGCTTGATTCCTTTTAGGATCATTGTACATATGTTCAGAAGGGACATGAGGCCTCTCCTTGAAATGGCCTCTTAATCACTTAAGGGTAATGGATTCAAAACGGTCTTTTAGAGGCCTGTTCCTGGGTGCCTTGTTGCTACTGTTTCCTGACTTCTCTGTAGGCCTGGAGCCGTCCTTTCCAGGACAAGTGTATTTGTCGGAATCCCTTCTACAGAGGCTTCACTTGATTCCAGATCACACCAGACACTGAGAGCAGAGGGCAAGCCCACTAGAGCATAGTAGGTGGTCAGAAGAAGGAGCCAGAGGCGGGCTATGGTGTGAGTTAAGGCTAGCAGTCAGCATGAGGATCATGCTCAAAAGATGCTGAGTGGAGATTCTAGCTCTCTGGATTAACTAATAAGATGCTCAAGGAGCCTGGAGCAGACAGACAGAAATCCAAGTCATCAGCAGAAGAAGATGGAGACAAAATCTTTAAAATCAAGGTCTCAGGAAAAGCTGCGGTCTTTGGGAAGAACATGGCAGAAAGAAAGTGCTGGTTTGGGAACCAAGACTAGATGAGTAACCAAGATTCCAGTCCCTGGAAATCATTACCACGTTGGACTGAGGCGGAAGGGTCCCAAGCTCTGTGCCTTAGAGAACTCTTCTGTGCTCTTCCTCCAGCCTGCTACTCTCCGTGCAGTGAGGAAGACATGATGTTAAGAAGACACGCCCACCTGGATCCTGAGCCCATCCCTCTACACTCTGCTCTAATGGCCCTGAGCTTGCTTCTGGGGCCTGAAGAGGCCCTTTCCTTGTCCATTCTTTCAGTAACTGACAGCACCACCTGCGTGGGTACCGTCATGGAGGTGGTGCTGTCAGTTCCGAGCTGTGGCTATGAGGTGGCTGTTGGGGAACATGGACAGAGCTTGAATGTGGACATGTGGCTATAACATCCACCCACGTGCACACAAGATCCTTCAAAGGGCAGAATAAAGCTGGAACTGGGAAGAGAAGAGGGGATGGCCAGGGGGCTTCCATTGGTGCTCCTTAAACTTCCCTGAACAAAAAACTTGACCCCCAAAAGCCTGTGAGATCTTCTTGAACTTCCAGGTAAGAATTAAGAGGTTACAGGTCACAAGGTTAGTAGACTCCAAAAGGTAAAGAATTAATCATTTCATTACTCTTCCTTTCATACTTGAAGGATAAATCCCCTACTCACCTTCTTTTCTAATTATATCCTTTCTCAAAAAGAATAACCAGAATTCTCAAATGTATAGGGCTTTACTTGTTTAATTAGTGCTTAATGTTTTAAAAAAATTCCAATTTTGGAGTTACAAAATCAAATACCTTAGGGCCCAGGAGTGGGAAAAACCTGTGGTAGCTTAAGGGTACAGGAATCACCCACTGGCATTTACAGGGAAGAAAAAAAAGTGAATAGGAAGAAATTAGATGCACTACTTTACCATCTCTAAATAAAACTCCTTCCCCTTCTTGACTTCATAGAATATATCCCTATGCTCTGTTTGGTATTTCTGGAAATAAAGTTTCTGTCCATAGAGTGTGTTATTGGAACATACACTTTTATTAATTAGCATAACATATTATTTGTGTTCTTAGCTTGTTGTGCTTCTCATTACTAAATCTACTACAAGAAGAATCTATGTTTAATAAGAATATTGTTCATAATCCTATCTCTGTGAGACACTTTGCTACATATGTCCTAGAATTAATTAGTCTGGTTAAAACACACGCGTGCATGCGCACACACACACTTCCTTGCTTTGATATAAATGGTTTTTCCCACAAGTACATGAACATTCTGAAACCGCACAAGAGATGTTTAATACATAACGTTGGTCACTTAGAAAGCTGATCCTTAGAGAAAATACGGAGAGTACAATTGTTAAATAATGAAAACCAAAATTCAAACAACCAAATCAGAATGGATACAACAAAATTAGTGTTGCCAATTTCAAATTAGTTACTTTAGGAAGACAGACATTTATTCCACTACTCAGAATATTTTTGGAAGTCCTCTTTGGTGAATTTTTGGGTACCACTGGTCCAAATCCTTTGAAATATTCTTAGTGATGGTGAATCTTCATCAATTGAGGTCAAATTGTATTTTTAGAGAGAGCATAAAGCCAATCAAAGCCAAGTCTACTGAATGAGGTAAGTGATCACGCTGAGTCGTTCCACTTCTGATCAGAATCAAAGCCACATATAAACCCCTGAGTGGTGTGTTTATGTGGCTTTATGAAGTTTCTACTGACATTGAAGACAATTTTAGATAAAAGTTACAAATATGTTCTGAGTATCATTAGAATGTGTGAATATGATTCCTAAGATAATGATTTTTGAACAAAAATTAAATTTGGGTATATAGCTTTTAATGTACTTTTTTTTAAGTAGAAGGATATTAGTTTTTGTTCTCACTCTATACAT
The DNA here is from genome assembly GCF_009873245.2 of Balaenoptera musculus. NCBI lineage: Eukaryota > Metazoa > Chordata > Mammalia > Artiodactyla > Balaenopteridae > Balaenoptera > Balaenoptera musculus. The sequence goes on from NC_045787.1 coordinate 73,606,513, forward strand.
CAAAATTATTTCTAGGTGAATTAAAATATCCTTTTAAAATTAAACAATAAAAATCTAGAAGAAATTACAGGCGATTAGCTAACATCATTAACAACAAAGTGAGAACCTTTAAGGAACATATTGATATTGATACAATTGATGGTTTAAAAAATACATCAGAAAAAAATGCATTTAGAATATTAAAAAACAATATGTGGAATAAAGAGACTTAGTAAATTTGCACATTTTTGAAATGAAAAAACTTAAATTGTTATACTCAGTAAAAGGAAAGAACTACTCTCCTAGTCTATGGAAGTATAAATTGGCAAGATTTTCCTCTAGGGCAAGCAAATTGGTGCTATGCAAGAAATGCCTGAAAAACATGTGCACTCTTTGACATAGCAAGTTAATTTTTAAGAATGTATTAGAAGGAAGTTATGAATGTGCACAAAGACTTATATTCAAGTAAGTTCTTGATACTAGTGAAGGAAAAGAAAACCTGATGCCCAACTACAGAGGATTAAATTAGTAAATTTTGGTATTTCCATATAATAAAATAATTAAAGACAGGAAAATGTTTATAATATACAGGCTGTCAAACAATAACACAACTGCAGCCATTTTACTTCTTTGGACAGACATTTAATCTATTTTCAAATACTCTTAATAATTTAATGAGAAACAGACCTTTGGCACTGTGTGTGTGTGTGTGTGTGTGTGTGTGTGTGTGTGTGTGTGTGTGTGTATGTGTCTCACATTGTTACTTTTGAAGCACTCCTTTGCTGGCTATGTTGTAAGATCTCTTCTTTCTGGATGAAGCGTTGTTTCCGTTCATGGACATTTTCTCACGGCAACGCCATACACTCTGGTCCACCTAAGAGATGAAACTGCATGGGAACCTCCTTTGCTGCCCGCACAGAGTTGCCTTCTTTGGTGGGCACATTGTACTGATTTACTTTTTCCTCCTGAGAGATGAGGTTTCTACTTTCTGAGACATTCAGAGTAGGTGATTTAAAGCTTGTGATTATCACTTCAGGATTGAGTCTGTTTTTAATGACAATTTAAATCAGAGAGAACAACACTGTTCAATCTCCTGATACCCTTTCTATACCAGATGACCACTTAAACCCTATCTTCCTGCATTTCTTTGCACCTTTTCACATGTGTTTTCTTTTAGTTAAAGCTAAGAATATGATTTGGATTATTCATTTATTTCAGCGTGTTAAAACTTGAGCTCCTTCATCATATTTCAGGTTTGTTTAATAGCTTATAGGGGTTAAAATACCATCAACGAAGTAACCAATCCTGCATTCAGCTACATAGCAGAGGGCATTTTCTCAGTACTTGCAAAGAAAATACCCAAAAGAAGATCTTTTAGAAATGTTGGTATGTCCCAATTAGAACAAAGGATTTTTTAATCTGCAAAGAGGCTATTGATAAAAGGGTGATACTGAAAAATAGGGGATTTTTTTAAAGTTCTATTAAATAGTCACATTTTAATGGCTTCTCACAAATATTGATAAAATAATTTTAATCACCAGATGTATATTATGGACTCAAGAGGAGATAAAACATATGCCATGTTTGATTTACTTACTAACGCCCTAGAAAATTAAATAAATTATTTAGAATTTTATTCATATGAATAACGTCCTATCTAAGCTATAAGTATAATACGGTTATGTTTCTCATTTGGTGAAAGGTGATTTCAGAAGAGCAGTATAGAAACGAGGGTTAAAATCATGGACTTCAGAGTCAGACATATCCCACTGGAGCCCTGGTCCCACCGCAGGCTACCTGTCACCTTGGGCGAATGGCTCTATTTCCTCCCACGTACCAAAGGCATAATAATGCATATCTTGAAAGTTACAAGATATGCATTATAAATGAAATAAAATCATATATGAAGGACTTTGTGGAGTTCTTGGCTCATAGTAAGCACTAAATAAACAGTAGTTGCCATTATCATTGCTAACACCAGTTTTGACGCTCATTAAATTTCATGTTGTTCTCCTCTCCCTAATTGCCTCCTCACTAAGTTAGGTTGCCTCTTCCAGATCCATTTCAATTTTAACTTTTTTCCTAAGACTTCCTTGATTTTTCTGGCTTTTATTGATCTAATTGCTTCATGACTGATTCTTACCCCTTAACACAGATGCCTCCTATTTTCTGAATTCCTTAAAATTTTATTATATCCATGTTCTATGTATTTATTGCTATATAACAAACCCTCAAACTCAGTAGTTTAAAACAACAACCATCTTATTATGTCTCCTGATTTTTGTGCGTCAGGAATTTGGACAGGTGTTGCGCCAGGTGATTCTTCTGTTTTGCAGGGCATTGACAAAGTAATTGGTGGTATTCAGCTGGTAGCTGGACTGGTATGGAGAGTCAAAGATGTCTTTCTTCACATTCTAGTGCCTTGGTGGGGTTGGTGGGAAAATTGGGCTCAGCAGGTGTGCTAATAATGCCTACATGAGGTGTATGCGTGTTCTTTATCCAGCATGGTGGGCTCATGGTAATTGTTGGACTTCTTACATGTCAGCTCAGGCCACCAAGTTCATGGCTTTAAATGACTAAGAAGTCATGTAGCATCATCATTATTGGTTGAAGCAGTCACAAGCCTACCCAGATTCATGGGCAGGGGACATAGATCCCACCTTTAACGGCAGGAATGTCAAACAGTTTGCAGCCATGGTTTAAAACTGCCGAAAACTCCTCTGACACAAAGAGTCCTTTGAGAGTAGAGATTATGTCCTGGTCATATTTACATCACCAGCAATGTCTTATAGGTCAGGAGATATTCAATAAATAAAAATAACTATAAGCTATAAACTTCTTTTAAAATTTGATTAAGAGCATGCCTTTGTCATATTCTGTATAAAGAAAAATCAAACTAATTATTTTGATGTTTTTCATATCAGAATCTAGCCTTGCTGAATTTTACTACCGTGAAACCATGACCACAGTGAACATTTCCTTATTACTGTCACCTAATCCTTATGAATTTCTGCCTCAATCTCCCTTCTTTCTCTCTCTCTCTCCTGTGTGTGTGTGTGTGTGTGTAAGATTTGAAGTCAGATATATGGTGTTTTCTACCAATAATACTGTGTGAGTCACTTCTTTTCTTCAGAGCTAAATTTCATCTTTTTAATAATAATATTAACATTAATATTAGATTAGATAATATTTAAAGTTTCATACAACTGTAACACTCTACATCTGTGGGTTTACTCTTGTCATAATAACCACGGGAGAGCAGCATGGAGTGGGAGAGAGAGCACTGCTATGGGAGATAATAGGACATGGAGTTTTGTTCCAGAACTGCTGCCTGCTAGTGCAGTAATTCTGGAGGATAATAATTTCTCTACTAAGTTCCCAAGATTGGGGTGAGTCCAGTGAGATCATATATACAAAACATCTTGATCAGCTATAAAGGACTGCATGTCATGATTGCGAAACATTTCTCTGCCTTCCTAAAGGGATGGAGTGGAAGGCCCTACAGGATTTTAGATAGGATCTGTCCTTATACTAAACACAACTTTGGAGCACTTCTGTGAACAGGCATCTATGCTGGAATATCTACAGCTCCAGATCCTGCTACCTAGCCCCGCCCATGTAAATATCACCCTCTTTCCTTACTTGGAGGCTGCATTTCTAATCATTGAAAACATGCATATCGTCCGAGAAAGGCGTTGATAATTCAACCGCTGAGCCAGTATAGAGAAGTTATTCATTACCGGGTTCAACCCAAGGTCAAAAACATGAAACCTCAACCATTAAGCAAAATGGTGACAGGCATGGTAGTGATGACCCAGAGTGAATATATTGCTCTCGGGAAACAAGGCCAGGAATACAGCAGGCCTGAAAAAGTTTGCCAAGTCAAAGTCAGAAACAACCAGGCCGTAGTCCCGAGGTGTATATGAAACAGCACGTTCCAGATGGAGTAGAGGAGGACAGCCCCCACAGGACAGGCTATGGAAATCCTCAGTGTCTGACTGTGTCTTCAGGGTTCGTTTCTTTCCTCCAAAACTCCCTCTTCCCCATAGTCAAGACACCCTCACCTCGACAAATCCCATGAAGACATAGAAAGGGCTATATTCTCCTTCCTGCTGCAGAAGGCAGTTTGTCTTGGCCTCCCAGGCTCAGAGTCGACTGGGCTTACTTCTTGAAATCCATCTCCTCAGCCAGCTTCAGCCTCACTACTTTTTTAGACATATTACACTCTAACTTTTCCATTGGAAGGATGCTGAATTCAGTAGGACTGTAGAATTTGTTAGAAGTTAGTACTTGTGTTCCCTGCAATGATAATTGTTTCCTAACTTATTTCTTTAATTTGTCTAAGCTAAGCAGAAGACATCACTATATCAAGGCAATATTTAAAATGCATAGATCTATACCTAGTGCCTGGGTATAAATGGTACTGTAATGGTTCTGGTTGTGGAGCTATAATGCATGGTAATGTATGACAAGAGAGAAAGGAATGGCCGATTTCTGCTTTCCATTGTCCTTAGAGGTGGCTACAGAAACACGCAACCAGATATGAAAGTCAAGAAAGGGTCATGCTCCGCTTTGCCTTTGTTTACGACACATTTTTGCAGCCCCGTTCTTGGCCTGCCGCTGCCAAGGACTCTCACACAGCTCAGGGTGTCTGGGAAATGCCTGTTTCATTAAGGCTCCTGAACCCTATCATGTTACACTTCAGAAGTAGTGACCAGCTTACTTAAAACAAAGAAGCTTTGACCTTTCTCCCCTTCTGAAACCAAAAACAGATGAAGTTAAAGTGACTCATTTCCGGCTTTAAATATGCTCTAAGAAACATTTTCTCAAGTAGTTTTGGGCCTCAGATTTCTTGTTTTTTTGTTTTTTTTGGTTGTGTTTTTGCTTTAGTTTTATTTCATATCTTTACATAAATATCTCCTTCCCTTTTTGTCAAGGTCAACGTATTTATTACTTATATTCATGGTGCAGCTCACTATCCTTCTTTTTTCCTTCTAGATTTCTTACTTTCTTCCCCCTTTTTTTTTTTTTTAATCTGTGTTGTTTATAACCATGACCCTTGATCCTCCAAGTCTTAAAACAGCTTGGCTTTCACCAGCTAAATCTGACAAGGTCAGCATTTTTCTGTTTATTCTGAGAATACTATTTACCCTCTGGGGTTTTTAAAAGCAATTCTGTAAAACATCACTTGAAAAAGTTTGTAGCATTCATAGAGACTTCCATAAAGTCAGATCACAATAAACGACAACTTCTTGCTCTGATTTTTGAACCCTGGGACAATCATCACTATCTGAGTACTTGGTGCCTAAGTAGCTGCTAACCAAAAATTTTTAAATAAAATTATAGGTTTAAAATAATCTAAATGATCTAAATATTTATTTCACTTCAGTAGGATGAGCTTGCCAACTTGAATCAAAAAAACAATCAGACAATTCTTCTGTCTTGTTCTTCGGAAAATATTTCCATTCGAAATTGCATAATACAGTATATTAGTTATTTTGTTATGAATTAGAATAAGGAGAGAAGGCAGACCTTTTCAGTAGTCAAGCCATAGAACAAATCTACTTTTGATCAGTATGTAAGTTGTGAGTCAGCTGGGGATCATAACTTGTGTTTAAGGAGACAAAAGCTGTTTCTGAACTGGTGAAATTGAGAATGTTATTTGAAAAGAGACTTACGTATTTGTCAAAGATTCAAAGATAATCCGCCAGGCCTGGATACAGTTCTCCGTTCACTGGAGTAACTGCCAACGCCTCTGCTTCAGCATGAACACCTCAGAGCCCAACAGCCCTTGGGATCAAGCTGAAAACACTACTTCCTAGCCGTACAGTTTCATCACAGAACGTGTCTCCGCTACACACGGAACTCCCCTCCGAGAGGCTTGACAGTGAAGCCAAAGTATGTAATGCGTTCCAATCTCATTAAGAAGTTCATTCACTAGACTATGAGGAGAAAACATTTAACTCTAGCAAATGCGCTGCTAGTTCAGAATGCACTACTTTAGCAAATAGACATCTTTTCGGTGGTGGATGAGGGTTGGAGAGGGGGTGAGGGGACACTTAATGCCACTGGGAACACTTCGTGGTTTCTTCTGGAAGAGTAAGGATGCTCGATTCTCTGGACCAGGAGAATCAAGGAGCAGGTGCCTGGGAGGATATCCTGGGAGGATAAACACTGCTAAGTTTGCATTTATTCCTTTAGCTCTAACTGTACATTAATCTAATAAGATGGTCTAATAAAATAATGCATTTTTCAAAATGCTTAGCTAGCCTTTCAGGAGGGGGTGGGCATTTTTATTATTTACCAAGGAGTGCATCATGAAAAAATTGGTGAATAAAGGAAGCTGGCGCTGTAGGCTGCTCTGGCCTCCAGGGGTCGCCCTTCCCTTTAATGACTGTACAACAATAGTCTGAGACCCCACCCCGAGGGACTTGGGTCTCTTAGCAGTTTCTTGTGCCCTAGTAACTCTGAGAATCCCAGACCTTGCTTATATGTTACAGAATGTGTGCTCGTTTTCCCTTTCCCCCTCAGCCAGCCATCTGTCTCTGTCTGCTGCCACACCCTTCTGCCGGCGACCTCTTCCTGCCGGAGTCTGACTTCTCAGACGCTCTTTCTGCGCCCCTCGTGCCATTTTGTGCTAAGTATGGACGTGGGCCTGTCTCATTACTCCCCACAGCCTGCAGCGGGTTGAGGTATTTTACAGAACTTTGCCGGAGGCTTAGGGATAGCAGAAAGAAACAGAAAAGAAATACAAGACAGGAGACTAGATTTGTAGGACTCCTCTCAGAATGCGTACACCTTCCCAAGGGGTTTCCTGCTAAATGTCACACACACACACACACACACACACACACCCATCTTACACTATGTTGCACTGACCAGCTTCCTTCTCCCTCATCTGGAATCAAGCCCCTGACCTCCTCTGTGACTGCCACATAGGGGAACATTCATTTTCCTAAGAGGAAATCTGATGTGATATGCAAAGAATATAACACTTTATATTAGCATATATGCCAGCTTCTATCTCCAATGTCTCAAGCTTTCTCATCAGAATAAAATCTTTGCTTTACCTTATTTTAATCAAGATATGGAGGGGTAGGCGGGGGGGGGGGAAGCTGTGCGATTTAAAGGGCAAGATGAGAGTAGCATTGACATATATACACTACCAAATGTAAAATAGATAGCTAGTGGGAAGCAGCTGCATCGCACAGGGAGATCACCTCTGTGCTTTGTGACCACCTAGAGGGGTGGGATAGGGAGGGTGGGAGGGAGACGCAAGAGGGAGGGGATATGGGGATATATGTATACGTATAGCTGATTCACTTTGTTACACATCAGAAACTAACACAACAGCGTAAAGCAATTATACTCCAATAAAAATGTGTTTAAAATAAATAAATAAAGTAAAGGCAAGATGTTTCTGGATTCTAGGCATTTATTTTCATACAGATATTGACATCCACCTAAGTACCCTGTTCCACTGGGCAGTTCATGACTAAAATGAAGTACCCAGTGTGATTTAAGGAGAGGTCCTAATGTCTTGGCATCACTCAGAATAAGGGAAATAAGTGAATTACAGAGTCACAAGTATAAAAGGACAAGGTAAGAACTGGATTCTAGAAGCTGGCAGGTTAATCAGCTCAGACCTTAGGCTGTATAGACTGAGGAACTGTTAGGAGTTAGAAGAGATGATGACACTTCCAAGGCAAAAGCAAAGACTAGAGGGATTGTGCATGGAGAGGCAAGAGATGGAAAAGAACACTGCAAAACTGATCTCAAACTTAATATACTGCATCTCCTCAATGATATGGATTTGCCTGTTAAAGACTAGAGATTGATTAGAAAAAACCAGAATGACTCACTCTGGGTTAGCCAAGGGCAAAGACCAGAGATGTGAAATAAAACTTTCACTAAGGACTGCCATTGTGCTTTCACTTGCCCTACTCTCCAGAGACTTATACCAGGCATTTGGGCAGGGCAATAATTTTGTGTCCCTGCAAACCAGTATACTTTAAATATTTGTTCACATTTATTCAAAGCAGGACCTCATGAGGTAAAGAAGGAAGATGCCTGTTGGTGGCAGCTTTTACCTCTGACCCAAACTTGAATACTTCACTCAGTAAATCAAAGACATTTCTGAGAAGATATTCTGGTGACCAGCTATTGTTATTTGACCAGCTCATTCCCACTCCAAGTTAGCCTTTCAAAGTATTTCTCCCAACAAGGTGTATAACTTTCCTTGGAAATTTTCTAATAAATTCCATTCTTCCATCTTATTAATTTCCCAATGATGTCCTAGTGTCCCTTGCAGATGGGGGTCCTGGGCACCATCTAGCTGGTCTACCTCTCAATATGTCTTTGCCAGTCTTATGCCACTGTCACTTGGAGCTACTGGTGTCAGCACTACTGAACACACATCCCCCATTCCCTACTTACCCACATGATAGAAAATAAACAGTGCATTTCAGAGCACAAGATCTCTCCTCATGAGGACTCCCACTAAATGCTGTTGAATTGAAATGAATAGAAGTGGTGGGTTTAAGGGCACAAAAAACAGTAGAGATGGAGGCCAAGGTGCAGAAGATGTACATCTAAAATGTTCCTGAGCTTCAGTCATCTGGGTGTGATAAGTCAAATGAAGTTTGGGGCCACTTCTTTGTGCTGCTGTCTAAAGAAAAGATGTAAGAGTTTTTCCTGAGAAATAAGGCTACATTCTAACTTATTTAGTAAATAGAACTTTGGACTTCTCAACACTGCTATTTCATTAACATGTTTTGCATGTAAACTTCTAATTGGTTTCTTTATACTCACTTTAAAAATGAATATATTCTTCTGCATTAACATTTTATATAACATCATGGTCTAGGCATGTACATGTACTGCTAAAATTAAATCATCAATAATCACTATCTAAAATGAACTACATTCCAAAAGCTCTGGCTAATGATTTATCTCTTCTTCATGGAACCGATCTCTATCAGATTGATTTATGTAGCAGCCAATCATGTTTCAGTAAACTGCAGCATGCACATGCATCTTTAAGTGATGATAAGGTGTGACTGTCCATTTATTTGTACAACACTGGCAACAAAAAAAAAAAAGAAAGAGAAGATGGAAAAAGAAAGTCCCAACCTCTCTCAAAAGCTTCACACAATGACCAATTCCTCTAAGAAAAGATAATGGCCAATTCTATATCAAATTGCAGAATAACTGATACACTAGGATCAAGGATATGCAAAAACATACACAAAAATGGTGAACATTAAAATGGTGACATTTGCTACAGAGAATTCTTTGCCTTTGCATGGTTACATTATTTGCTTTGATAGCAAGGTACCTTTTTGCACATTTACATTATTTGCTTTGATAGTAGATGCTTTTGTTAGTTGTTGAAGTGATTGACAACCTCATGCTGTTCTATTTAATTGCCTTTTCTGCAAGGTTCTATGTTTAGAAGACGCTGTTTCATAAATAAATCCAAAGTGCGTGTGTTTGTGTGTGTGTGTGTGTGTGTGTGTGTACTACAGAGGTTTCACTTCTCAAGTCAATTCTGTAACTATTCAGCTACAGCTGTTGCCATATTTATCTGTATTTACATTAGGGTTCATTCTCATCCTTCATGTTTTTTGCCTTTTCTGTGTTTAAGGAGATTAATGGATCTTCTTAAGAGAATGAGAGCCTTTTCTTACAGCTCTTCAATTTTGAAGGAAGGGTGGAGGTATTGGATATATAATGTTTTAGCAAAACATGTAAAACGTTCAAACTTTCAAGGCCTAAACAATTATTCCCCACAAGATTATCTCTAAGATTTAAAACCTGTAAGGATTGCATTCTCCCTGAATTTACATTCTAGCTTTTGGATTTGTTCTCTCAATAAAGTCCAAATAGTAATTTTTTCCCAGTTAACAAAATATAATATAGAAATACTACTGATAAAGAGTATTATCACATGATGATTTCAAAAATATTCTCTCATTGAGAGTTTGGTCAATCTTGTTATGATATAAAAAATATGCAGCTCAATACAAAGATCTTTAGTAATCTTATTTAACTTGACCTAAAAATTAAGTTCAAATAATTCTTAAAATTAAGTTATTATTATTATGATGTCTTATACTTATCTTCAGGATATATTTCAAGATGGTTATTACTGTTTGTTTGTTTTTTTAATTTTGTCACTCTTTGTTATTTTTCACAGGTCTAGATGATTTTGGGCACATTTGATAACACATTCCGTAGGAATTCTACAGGTCAATACACATGGTATCAATACTGTGGTGACTTTTCCTCCAACCCTCTATTGTGAGCTTAAGTCAAAGAGACAGTGATTTTAGAGGCAAAGAGGTAGAGAAATAAAGCTCAGACTAGTGTTTTCAACTGGTCTGAGAAATAAAATTTGGATCAACTGTGATTGTTTCAATTGTCAAATGAGGCAGGGTGATTTAGAGAAAGTGCTTAAATTTAAATCTTGACACTACCAACTTGTAGCTGTGTAATTGTGTATATCTCTTAACCATTCTGAGTTGTTTCTTCATCTATAAAATGGAAATACACAATATCTACTTTCTAAGAAACAGCCAACATTGGATGACCTGGAAGGGAGGGAGCCAGAAGAATAAGTATTATAGCACTCAGTCCTCGCTTTTTAAATCTCCTCTCTCATTGGCTAAACCCAACTTGAAGCCAGAGGGCAGGAGTTCACTGATGCAATTCATAGGGCAAGACTCCAGGGCAGAGGCAAGGTGGAGAATGGTGAAGAGTAGATTATGAAGATAAGGAAAAATCACTGTACATATGAAAGAAAGCAATAAGGTCCTAAAGTAGAGAATCCAGAGAGAATCAGATTTTGATAATAATGTCAGAGCAAGACTATGGAGGAGGTAACACATAGATGGAGCTCGAAAGAATGAGAAGGAGCCAACCACATAAAGAGATAGGCAGAGAGAATTCTAGGCAACAACAATAGTATTGGCAATAGCCCTAAGGTAGGAAAGAGCCCTTTGTGCTATGTGATTTGAAAGAATACTCATGTGGCTTTCATGTGGCTTTCATAAGTCAAGGTAGGAATACAGACCTAATTGGTTGTACAATGGGTTTTAAATAGAAGAGTGACATTTGGAAGAATACTGTGGATGCTGTGTGAAGAATGAATTGAACAAGAAAAATGAGGGGAAAAAAAGGAAAAAGAACAATTTTTTTAAAAGCTAAACATGCAATAGAGTAGATGTCACAAGGCAAAACCAAATGATTAAATGGCAAATGCGTCATACAGACCACAAAGTTCATAAGTGTTCAGGGAAAGGACAATGCCTTTCTACTTGAGTTAACAATGAAGAATTTATCAGAAGACAGTTTAAACTGGACCTTAGAGGCCGATACAGAATTAAAACAAGTGGAGAGAAAGGGGGAGCCAGTTCCAGAATAAGAAGAAATTAAAGTCAGGTAATTACAGGAATATTTGGCAAAGAATGAAGAAGGCTTTTTTTGAGAGAGGAGCAAAGGAAAATGGAGTTGGGTTCTGGAAGAGAAGAACATACATGTTTCTGGGCATTAGTTAATTAATTTTCTGGTCTTCCCAGGTAAGGTTTTAATTCTTAACCAGGTCTTTCAATAAGTTTGGTGAGATTTTCAGATACTTTGGACACTAGAGAGATACTTTAGGATTTGCCCCCTCAAATCATATCACATAACCAAGCTATCAGCTACTGACCCAACTTATGCAAAGCTAGTTCTCAAAGATCAGAAATACCCAAATTAAAACGTACTCAAGGGGCTTCCCTAGTGGTGCAGTGGTTGAGAATCTGCCTGCTAATGCAGGGGACACGGGTTCGAGCCCTGGTCTGGGAGGATCCCACATGCCGCGGAGCGACTGGGCCCGTGAGCCACAATTACTGAGCCTGAGCGTCTGGAGCCTGTGCTCCGCAACAAGAGAGGCCGCGATAGTGAGAGGCCTGCGCACCGCGAAGAAGAGTGACCCCCGCTCACCGCAACTAGAGAAAGCCCTCGCACAGAAACGAAGACCCAACACAGCCATAAATTAATTAATTAATTAATTAAAAAAAAAAAACAAACGTACTCAAAACAATGTTTGTCAAGCCAGTAACATAAGCATTGACTACATTACCTGCTATTTTAGAGTATCTACGTCATTGCTTCTTTGGTACAGAAAATTGAGAAAGAACTATATTTGTTCTATTTTTTTAAACTAGGAAATCTGATTTTATTGATGATGGAAAATGAGTTGTCTTTTTATTGGCCTACAAAACACTGGGAAAAGTAGAGATAGCATTTATACATATTTCTAAGAATATAATTTTAATTTTAAAAGATGACTATTTAAAGCTATTATTTGAGACATTAAAGTTTCAACCTCATTCTTGTACTGTGCATGTATATCTCATATTGAACTGTTTGGTTACATTTTCCCTAGAAAATGGCATCAAATATTCAAATTGTTAGGTTTTTTAATTCCAGGATGCATTCAGTTCTCTTAATGTAAGAGATGTAATTGGCAATATACTTAATTCTATAAACAATTTTTAATCTATTACATTCAATAAGTATATCAAACAATCGATATAAATATTATATATTCATGTGTGGAATTGGAGTCAGAGCATTTAAGACATTTGCTCAAGGTTACATAACACGTAAAGGGCACAGCTAACACTTGAACTGAGAAATGATTGGGGAAAATAATTTTCTCACATCCCTTATTTGCAATATTTTGAACCTCCCTCTGAGGGCATCAGAGTCAACAATAAAACTCACAGTAGTGTCAGTTCCCCTGTGAAGAAGATGAAAAGTTGTACATGTGTTAGTATTTCACAGTAAGGCTACCAATGACCAAGTGAAATTCAGGTAAAAATAAACTAGAAACCTTTACCAAGACTCATGTTACAAAGTGGCTTTACTTATGGGACCCAAACACACCTCCTAGTTTGTACTGCTATTGTCTCTGTGATTGATTGTTTAATTCATCAGTACCACTGTCATGAGATTATAAGAAAATGAACAACTGAATATTAGTAATTCAAATCGATCCATTCTTGGAATGATTTTGATTCCCTTTCTATGCCCATCTGGAACTCACACTTTGTTCAAGGCTATGCTAAATTTCCACCCACTCCATGTAGGCTTCCTGACTACAGAGACCATTATCTCTCCCCCTTTGCTTTCCATACTCCACGTTACTTTGGGGCATTACTTTTCCCCTAACGAGTGCAGTCTTAGGGGGTTAAATCCATGTGCCTGTCTTACCTATAAAAGACAGAAGGAGTTTTGGCTCCTTCTTTCAAAACTTTCCTCTTACCACCTCATTACCGCTCTTCACTTAAGTTTAGCCAACTGGATCCTCTTTACTGGGAATTTGAATCTTGAGCAAAGTAATACAGAAACAGAATACAAGAACAAAAGAGAAAAAGTCATTTTAAAGGACCACCTTAGAAGCATATATAGGAATTCAATTCATACTGCTGAATTTTCAATGAGAAGAGTACATAAGAAAATAAGTAATCACCAAGTAAGAAAACTATTCATTGAGTTACATTTTCCTAGTAAGATCTGAAAACATCATAATGCAAACTATTCACTAACCACAATATCTTCTATAAAATAAAGCTGCACTCATGTTGAAATTCTACAATTTTTTGCTAAACACTAGACAAAGACTTTTATCTCATCATTAAAATCCATTAATAAGAACAACAGAAGAGAGAGGAATGTAGAATTAACAGTCAAAGTCAAGTGAAGTAATAAAATGGAGTTCATCATGACCCATGGCCTTTTCTGCAGTATTTTAGTGCATTCCTTTGATAAGCAAATACCAAGATCACATTGCATTCATAACACCCTAGGAACTTGCACAAATAGAGAATGATTTCATTTTTTATTATTCAAAAATTCTAAATGATTCTCTCAGAGTGTTTGTGAACAGCATCATTTGTGGTATTGGTATTTGGAAAGTTCATTGTGTTGACAATGATTTTCACAAATAAAAGAATACATAAAATGTAGAATGCAGTGCATAGGGTATAAATAAACCATAGAAGTAATAATAATACTGACTACTGGTATAGAACTTTACTGTTCAAAAGCACTTTAATGATTGTGGTTTGAATGATTTATAGTGTACGAAAGGAATTTCTATGGAGAAATTTAAAAAATGATCTTTAAGTACCACTCAGACATATATTTAGAGACACAATATTTTCAGAAAAATTCTTATCCACTATATATAGTACATAATACACATATATGTTATCTCATATATAATTTTTTCAATAACTGGCACAAGAACGTATTTTATTTTTACCCAGAATAAGTAAATGTTGGCTTTTCATACACAAATGATAAGGATGTTATTTTTCACAGTAATGCTTAAAGCACTTGGCTTTCCTAAATAATTCATGTAATTTTTCCTCTGTTAATACCCATTTGTATAACTATGTATGATGAAAGTTAAAAAGTGCCCCATCAGGAAGGGATGAAAGGTTGGCAACACTTGAAAAATTATAAACTAAACAGAAGTGATGGTTATGGTTCCCCTTTCACATAAAAAAATCATAAGTTATTTCCTGTTTGCTCCCATTTCTCAGTTGGAACATACTCTCATAGAGGGAACATGAATAGATTAAAATCTAACTTTTTTCTTCTTTAAGAAAACATAAGCATAATCACTTTTTATTTCTTTTAAGTAGTTCAATAAACAATGAGAACTATTTTAAAACTACAGGCATTCCATGGGAATCTCTCTGGAAAGAAATAACTTACACTGAATGTCATTTTATGAGTTAAGTTTATGGAGAGCTATAATCTTTTTGCAATGTAGAGTGCAGTAAAAACTAATTCATACATGTCCCTTTTCATCCAATGCAAATGCAAAATTTGGAGACCCAAATTTTATCTGCCTAAAATGACCTAAGGTGATTTTTTTTTTTCCTTTGAGAAGCAGAGGAATATTAAAATTGCAGGTACTTGTCAAGAGTTTCCTTAATTTATAAATGATCTGCTTGATGCTGAGTGCCCTGGGATGTCTTAGTGTTGTCCTCATAGGTTTTTCAGATCATCGTCCATAAAGAGAAGGTTCTACCCAATAGATGGAAAGGGTGTGGGGACAGGGAGAGGACGACAGCAGGAGGTTACTTAAACCAAGTTCTGCTGTACAAGAATTAGAGAACGCTTATCAAGATCTTAGGCAGCGGAGACCTTCAAAATGGCAGAGGAGTAAGATGTGGAGATCATCTTCCTCCCCACAAATACATCAGAAATACATCTACATGTGGAACAACTCCTACAGAACACCTACTGAACGCTGGCAGAAGACCTCAGACCTCCCAAAAGGCAAGAAACTCCCCACGTACCTGGGTAGGGCAACAGAAAAAAGAAAAAAACAGAGACAAAAGAATAGGGACGGGACCTGAACCTCTGGAGGGAGCTGTGAAGGAGGAAAAGTTTCCACACACTAGGAAAACCCTTCACTGGTGGAGATGGAGGTGGCAGGGGGCAAGCTTCGGAGCCACGGAGGAGAGCACAGCAAAAGGGGTGTGGAGGGCAAAGCAGAGAGATTCCCGCACAGAGGATCAGTGCCAACCAGCACTCACCAGCCTGAGAAGATTATCTGCTCACCTGCTGGGGCAGGTGGGGGCTGGGAGCTGAGGCTCCGGCTGCAGAGGTCAGATCCCAGGGAGAGGACTGGGGTTGGCTGCATGAACACAGCCTGAAGGGGGCTAGTGCACCACAGCTAGCTGGGAGGTAGTCCGGGAAAAAGTCTGGACCTGGCTAAGAGGCAAGAGACCGTTGTTTCAGGGTGCGCGAGGAGAGGGGATTCAGGACACTGCCTAAATGAGCTCCAGAGACGGGCGTGAGCTGCGGCTATCAGCGCATACACCAGAGATGGGCAAGAAACACTAAGGCTGCTGCCACTGCCACCAAGAAGCCTGTGTGCAAGCACAGGTCACTATCCACACCTCCCCTCCCGGGAGCCTGTGCAGCCCACCACTGCCAGGGTACCGTGATGCAGGGAAAACTTCCCCAGGAGAACACATGGTGTGCCTCAGGCTGCTGCCATGTCACACTGGCCTCTGCCGCTGCAGACTCACCCCACATTCCATACCCCTCCCTCCCCCCAGGCCTGAGTGAGCCAGAGGTCCTTAATCAGCTGCTCCTTTAACACTGTCCTGTCAGGGTGGGAACAGTCACCCTCAGGCGACCTACAAACAGAGGTGGGGCCAAATCCAAAGCTGAACCCCAAGAGCTGTGTGAACAAAAAAGAGAAAGGGAATCTCTCTGTGCAGCCTCAGCAGCAGTGGATTAAATCTCCACAATCAACTTGACACACCCTGCATCTCTGGAATACCTGAATAGACAACGAATCATCCCAAAATTGAGGCAGTGCACTCTGGGAACAACTGTAGACTTGGGGTTTGCTTTCTGCATCTAATTTGTTTCTGGTTTTATGTTTATCTTAGTTTAGTATTTAGAGTTTATTATCATTGGTAGCTTTGTTTATTGATTTGGTTGCTCTCTTCATTTTTTTAATATATATATATTTTTTTCTTTCCTTCTCTTTTTGTGAGTGTGTATGTGTATGCTTCTTTGTGTGATTTTGTCTGTATAGCTTTGCTTTTACAATTAGTCCTAGGGTTCTGTCTGTCCATTTTTTTGTTTCTTTTTTAGCATAGATTTTAGCGCTTGTTATCATTGGTGGATTTGTTATTTGGTGTGGTTGCTCTCTTCCTTCTTTTTTTCCTTTTTTTCTTTTTCTTTTTTTAATTACTTTCTAATTTTTTTATTTTTAATAATTTTTAAAAATATTTTAATTTTAATAACTTTATTTTATTCTTTTTCGTTCTTTCTTTTTTTCTCCCTTTTCTTCTGAGCCATGTGGTTGACAGGGTCTTGGTGCTCCAGCCGGGTGTCAGGCCTGTGCCTCTGAGATGGGAGAGCCGAGTTCAAGACACTGGTTCACTAGAGACCTCCCGGCTCCATGTAATATCAAACGGCAAAGCTTTTTCCATCTCAACGCTAAGACCCAGCTCCACTCAATGACCAGCAAGCTATAGTGCTGGACAACCTATGCCAAAAAACTAGCAAGACAGGAACACAACCCCACCCATTAGCAGAGAGGCTGCCTAAAATCATAATAAGGTCACAGACACCCCAAAACACACCACTGGACATGGTCCTGCCCACCACAAAGACAAGATCCAGCCTCATCCATCAGAACACAGGCACCAGTCCCCTCCACCAGGAAGCCTGCAAAACTCACTGAACCAACCTCACTGACTGGGGGCAGACACCAAAAACAATGGGAACTATGAACCTGCAGCCTGAAGAAAGGAGACCCCAAACACAGTAAGTTAAACAAAATGAGAAGACAGAGAAACACACAGAAGGTGAAGGACCAAGGTAAAAAACCACCAAACCAAACAAATGAAGAAGAAATAGGCAGTCTACCTGAAACAGAATTCACAGTAATGATAGTAAAGATGATCCAAAATCTTGCAAATAGAATGGAGAAAATACAAGAAACATTTAACAAGGACCTAGAAGAACTAAAGAGCAAACAAATAATGATGAACAACACAATAAATGAAATTAAAACTTCTCTAGAAGGAATCAATAGCAGAATACCTGAGGCACAAGAACAGATAAGTGACCTGGAAGCTAAAATAGTAGAAATAACTACTGCAGAACAGAATAAAGAAACAAGAATGAAAAGAATTGAGAACAGTCTGAGAGACATCTGGGACAACATTAAATACACCAACATTCAAATTATAGGAGTCCCAGAAGAAGAAGAAGAGAAAAAGAAAGGGACTGAGAAAATATTTGAAGAGATTATAGTTGAAAACTTCCCTAATATGGGAAAGGAAATAGTCAATCAACTCCAGGAAGCACAGAGAGTCCCATACAGGATAAATCCAACACGAAACACGCCAAGACACATATTAATGAAACTATCAAAAATTAAATACAAAGAAAAATATTAAAAGCAGCAAGGGAAAAACAACAAATAACATACAAGGGACTCCCCATAAGGTTAACAGCTGATCTTTCAGCAGACACTCTGCAAGCCAGAAGGGAGTGGGAGGACATATTTAAACTGATGAAAGGGAAAAACCTACAACAAAGATTGCTCTACCCAGAAAGGATCTCATTCAGATTTGACAGACAAATTAAAACCTTTACAGACGAGCAAAAGTTAAGAGAATTCAGCACCACCAAACCAGCTTTACAACAAATGCTAAAGGAACTTCTCTAGGCAGGAAACACAAGAGAAGGAAAACACCTACAATAACAAACCCAAAACAATTAAGAAAATGGTAATAAGAATATACACATCGATAACTACATTAAATGTCAATGGATTAAATGCTCCAACCAAAAGACATAGACTGGCTGAATGGACACAAAAACATGACCCATACAAATGCTGTCTAAAGAGACAACTTCAGACCTAGGGACACATACAGACTGAAAGTGAGAGGATGGAAAAAGATATTCCATGCAAATGGAAATCAAAAGAGAGCTGGAGTAGCAATTCTCATATCAGACAAAATAGCCTTTAAAATAAAGACTATTATAAGAGACAAAGAAGGATACTACATAATGATCAACGGATCAATCCAAAAAGAAGATGTAGGGGCTTCCCTGGTGGCGCAGTGGTTGAGAATCTGCCTGCCAATGCAGGGGACACGGGTTCAAGCCCTGGTTTGGGAAGATCCCACATGCCACGGAGCAACTAGGCCCGTGAGCCACAACTACTGAGCCTGCGCGACTGGAGCCTGTGCTCCACAACAAGAGAGGCCGCGATAGTGAGAGGCCCGCGCACCGCGATGAAGAGCGGCCCCCGCTTGCCACAACTAGAGAAAGCCCTCGCACAGAAACGAAGACCTAACACAGCCATAAATAAATAAATAAATAAATAAACAAAAAGAAGATGTAACAATTGTAAGTATTTATGCATCCAACATAGCAGCACCTCAATACATAAGGCAAATGCTAACACCATAAAAGGGGAAATCGACAGTAACACAATAATAGTAGGAGACTAACACCCCACTTTCACCAATGGACAGATCATCCAAAATGAAAATAAATAAGGAAACACAAACTTTAAATGATACATTAAACAAGATGGACTTCATTGATATTTATAGGACATTCCAACCAAAAACAACAGATACATTATCTTCTCAAGTGCTCATGGAACATTCTCCAGGATAGATCATATCTTGGGTCACAAATCAAGCCACAGTAAATTTAAGAAAATTGAAATCATATCAACTATCTTTTCCCACCACAACATTATGAGACTAGATATCAATTACAGGAAAAAATCTGTAAAAAATACAAACACATGGAGGCTAAACAATACACTACTAAATAACCAAGAGATCACTGAAGAAATCAAAGAGGAAATCAAAAAATACCTAGAAACAAGTGACAATGAAAATACAAAGACCCAAAACCTATAGGACGCAGCAAAAGCAGTTCTAAGAGGGAAGTTTATAGCTATACAAGCCTACCTCAAGAAACAAGAAACATCTCAAATAAACAACCTAACCTTACACCTAAAGCAATTAGAGAAAGAAGAACAAAAAACCCCAAAGTTAGCAGAAGAAAAGAAATCATAAATATCAGACCAGAAATAACTGAGAAAGAAATGAAGAAAACAGTAGCAAAAATCAATAAAATTAAAAGTTGGTTCTTTGAGAAGATAAACAAAATTGATAAACCATTAGCCAGAATCATCAAGGAAAAAAGAGAGAAGACTCAAATCAATAGAATCATAAACGAAAAAGGAGAAATAACAACTGACACTGCAGAAATACAAAGGATTATGAGAGATTACTACAAGCAACTATATGCCAATAAAATGGACAACCTGGAAGAAATGGACAACTTCTTAGAAAAGCACAACCTTCCTAGACTGAACTAGGAAGAAGTAGAAAATATAAACCAGCCAATCACAAGCACTGAAATGGAAACTGTGATTAAAAAGCTTCCAACAAATGCCCAGGACCAGATGGCTTCACAGGCGAATTCTATCAAACATTTAGAGAAGAACTAAAACCTATCCTTCTCAAACTCTTCCAATATATAGCAAAGGGAGAAACACTCCCAAACTCATTCTACGAGGCCACCATCACCCTGATACCAAAACCAGACAAAGATGTCGCAAGGAAAGAAATCTACAAGCCAATATCACTGATGAACATAGATGCAAAAATCCTCAACAAAATACTAGCCAACAGAATCCAACAGCACATTAAAAGGATCATACACCATGATCAAGTGGGGTTTATCCCAGGAATGCAAGGATTCTTCAGTATATGCAAATCAGTCAATATGATACACCTTATTAACAAATTGAAGGAGAAACACCATATGATAATCTCTATAGATGCAGAAAAAGCTTTCAACAAAATTCAACACCAATTTATGATAAAAAACTCTCCAGAAAGTAGACATAGAGGGAACCTGCCTCAACATACTAAAGGCCATATGTAACAAACCCACAGCCAACATCATTCTCAATGGTGAAAAACTGAAACCATTTCCTCTAAGATCAGGAACAAGACAAGGTTGTCCATTCTCACGACTATTATTCAACATCGTTTTGGAAGTTTTAGCCACAGCAATCAGAGAAGAAAAAGAAATAAAAAGAATCCAAATTGGAGAAGAAGAAGTAAAGCTGTCACTGTTGTCATTTGACATGATACTATACACAGAAAAACCTAAAGATGCTACCAGAAAACTACTAGAGCTAATCAATGAATTTGGGAAAGTAGCAGCATACAAAATTAATGCACAGAAATCTCTTGCATTCCTATACACTAATGATGAAAAATCTGAAAGAGGAATTAAGGAAACACTCCCATTTACCACTGCAACAAAAAGAATAAAATACCTCAGAATAAACCTACCTGTGGAGACAAAAGACCTGTATGCAGAAAACTATAAGACACTGATGAAAGAAATTAAAGATGATACAAACAGATGGAGAGATATACCATGTTCTTGGATTGGAAGAGTTAACATTGTGAAAATGACTATACTACCCAAAGCAATCTACAGATTCAATGAAATCCCTGTCAAACTATCAATGGCATTTTTCACAGAATTAGAACAAAAAATTTTACAATTTGTATGGAAACACAAAAGACCCCGAATAGCCAAAGCAATCTTGAGAAAGAAAAACAGCTGGAGGAATCAGGCTCCTTGACTTCAGACTATACTACAAAGCTACAGTAATCAAGACAGTATGGTACTGGCACAAAAACAGAAATATAGATCAATGGAACAGGATAGAAAGCCCAGAGATAAACCCACGCACATATGGTCTCCTTATTTTTGATAAAGGAGGTAAGAATATACAATATAGAAAAGACAGCCTCTTCAATAAGTGGTGCTGGGAAAACTGGACAGCTACATATAAAAGAATGAAATTAGAACACTCCCTAACACCATACACAAAAATAAACTCAAAATGGATTAAAGACCTAAATGTAAGGCCAGACACTATAAAACTCTTAGAGGAAAACAGATGCAGAACACTCTATGACATAAATCACGGCAAGATCCTTTTTGACCCACCTCCTAGAGAAATGGAAATAAAAACAAAAATAAACAAACGGGACCTAATGAAACTTAAAAGCTTTTGCACAGCAAAAGAAACCATAAACTAGACGAAAAGACAACCCTCAGAACGGGAGAAAATACTTGCAAATGAATCAACTGAAAAAGGATTAATCTTCAAAATTTATAAGCAGCTCATGCAGCTCAATATTAGAAAAACAAACAATCCAATCCAAAATGGGCAGAAGACCTAAATAGACATTTCTCCAAAGAAGATATACAGATTGCCAACAAACACATGAAAGGATGCTCAACATCACTAATCATTAGAGAAATGTAAATCAAAACTACAAGGAGGTACCACCTCACACGGGTCAGAATGGCCCTCATCAAAAAATCTACAAACAATAAATGTTGGAGAGGGTGTGGAGAAAAGGAAACCCTCTTGCACTGTTGGTGGGAATGTAAATTGATACAGCCACTATGGAGGACAGTATGGAGGTTCCTTAAAAAACTAAAAATAGAACTACCATACGACACAGCAGTCCCACTTCTGGGCATATACCCTGAGAAAACCATAATTCAAAAAGAGTCATGTACCACAATGTTCACTGCAGCACTATTTACAACAGCTAGGACATGGAAGCAACCTAAGTGTCCATTGACAGATGAATGGATAAAGATGTGGCACATATATACAATGGAATATTACTCAGCCATAAAAAGAAACAAAATTGAGTTATTTGTAGTGAGGTGGATGGACCTAGAGTCTGTCATACAGAGTGAAGTAAGTCAGAAACAGTAAAACAAATACCGTATGCTAACACATATGTATGGAATCTAAAAAAAATGGTCTGAAGAACCTAGGGGCAGGACAGGAATAAAGACGCAGATGTAGAGAGTGGACCTGAGGAGACAGGGAGAGGGAAGGGTAAGCAGAGATGAAGTGAGAGAGTGGCATAGACATATATACACTACCAAATGTAAAATAGCTAGCTAGTGGGAAGCAACCACATAGCACAGGGAGATCAGCTGGGTGCTTTGTGACTACCTAGAGGGGTGGGATAGGGAGAGTGGGAGGGAGACACAAGAGGGAGGGGATATGGGGATATATGTATATGTATAGCTGATTCTCTGTTGTAAAGCAGAAACTAACACACCATTGTAAAAGCAATTATACTCCAATAAAGATGTAAAAAATAAATAAATAAAATAAAATAAATTAAAAAAAAATCTTAGGGAGTACTACCCAAGATAAAGGAATAAAACACTAAGAAATAAAACATACCATACCCTAGACCTTAAAATTTGGGAGGGGATAATGGACAATTGTGAAGGGCCAGTCACACATACACGTCCGTTATGGTCCCGGGTCGAATATGCGGAAAATATATTGATGTATCTGGAGAACTGGTAACTTCTCTAATGTGTGTAATTTTTGATTTGGTGTTTATTTCCAGGCAGCCCTTCTTAGGAAATCCTTGAAAACCAAAGGGCCTTTGCATTGGTTTCAGGGTCATGGAGGAAGAGAACTGGGAATCTGTGTCATACTCTGGAGGTGTTGGGGGGAAGAACTCCAGAAAATCTGGATGTGCTGGGGAAGCCAGAGGGAAAAAAAAAGAAGAGTGATATTTGTGATCTTCCAGAAGAAATAGTAAAGTGGAGGAGAGGAAAGGCAAAGGCTCCTTATTGGTATTTACTTTATTCTATCTCTACCTTTCTAGGATTCTAGGTTTCATAATGAATAAGAGTATATGAGCAATTAGCCATTAATAATTTCAAGCTGGAATAATACTTGGCTTTTGTATTGCACACATTTGTACATGTCGCTTACTTGGTATTCATATCCATCAACCACATTTTATGAGTCAGAAAAATGAGGATTAGAAATACTAGTTTATAGGCCTATTAATTGGGGAAACCAAGACTAGAACCTGAGTTTCTAATTTTCTATTTTGCTATAAATGGAATGAATGTGTTTAGATACAACTCTTTTCCTCTGAGGAGAGAAGAACAGGAATGAGTTCCAAAAGCAAAACTGAGCCTAAAATACTGTAGCCAATGCGTACTTCATTGTGGATATTTTAGTGTGAATAATTATTGGCTGCCTTGTTGAGACCTGCTTTTGCTCGTCCATTCCAACAACAAAATCTTTAAAAAATAATGTCGACCTTTATTTTGGTTTTCTTGAAGTGGAGGGTGCAGGTATTTATGTGGTGCTTCACCCTGCAAATGTTCTGTAAGATGCTTTAGATCTTATCTCTCCCCAATATCCCATGGAGGAGAGAGATGACAAGATCTCTCTCTCTCTCCTTCCCTCCCTCCCTCCCTCTCTCTCCCCCTCTCCTATACCCCTCCCCTTCTCACTAACCACTCAGCATCATATTGCTCTCCCTTTGGTTTCCTCCTTTAAGACCCTTGCTGCTCATACCCTACCCCTCAGAAAGTCCCACTGTTCCTACATGTGGCCCTCTCTGCCTGCCATGTCTTCAGGAATTATACCCTGATCCACAGCTCCAAGCTCTCTGAGCTCTGGGATCAGCTCCCCAGAATTCTGGTCGATAAAATTCCTCATCCTCATTATATATTTATCACTAAACTTCTTTCCATTTTTTTTCTAATTCTCAAACAATCGATTTTAAGGGCAAAGTACATCCTTCTTGGGGGCAGGTGCATGATTCACAATGGTTTTCTTTCCAAAAATGGTTTTTTGATTCATGACCGTAAAACCAGTCTCTTTCTCTGGAATACAGATGATTGATTCATGATAGGTGATTACTTCAAGGGTAGCTGATCCAAGCTGGTAGAATCAGCTTCTCTTTCCCAGAAACTTGAAATTTAAAATCTAGAGACACAGACTGAGATGTGCCAGGGCTGACGTGAGCAGAAGTAAGTGGGAGATGAAGCCACAAACCAAACTCCTGCCTCTGAGCTCCCAGAGCTTCCCTGCTGCCTCCCCACCCAGGGTCCTGGGGCAGATCATCCTGGGAGTCAATAAGACCCCCAGTATTATCCCAGTTAGTCACCTAGCTAGAGCCAGTTTTTGCTGCTGGAGGAAGAAACCATTTTCCAAAAGGATCTAGACCAGGAGATGGCTGGTAAGTTGAAAAAGTTCTGCAAGTGGGAAATCATAAAGGTGATGGATACTTCAAACCCTTTATTTTAACTTAAGATATAAACTGTATACATATTTTCCAATTATTTTTAGATCTGCTGATTGGAGTTTTCACTGTTATCCTTGTACAAACCACAGCCAAAATCGATAACTGTGATTTCTAATTTAAACTTCTTCAAAGTAACATGGGGGTTTTAAGCCAATGGTAAAGCAATCTGGGTACGTAATCATTCCAAATTTTACAGATTTTTTCCTGATTCACAATTGTCTTACAATATGTGATTCCTGAGCAATATTGTTTTAATGATTTGCCCTTACCAAGTTTTCCCAAGTATTTGATTTAGTTTCAGCACCCACAACTCTCTTTCTCACTAATTCATCAGGAAACAGATATTAAATTACATAATTATAATACTATAACAGGCATAAACATGTTTGAAAACAAAACAAACATCCCTTACTCTTATTAAGCATTCAGCTCACCAGTAGGAGAAAAAGTGCTCAAGTATGATAGAGAATAACCATCTAACACTTGCATTTAGCATTAGTGCATTTTATAGGGGAATAGAGGGCTTCTGTTAATCTGGAGAAGTGGTTAAGTGGAGGTATATTAAATGAGGATCCACTGGACTTAAAACCAAAAGAGGCCTGGCTAATATAAGACATGCAATACCAGGTCAGAGGAAGAACTTTAAGTAGATGAAAATACTGCATATTTAGCCTTTTTCACAATTTTACGTATGTTAATAGTTTGATACTAAAGAGAAAGCGTGGCTTAGTGAAATAAATCAAAAGCTGGCATTTGGGCTTAACACCGACTCTTACCCAAGCTGAACATATCTTAACAGACAAAACAACTACAACTGTCAGCCACCAAACAACTAAATACTTCACCCACGTTATTGAATTCAGGTAGAAAAAAAAGAGAAAATTGAGAGAATTTTAAAATTCTCTGGAAAAATGTGTAGTCCTGATCTTTATAATCAAAGACTTCACTTTCCAACAATCATTATTAACTGCTTATTATGACTGAAAGGGGATTTAATCAATAAGTGGTCATTAGGAATTATAAAATGAGAATTTTAAAGAAAATTTTAAATATAATATAAAATACATATGTGTATCTGTATATAACTTCAGCCAATATTATTAGACACTCTGGCTTTTAGTGGTACTATGTTTCTGATTTTCATATCATTAGGTTGTGAACATCTAAAGTTCAAAGGCCATCAATATATATTGATTAATCTTCAAAAGGAAGAATTAATCTGTAATCATGGATAGTGAAATCTACATGGTACTGATGATCCCTAAATCAGAAGTCTACAGGCATTAGAGGATTAGCATATATTCAGCATATCTATAGGCAATTCAGACCTGATGAGATCCTTTCAAAGGATGCACTGACACACAGGATACCCAACTACTAACTTAGCTAATGGAACTGCCCCCAGATTTCTTGATTGGACCAGCCCTGCAAAGAATGGCACACTTCCAGAGTCACACCCCAGCTCAGGATCTCTTGTGTTTATTTTCTCAGATAAATTGTGTGTAAACTCACATGACAAGATGGAGTCATCAATGCTGAGTTCCTACTCTGCAAGCCAGCTGACATCAAGGCCAGGCCTGTTGCCACCAAAGGTTGCCAGACTAAGAGTGTGAGGAGGACCAACAGAGACAGATGCTAAAGGAACAGCGGAAAGGGGAGCTAAAGCCGTTGATCACAAGTGGTGGGGATGCTGTGAGCCACCACTGGAGGCAAAGTGGAAAAGCTGTCATTCTCCGGGCAGCGACGGGAGTGCCTGTGGGCAAGATGGGGGTGGCTCGCACGATAGAAATAATGTCACACGGCCCAAGAGTGAACGTGCAAGTGGGACTGCTGACAGCAAAAGCATTCTCCACCAGCAGCTCCTAGGCCAGGAAGGACTAAGTCATTCACACAGTGCCTGTGGAACTCTCCGCAGGCCTCCATTGATCTTGTGGTCTGCACTCATGCACGTGGCTTGAAATACCTTCAGCTCTGTCATCCGTAAACACAAGCAAAGATCGCTCCCTCTCCCCATGGTTAGGAAGGACAGTGACAATGCCTGAACAGGCTCTGCAGGCAGGTTCAAGTTGAGGTAACAATAAAGCATTGTCTTTTATATATCCCTCCCCCACCCTCTGAGACATTTTAGGGACTGGAATGTAAAACCTTCATTTTAGAATTGGGATGAAGGTGGGTGCAGCATCTCAATCTGATCAAGTTCCTGCACATGTAACACAAATATTTAATGGATATCTCAAATGACACATACACTAATTCTCATCTCATCTCCCCAAAGATGTCTCTCTTTGAATCCCAGTGCTTTGTGGCTACTTCTAGTACTTCTTTCACTCTATTTTGAAATATAGTAATTTGCTCATCTAATTCATCTATTCAGCAAACATTTCTTGAACATCTATCATGTGCCATCACTGTGCTAGACATTGTCTTGTTAAAGAACAAGACAGAAAAGTTTCCTGCCTTCATGGAGTCACAGCTCAGATGATAGACATTGTAAAAGTTAAACTATTGTGAAAATTACAACACATCTAAGTGTCATGAAGAAATGTCAGTTGCCTAGGTTGTAGCCTCTGCTCCCGCCCCCCCGCCACCCCGTCTAGACTGAAGTGTCTAGTCTGTGTATGTCCAGCAGCAGTCGGGACTATGGCTGGCACAGAGCAGATGCTTACTAAACAACAATGTATTAAATTTGTCTAATGAGTATCAGAACAATTTTTTATAAGATTGTAAGAATAATTGTGAGAACAATTTGATCTGTGATGTTTTAAAAGTAATGTCTTTTCCTTCCCATCAGTACATTTGTTTTTCATTCCTTAAATTTAAAATATTTGAAAGTTTTGGAAAAAAACTAATATTTCTAAGAGACACAGACTATTTTTAGTGTGCTAGATTTTTCAGATTTGAGCCGTATTTTTGGAAATCTAGGGCAAACATTTAGTGTAGTTCACTCTATTTGAACCTGATTCAGAGGCCCCACTCTTTTTGATGCTTAGGCTAAAATCCGATCCTGCTTTCCTCATTTTAAGTGAAGTGCTTATGAAACCTGTGTGAGTTAAGACTCTCAAGTACACTTTTGAACAGGGTACAGAAAGCCAGAGAGAAAAATTATGCTGCGTGTTGAAAAGCCTGACGCATATAAGATTCCACTGACCTGAAAGGGTGCACGATGCATCTATAAGACTCAGTTACTCTTAGCGAAATAGTTTGACTACCCAAGTAAGCAGAGTGTTGTATCCTCGCGCTTTCTGGAGGCTCACCTCTGCTCACTGGTGCTTCCAAGGCTGATAATGAGTTTCCTACAGAGTTGACACCTAGCGCAGTAGTAGACCCCTGAACTCTGCTCCAGCGTTAAAGACAATATTGGTCCGTCCCTATGCAAATATTGCAAAACATTTGGAGAATCATCCATGGACAAATCTGAAAGTATCCATAAGCCCAGTCCCAGAAATCTTGAAGAATAATATATGCCTTTATTATAGGTTTCCTTGATTTGAGACACAGGTTTGAGTACGTATCATTATCTAAAAATTCTCTTCTGATTGTGTGCTTTGAATTTCCTCATTGCTCATGACCAGAGATAGATGATCTCTAGCAAAACTAATGGTCATACAGAGGTGATGGATGGCTTGCTAAAAACATTTAAATCTACGTTTAAATCTGTGATTGCCCCCATTTGCTCTTCATAAAGGGGTGTGATTCAATCTACTGAGGCTTACTTTCTTCTAAGATACTAGGACACAAAAATACATTGTGTCAACCCTCAAGGAGCTTCTGTTTTAGTGAGTAGAAACAAGTATTGCCCAACTAATGCTAATGCAAGGCAGAAGCTAAATACAACAGCAGAAGTATGAATGGAAGACCATGAGGTCACAGGATAAAAAAGGGGGCCCTTTGGAGGCAAAGAGACAAATCCAGCATCAGCAGGCAGTAATGTCCAGTATCTAAACTCTGTAGGCTATGATACCAGAATGAAGAGAAGGGGCTAAAAGCAGAATCAAGAAGATGATGTGCTTTACTGAATACTGCTGGAAGCAGTGAGGAGACGGAGCCAAGGAGGGCAGGGAACTCTGCTGCCGACACAAGTTCATCCACTGGATGTATCTAACCTTTGTAAGGCAGTATCTGCGGGGATTATTTATTTAGTTTAAGTTTGGGACCTTATCCTTGTGAGAATCCAGATGCTTTGGTACATTTTATCTTCAGAATTTAACAGAAAATTCTATCCTTGCCTAGGGTGGCATTTGCTGCTATAAATCATGACATGCTGGGGTTTAGCTGCAGCTGCAAGCTGAAATATGTCTCCTTTAAACTTCTACTCAGTGCTCCCAGTTCTGCCCTCAGGAACTAACAGAGATTAAGCTGAATCCCTCTTCTGTGTGGCAGCCCTTGAACTGTCATTATGAGGGGTCCCTTTCATTCACTTCTCCGGGTCCTCAGCTCCATGAACTATTCATGTTGATATGGACTCTGCTCCCTATGCTGTCCTGCTCATCTTCCTCTGCACATACTCGAACCTGTGACATCTCTCCTAAAATAAGGAACCCACTCGGGGCACAAGGTTCCAGAGTGCTGTGACTGGGAAGAGTAGAGAGGAAGGGCTGCCTTCCTCATCCTGTGCACTATGCTTGTAAAGATGCCCTTGAATGGCTAGCAGTCTTTCTAAGCAGCCCCTCATACTATTGGTGCTCCTGTGTTTCCAATGCACCCACACTTGGAGACATTTATCACATGAACTTTGAAAATCCATCTGTTCCCATGCCAACTCCTTATTTAACCTCAAACTTCACATTACTTGTTAGAGCAGGAGCAAAATTTCTATCACATCTCATGGGGAAAAGGGGCATTTATTACTGGCAGCCAACGTCTACTGAGCTCTCATATATGCCAGATAATATTAATCATTTTAATGAATTACATCCTTTTAAAAAATTAAACTATGCATTTAATCATAAAAATAATATGAACAAATAGCAAGACATCAGACAGTATAAAAGGACATAATATGAAAATTAAATCTTACTCTTCCCTTACCTTATCACACATTTCCACGTTTCGGATATCCCACCAAAATCTTTCTGTGCATATATGTTATATGTATTTTAACATAAAATCTAAAATACTTTAATGTTAGATGGTTTTAATCTAACTAGTTCTTGGCAATTTTTTAAAATAAATTTATTTATTTTATTTATTTTTCGCTGCGTTGGGTCTTTGGTGCTGTGTGGGCTTTCTCTAATTGCAGCGAGCGGGGGCTACTCTTCGTTGCGGTGCGCAGGCTTCTCACTGCGGTGGCTTCTCTTGTTGCAGAGCACGGGCTCTAGGCGCGCGGGCTTCAGTAGTTGTGGCTCACAGGCTCTAGAGTGCAGGCTCAGTAGTTGTGGCACACGGGCTTTGTTGCTACGAGACATGTGGGATCCTCCTGGACCAGGGCTCGAACCCGTATCCCCTGCATTGGCAGGCGGATTCTTAACGACTGTGCCACCAGGGAAGTCCCCTTGGCAATTATTTTGTAACATCCCATACAGGGCCATCTAAATCTTTCCAACAACTACATGTATTTCATTGTGTGGATGTACCACAATTTGTGTCTCATTTAATTCTAAGAACAATCCTATGCATGGGTCTTATCTTCATCATTAAACATGGAGAAAACTGAGGTTTAAAGAAATTATTACCTTGCTCAATGCCACACATTTGAAAAGTAACTCAGTAAGGGTTCAAGTGCATATGTGCCTGACTCCAGTGTTTATCCATGTATAACCCCTCTAGAAAAACAATTTTCAAGGGTAGATTTCCCAATATTTCACATATTTTTTAAGTGCATAATGTGTCTTCCTTTACATTTTGCAATTGATACAATAAGATTTAAAAAGTGGCTCAAGCATTTTACTAGGGCCAGAATTGTTAAAATAGCTCAGACTGTCCTGACATAGTTCAGCCTCTGGATTCCATGGACATCAGTGATTTGCCAGATCCTAATTGCAGAATGAAAGAATGAAATAATATAGTCCATACGCATGAGCACTGTTCATTTCTATACACTTTAGAATTTTTGTTGTACAGGTGCCTTTTGTTTTTATTTTTATTTTTTTAATTTATTTCCTTTATTTTTTTGGCTGCGTCGGGTCTTAGATGTGTTTTTATTTTTAACAGAAATTGTTATAGCATCCAGAATTATCTCAAGTCATGTGTTGAAAATCTGTTTTATTTAATAAGTTTTAATATTTTTATTTACCCTATTTCAGAAAGCCATAGTTGGTCCTATCTCCTGGACTCATATGCCATCATTGTTTCCTGAATAAAGTTGCTAATTGCATGCAGAAAATATTAAAACATGAATATGATTCTGCTAAACATGTCAAGTGTCAACAAAATATTGTAGGTCTGCTGTGCTTCAAACGGAGTCAAAATAGATTGCTTAAGTTTGTTCTTTTCAGTGCCTGTTTGAGAAGGTGAAAAACATACACCTGTTATATTAACACATTCACTGTGCACCAAGGCTGTTCATCTTTACAATAAATAAATTAAGATTTTGGGTCCTCTTGCAATTCTCAGTTCAACCTGACTGACTCTGGCACCTCTCTAATCAAATACATCCACATGATATTGTAAGCTGCATTATAGTACATTAATAGCTTGTAAAGGGAAATTGATGCAGCATGATGGACTGTTTTCCTGAAGCAGTGACAAACTTATCAATGATAGATGCACTAATGGATATGTTGAATTGCAATAAATATAAATGCAGAATAGCAATTGCAGAGCATTAAAAATGTCATCTTGTGAGTTTAGGTATTTATGAGGCTGAGCCAGCTGGAAACATGAGTGGTGCGTTCCTATGAGTCGCTGCAACTCTGAGGTTCCAAGGAAAGCAGAGGCCCTTTCATCAAACAGGTCAGGCTGCCGGCAAATTGTTGTCACAGCTGTGCCATTGTCAATTAGGCCTCCAATGACTCAGCCCTTTGTTTTTTTCCTGCTTGCACATCTCACCCCATCTTTTCTCTGGGCTTGGGTGCTTCACTCCTGCAAGCTTTCCAACACATTTCCCCTCGGTGACTCTTCTCACATGCTCTGATTCATCTTCCAGGAATTGATCTAAAACTCAGAGAAGTGACATCGGGGAAGCATCTCAGCTACTTCAAAAGGCACTACTATTCCTTCTGGGCTATTTTGGCATGTCAAACCCAACAAGCCAAGCAGAAATGCTCCATGCTGTTACATATTTGCCTCTGATGTGTCTGGTGCACCTGCCCAGCCTTTCTGAACCCTAAGGTCTCTGTTTGATGTCAGCAAAATCCAGCAGGACAGCAGGGTCCAGGATGCAGTGGAGGACAGAGGCATCTCACATGGTTTTCGTCATGCTCAAGCAAAAACCACAGCATCAGGACCACGTCACAGACACACTGAATGTTTTAGGCAGTGAGGGAATGGACCTGGAAGTATGTTTTGGGAGACCCAGTTATTGGTTATGGAAGTTTTTGAAACATGCTGGAGTGGCAGATTAAGAGATAGCAACATTTTTTAGTATGTGCCAATCTCAGTCTCAGGTTTGATAATGGGGTGTGTTATAGTTACCAAAATATGCCCTTTTCATTTCTTGGGCTTTCATCTGCGTCCAGTGTTCTCATAAATTGGTGCAGATTTGTTGTCAGCATATTAAAGTAAATTACTCAATACTTTTTGGAATCAGTTGTCACAACGTGCTCTTGATGTGCTCTTAGTAGAATATTATCAAACTGAGGTTATTTTAGAAGATTACTAGACTTGCCCAAAAAAAAATAAATAAATAAAGATTTGGCAATTATAATTCAGTTTTGTATGAAAATGAGTTAGTTGGCTTGTCACTGATTCTGCTTACCATCACAAAACCATCATTACTAAACTCTGTATTAAACTTAGTGGTGTTCCTCTGTCATTGTTTTTCAATAGAAGTAAATAACATAAGTAACAGAACTAAAGAGAACAGCAATGTGCCACGCATTGTAATAAAAATAATGGCATGATATTTTTAGTCTAAACATATTCCTCATCTAAAAGCCTACACATAACAAAGTAAAGGAATCTCATAAACCGGACCCTTCAATGTATTCTGGTTGATTGTTTAATCAATTGTGAAATATGTAGAAACCATCTCTGCCTTAAAATCAAACTTCAGTGTAATGCTAAATGTCACCAAAACTTGTATCAAGTATTTTGATTTCTTTCATATCTAAGGCAAACTATCAAGGACATTTCACCCCAAATTAGTAAATGGAAGGAAAATGTCAAAGAAAATTGTGAGAGAGATAACTTTATTGGAATTCCCTCCACTATTATTAGTCCTCAAATTCAGTTAAACAACTTTTTATTAAACGCCAGTTATAACTCAACTTTTTAATCTCTGGTGTTGAAAAAGCTATCCACTGAGTAAATATTTATTAGGTATCTGTTATGTGTCAACCAAGGAATATAAAGGAACAAGCAAGATTCTGCCCTCATGGGGTCTGATATTATGCCAAGGTAAGGGGGAAGATAGAATACACATTTTAATGTAAACAATAAAAAATATTAGATATTGATGAGCATAATGCAATGCAAAGAATTAAAATAGGGTGATGCAGGCAGTAATAGGCTGCCTTTGTTAGAATTGTCAGGAAAAGCCTCTCTGAGATTGATATTTAAGTTGAAAATTACAAATGATGACAAGAAGTCAGTCGCATGAACATAAAGGGGAAGCATTTCAAGCAGCAGAATAGTTGATGCAAAGGTCTTGAGACAAAGACAAATTTGGCAAGTTCAAGGATCAGAAAGGCCAATTTGACAGGACCATACATTCTTTGAGTCAAGACAGTTTTATTCTAATTATGCCATTTTTCTTTAAAGAACTTAGTTCTTTATTCAAGATAAAGAAGTCACTGCCATGGTATGTCTCTCTCTCTCTGTAAACTGCTTGTGTGTGTGTGTGTGTGTGTGTGTGTGTATGTGTAGAGTGTGTACCGAAGCTTTACTCACTATTTTCCTGTACTTGTTTCTGCCTTTTCTCTTGAATAGACTTGGGTCTTGAGCCGCTGTGGGAGATGACTCTCCTCTAAAGGCCAGTTCTCAGCCTTAAGGACACCTAGAAGGATAAACAGCCTTAAGGATATCTAGGTAGGTTAACTTGGGAATATGGAAGCTTGATTCAGAACAGACATGCCAGAATGCTCTGAGCATATTGGCCCTCTAAAGAGTTTCTGTACCTTGAGCCAGCTGAGACAGAGAGCAGCCTCTTGCAGCCACATTAGAGTATGTTGTCAGAATTTTCAAGGGCATGACAGAAGATATGGGCCTCATGTTCCTTGAATATAGGACAGTTCTGTTCTCTGGAAAGAATTTTAGCTTGATGAATTCCTTGTTTGAAATCCTGATAAGTAAATCTCTGTTAATGGAGTGATAGTATTGCTGCCTTTTATACATCCCTAGATTTTAATGAAGTCATTAAATTCATTTTTAAAAGAAGATAAAGCCAGATATCAACCTTGACCTTGAGCGTCTCATTGACAATCACTTTTCATATAATAGAAAACATAACTTTGAATGACAATTTTTGGTTAATTTTTCCATGGGGGAAAAAAATAAGTTAATCACTTTATGACTCAGTTCCCTCATCTATCAAATGAGCAAATTTGTTTAGACCTGCTAAGGTCCCTCACATTGCTAACATTTATAATTAATAAAATATAAACTATTATATAAATGTAGACTTCTATGGTGTTCACTGTTAGTAATAAGAAAGGAATTCCATGCATACATGTACCAGAAATTATATTGTATGTAACTTTGCAGAACTCAGACAATAGTAAGGTGTTTATTGCAGCAATGTCGTGAAGAATGGCAGCAGAGAAACTGCTATTGAAACAAGAACGGAAACAGGAACTGAATTATATACATAGATGAAATCTGTCAATTAATTCAGTTTCCATTTGATTAATTGTTATTCTTTTAATCTGGACTTCTCAACTACATAAAACAGTTTCAAAATTAGTATTTTATTAGATATTTTCCCGAGGCATTGTTGACTTGTAGTCCATGGGATTCCATGGTCCCCCCCCACCAGTTGTGTTTCTGTATAACCTTAGAAGTAGGCTTTAAAAAGGGATGATTTGTGAGGTCTCATAATGGGCCTTAAGGGCTCCGTCCTGTGACTGTTCTTTTGTGAAAATATCTCAGAGAAATCCAATGGTCTCTCAGCTATTTTCTGGTGCCAGTTCATCTGTCTTCCTAAAAGTGAAGTAGAATCTACACCGTTTCTCCAAGTTGCCTATATATACTAGGCACTCCAACTCTAGTTAGTATCGCATTCAAGTATTCACAAGGATTAAATATCTACTCTGTGCCAAGGATTATGCCAGGTCCTGGAAACACAAAGAAGCAATTAGAGAATTCACATGTAGACTCATTTACCCAAGGAGTAAAATTTTAATTTAAAATATTAGCTGGCATAATAGACCTTCAGTCCATATTGTTGAAAGAAAAAATAAAAAATAGCCTTTGGCACCTTTCTGAGTAGACCATAAGGAGTAAAGGATAGAAGGAAACCTAAATGCTTACATCAGAAGGTAGTATAGTTTGATTATCACTCATTATTACTCTGGTATAACTCATTCTCAGAGCAGTTAAGTGTGGGGTTGCGATATTCTCATTCCAAACCAGCTTGGCCGCAACTTGCTTTCATATTAAGGGTCAACAAAGAAAACCCTGGAGATAGCCCAGCTACCTGACAAGTTTCACATTAGGACAAGACCTATGCAACTAGCTGGTGCTGAGTCTTGGTTCACTGCACAGCGCTACAGATATGGAACCTTGAAAGCGAGACTCCAAGCAGGGTCACTTCCATATGGGTGCCAAGAAAGAGAAGCTGGCAGCAGAATGAGAAATGCAGCAGTGGGCACATGCCAGTGATGAGATATTTGCCCTCTTCTGCTCTTCTAATAGTTACAACAGCAGTGGCAGAGACCACTAATGGGTGCTAGAGAAAAGGGCAGGAAACTGGGCATAGAGGCTCTTGCTCCAGATTGAAAACAGTTTATTTCAAAGGGCAGGAAATGCAAAATTGCAGCATCTAGAAGCAGCTCACCATTTGAAGAAGGGAGAGGGATTGTACCTGTCTTCTCTATTTGCTTATTCAAAAATATACAAATCGCATTAAAATCCCAATTCATTGTCAGAATGTCAGCAAAACATAGAATTTGAGTGAGTCTCATAAAATAGCTCAATTGTTTCCATAAACATTTTGAATTTATTCCTAATAACACTAATAGACTAATACAGTATTTTTAGGGTATGAATCTTATTCCCTAAGACCACATCTTTACATCTATACTGATATAATCATTCTAAGAACTATTGCAATCTTGACTTCCAAGCACAAGATTAAATAAACTCTACAGAGAGGGGTGAACAACAAAGATCCAAAAGTTTCTGACCAACACTTTGGTGATACATTAGCCCAACTTAGTTTGATCAAAAATTTCAACAAAAATAATTCATTCTTTACTGTCAATGTACAGTTTAAAAATTATGTTTCCGATTAAAAGCACTATATCTGGTTCTCTTATTCCAGCTCAGCAGCAAAAAAGCATAAAATAAGATTGTTTTTAGAGACGCAAAAGCATGTTCACAGAGTGTACTTTGGCCATTCTTGCCTTGCCTTTCGTGGAGGCATGTGTTTAGGTCAGTACCCCTGCACGACATCAGTACC
Source organism: Balaenoptera musculus (assembly GCF_009873245.2). Taxonomy (NCBI): domain Eukaryota; kingdom Metazoa; phylum Chordata; class Mammalia; order Artiodactyla; family Balaenopteridae; genus Balaenoptera; species Balaenoptera musculus. The sequence continues at coordinate 73,642,957 of NC_045787.1, forward strand.
CATAAGATAAACACAGTCGTAAAAGGAGAAGTATCACTGCTCCTTGCCTGCTCACCAGAACATTCATTCAACCTATTAACATTTATTATACATCTTCTATGTGACAGAAATTGTACTGAATTCTGGGTTAATGAAAAAAAGATATAGCCCCTGTTTTCAAATAGTTCACAGTCTTTTGAAGGAAATGACAAGCTGACAGACTAGAAACATGTACAGTCCTGAGGATAAAGAGGGGTGGGTGAAGGTGGGGTCAGAAAAGTCTTCCTGACAGCTTTAGCTGAGTATTGAAGGTTAAGTTCAAATTAGCCAGGTAAGGAACAGGAGTTAAGTGTTCCAGGCAGAGGGACCGGTATGTGCCAAGACTCAGAGGTGTGAGAAACTGCAGAGAGGGTGAGAGAGACGTCTTGTAGTCCGTACTAGGAAGTATGAGTCTTTAGCCAAAGGTAATGGAGAGCCACTTTAGGAAAGTAATAGTATCAGATTTGCGCTTTTGAGAAAGCTGTCTGGCAACTTGCATGGGATGCAATAAAGATACCACAGACTGGACACAATTAGAGGCTAGTGCAAGAATTCAAGCAAGGCACTGGGAAGGTCTGAATTTCTTCAAACTCTTATCACCATCATCATCACTAATATTTGTGAGAGTTTACAACACGGTAAGCAGTGTATGTACATTATATCTCACTTGATCCACACAATAATAATAGTGCCATTTTTATGCCCATTTTACAGCTGGCAAAAGTAGGTAAGAGACTTGCCCTCACAAAGTAGTAATTAGAAAAGTCAAGGCTGAAACCCAACAAGTTTGATATTAGCACCTCACGCTTAAAGATAATGCCGCACTACTTCACGTGATTTACTGAATCTGAAGAGAAGTTGATCTACCACTTTCTGGATATAAAGCAATCAGGTGCTAGTGAGGCGGGGAGGAGACTAGGACCCCCTTAATAATCAGGCAGCCTCCAAAATGATGAGTCCTCCACCACTATGTGCTCAGCAGAGACAAAAGGGGACAAATATTTTAAAATATATAGTATAAGAACATGTTTTGTGACCAATAAATGAAGGTTAAAAACATCAAACTCTTAACTAGAAACCTACTATACGTTTTATCTGAAAGAAAAAAAAGTCAAAAGCAATCAGTTGCTCTCTTTACTCATAGGCCTTTGAACTATGATTTTATTTTAATGCCCCAGATTTTGTTCCTAACAGTTGTATGGTTACATGATTCCAACTTGCTCCCTTTTGACTAATCCATTCTCTATGAAAAGAATGTTATATTCATATTACTGCACATATGTTACATTATCAAAATACTGACTATTAAACTTAGTATTTCATTATTTTGAAAAAATATGGCAATAGCACTCTATCATAAAATGCATTTTATTTGAGGTGACAGTTTCCAGACCCACTCATCCAAACGAGAACTTCATTATTTCTGGCAAGGATCCCAGAGAGGATCTCCATAACTCAAAAACTTAAATATCACTTTTGTTCAGGACCAACTATTGTAATATTGCCAAAAATGCTTGAAATGCACATACCCCCAAATCAATCTTAGGAACAAGAGTGGATATGGCAGGTAAGAATCTAATCTCTAATTTCAAATACACTTAATATACAGAGATGTATCCCTAGATGCAGAGATAAGACTTTGACCACAAACGAGATGCAGTATTTGTCAATATCCCAGTATACTTTGTCTACTTTTTATTGAACAGGAATTCCCTTTTTTCTGCATGTAAAATTAACCTGTTCCACATTTTCTAAAGAACCTCAAACTATATTTAATGAAAATCCAAGAGCAGAGTAAATAATGCTTATTTCAGTTCTTACTAATTAAAAAAAATTTTAAATACTGAAGTACAAATAAAATCAATGCACTGAAAGTCTTGAATTATATTACTAACACAGATACTTCCTACTGCCGTCACTTAACTTCTGTTAGCCTTAACTTCGGTTGGTCTTAACCTCATGTTGTTGAAGTAATATTTAAGTTTTCGTTTTCAAATTATTTTGAAGCTGAATGGAGAAGTGATACGCCATGTGTTGGACTGTAAGCCTTTTGAGAGTAGGGACCACGTCCATTCACTACTTTTATGCCTAGCCCAATAATGCCCTCCACCTGAACATCACTCACTAAATACTGGTTAAATGAAAAAGTGAACGGAAGATTGAATGAAATAATGAAATAAAAAAGAATGTAAACAATATGCTGATGATTCAGGCAAAACTGTTCTTTTGTAAGAGAGAAAGGAAGATTCAAAACCCTGGGTTATTAAAATTAATTTTCCACTGTAATTGAACTCATAGGATAATTTGACTTAAATTCACAAGATGATTTCTCTCCAGTTAGACACAATAATCTGATATAGGCACAGTGCCAGCATTAACACTGGATCACTGTGATCCCTCAGAATTAGCACTGTTTTCTTGGACTTTGTGTTCTTTCCCATAAGATAAGATTATTTCTTACCACTGTTTAGCATTTATATTTATGTCTGTTCATATCCATTTCTCTAAGTAACCAATGTGATAAATGAAATGTCTCTATTTTGATCAAGATAATATAAGATTGAATTAAACTACATTTAGTCCCAATTTCTGATTAACAATTTCTTATCAGTACTATAGGTTTAAAAATACTTGCTAAATTAGCATGAGACCTATCTTCTTACATGTTTATTTTCTTGTCATTTAAAAAGATAACTCTTTTTCTGACTTAAAAAATGTGAAATAAAAAGTGCATGTTTATCTTGTAATCTAGACCATAAATCTGTGGTATTTTTATTTCAACTTTATAATCAACATATTTTCTTATCTTAAAAAAGAAAGAAAAATAAAATTAATCACAAGGAAAATGGGGAATAAATATTGTTAAAAACACAAAATAGTACTATATGGGAACATAGGTCAGGGAATGAACTAAGATCTACTTAGAATTAAAAATTAAACTATCTTTTCCTGACATGATTCCAGGAACTTTATGAAATATTTGTCCCTATTATTAACTCTTATAACTTTCATGGTTGTATGGTTTTTAATTATTTCACAGCATGGCATGAACTGGATTCTCTAGAGGCAAATACTCATGAGTCCATCACCCAGCATCTACTTGGAAGAAATAAGTGAAAAGAGCATTTTAGTACAACATTTCATGTAAGTAAATGTCTTGGGTATTTTCATAAACTCCAAAGATTCAAGTTAAAAAAAAAAATGACTTTCTCATTTTTGCTCAAGTATTTTTTGATCACCTCCTGCAATTTGACTCAAACTTCACATTCATTTTTGTATTAGAATCCTTAGTATGCAAAGTTCAACATATTACTTCATTGTCCTTGAATCATAGAAAAATTTTAGGATTCAATACAACAAAGTTTAACTTACCTTAAAAGAGACTGGTTTTCATGACCTCTTGTTAAGACAACCTAGGTTCTCTGGCCAAAAGCAATACAGGGACTGCCCTGTCTTCTCTTCTCTCAGACCCAGTGGGTTGATGGTTCCCTGTCTGTCTGTGATAAGCACTGCAGAAGACTCTCAGAGTTTGTCCTCACTCCTGATGCCACACACCTTTTCTTGGCACTTCATCTGGTCCCAAGGGAAAATTCCTGCGGAAATTTTCTTCTCCATAATCTCTTGACAGATGGCTCTGCTGGCAAGAGCCTCAACTCTTAGGAGTGCTCTAATAGGCTTTTATTCTCCTGCATTGCCTCCTCACAGGTTTTATTTTTTTAATTGCACATTGGTTAATGCCTCAATGTCCTGACAGGCCACAGCATCATTGCCCCCTTGGAGTACTCCCAGCTAATCTGCTTTTCTGTTTTTCATTTCAGTAAATTTGCAAAGCTAGCTTCCTTTTAATGTTCCATTATTTTTCTGCTCCTATACACAAAGGCAGTTGGGGAAAAAAAGGCTCAAGTATTTACTTTAAAGCACAAACTGAATAAATATTGAACTGTTCAGATACAAATAAAGTAATTTTGTACGGGCATTGATAAAGTTGTAAACCAGAGGAAAAAAAATCTTACAAATACCAGTTTCCTTCACATTTCATGCTTTCCTCTGACAAATGCCTTTCTTATGCACTTTGTTTTCTCTCCCTCTCTCTCTCTCTCTCCCACCCTCATCTTTTTGGAGAAATAAAAAGGAAACATACCCTGAAATTAGAGGTTCAATTGTCATCTAGATGATTTACTTAAGATAGTAAAAAGAACACTCAATTCTTTCAACCTTATCCTTAAATGTGGTGAAAATAGGGATGATTCAAATATGGACAGAAAACTGAAATGCCTATAAATTTAGGCAAGATACTTCAGCCAAGTATGAAGTGTGGAGTGGTGGGACATGGCAAGCTGGATCACGTGTACCATTTTCAGAGGATAGCGGCTGCTCGTCTCCAGCCCGTCACTGTCTGGTAGGAACTCAGACTCTGCATTGTGAGAGCTACCTGTTTTTCAACAAAACTCCCATATCTGACTTTTTATATGTGAAAAATCTCACGCTTTTTAAATCTTAGCGGAAACTATGGCAACTAGCCCAACACCTGTGGCCCAGCCTCAGCCTGATTTTGACCTAGAGCATACTGAAATGAAACTAATGCCATCACAAAAGGACTGCCCCTTATTAGTTATGAGCTCTTTTCTCATATGTGAAATGATGATAAAAAACGTAGACTAGTTAAAACAAGTAAAAAAAACACATAATAATCCTTACTAAAGAAGTTAGGAATCCTTATCAAAGAAGTTAGGAAGGGCATTAGCCCAAGAACAGGTAAATGGTGTGGGCAAAGTGGAGCTCAAATATGGAGAAGGGCCAGGTTTATTAAAAATAATAATTAAAAAGCAATTTAATGTCATAAATTTTATTTTATTTGGATTTCTCTCTACCTAATAATCTAGGTAATAATTATTAGCTTTTTCCTAATTTCACAACTCATGCTAAATGCAGAAAAGAAACTTTTTAAAATTCTAATTCCATTACTAGTAAAATATTATAGTCTTCTTGAATGTGTCTATATATGTACACATATTTATATATAATTTTACACTTATATTTTATATTATATACATATATACTGACCTTTCTTTATAAAAGTATACTGTATAATATTGTAACATATTATTTAACATTATTTAACATACTAATATACTAATATATTAGTAGTCTGCTTTTTTTGCTCAAGACTAAATAGTATCGTTTTCCCTATTTCAATAAATAATCTTCCCACAATGTGATATTTAAATGGTATCCCATTGTTTAGATGTAACATAGTATCCCATTGTTTAGATGTAACATCATTTATCTGGCCAATCCCCTATCACCAGGTAAATTTTTTCAATTTTTTTTTTTTTTTTTTTTTTACAATAAAGTGTCTATAATTAACAACTGTTCGCTTATCTCTGTGCACATCTATTATATCTTATCGTGTCAAAATATATGCATATTTTCCTTCCAAAAGATTGTGCCAATTTACAGTCCTATAACTGTGATAAGTGAATTCATTTCCCTGCATTCTCAACAAAATTGGATATAATCCCCCTAATTACTTTAGGTGGAAAATAGATTGTGCAGTATTTTAAACCTTATAAAAAATCTTTTTCACATATACCCGCTGAATTACTATTTTCCTTAATGTTTTTTCTCTTGAGTGACTGGCAGGACAGGTTTATCTAGCACTTCTTGGATCCAGCAAACTCTAACATGGGGCAATGGGAACCATCCAGAGATGGATCTGTGGTCTGTCAGATAAAGTGTCTGCACCCCTGCCAGCAGCAATGGGCCTTTCTCTCTCTTTGGGTCCCTGATAACCCAGCACTAATCAGACACTTCACACATTGGTACTTGGGATGGTGAATTTTATGTCAACTTGACTGGGCCACAGGGTGCCCAGATATTTGATTTAACATTATTTCTGGGTTTGTCTTTGAAGGTGTGTTCAGAAGAGACTAGAATTTGAATCAATTGTCTGGGTTAAGCAGATTGCCCTCCCCAATGTGGGTAGGTGTCAGCCAATCCATTAAGCTCCTGAATAGAACAAAAAGGCAGAGGAAGGGAGAAGTTGTTCTCTGCCTGACTGTTGAGCTGGGACATTGGTCTTCTCCTGCTTTGGGACTGGCACTTACACCATCAGTGCTCCAGTTCTCAGGCCTTCAGGCTTGGGCTGGAACTATACCATTGGCTTTCCTGGGTCTCCAGCTTGCAGGTGGCAGACTGTGGGACTTCTCAGCCTCCTTTAACATGAGCTAATTCTTCATGATAAATAAATCTCTCTCTCAACAGATAGATAGATACATATCATGTTAGTTATATAGATAGATATATAGATATAGATAAAACCTGACTAATACCCAGACTGACACAGTATTGATTAAGAGAATTTGTCAGCTGGTAAGCTCTTTTCAATAAGTAGACTTTAAAAATCAGTGACTCATTGTAGCATACACATAACTGGGAAGAGAAATGTGATATCAAGAGTAGTGGCCATTGCAGCCTTGTTCAGCAGTATAAGTAATACATATTCTGTACAAAATATTCTAGATACTCTGGACAGAACCATCCTTCTATAGGGTATGGTTTTGAAAGGAGCTACTTGGCTCAGTAGTTGCCATATGCAGGGTCCTTTGTAACTGTTCTCAGAAGCTAATCAATCTCTTCTTTGAGAAGACTCAACCTCCCCTCTGAGAAGTGATTCCTCTCAATGGACCCAGGATCACTGAGTGACTTTGGACAAATAACCTCCTGTACTTCAGTTTCCAATCTGTAAGATGAGAATGATAATTGTAGTACCTATCTCATACTTGGTATCATAAAGATTAAATATAAATTGCTTAGATGACTGCCTGATATAAGATATATATATTTTTTTTACTGTTATCAACTGTACTTTCTATAAGTTTCTCTAGTTTCACAAACCTGAGTATATTATAATTTATCTTTGATGTAACCCCAAAAGTGAATTTTTTGAGATCAAGATCTGTTTTCCTTTACTATCACAAAAATGAACAAATTGTCTAGAAAATACAAGGCCCTGAATAAATATTTCTTTAATGGTGGATGGGTAAGTAGATGGCCAAATCTTTATGCTGAATCTTTCCTCTTGTAATTCCCCTTTCTGGTTTCTAGTTCTAGTTCTTAGTTTCACTCTTTAGTTGTATAGTCTTTAATAAACACATACACTCCAGTTAAACTGGAACCAAAAAGGATTACACCTAAAGTCAATCAAAATATACTGAACCCTAACCTTAAACAAGGCTCTCATTGTCTTATGGCTGTTTCCCTCATTAATGGCATGTCTGTCATAGAGGACCTATAGCATGACAACTGATACTATAATTAGAACAGGCAAAATATTAGTCTTCACCTTAAGGGGAATATATTTAGTTTTGTATGAAAGATCATGATTTAGCTTCTAAATAAGAGCATTATCAAAACGTGATCATTAGGGATGAAAGCTGCTGTCTGTAGAACAGGTCATCAGTGTGGATGTTGAACCACGTGACCTAAACAATTTAGCTTTTGTGCTTCAGAGAACTGTGGACACACGAAAAGCTAACAGAATTCTGGTGTGTGATCCAGATTATTTGCTTAGTGGTTTTTAAGGTTTAAGAAGAAATTATCTTTTCTTGTTTCTTTCTTTGAGGTAAAGCCTGTTTATACCACATATTAATCGTTCTGACTTACTACATAGGTGTCATTCATGTAAAAAAAATAGCTCATTTTGCATGGTTCCAGAAATGACAAACTATCTCAAAAATAAATTTCCACAAAATTCAACCCATTTTCAATTGAAATAAACATTAAAAATTATGTCTTCCACATCAGGCAGAGAGAAGATTTCTGAACCCTCAACACAAGAAAGCTATGGTGATGTTTCAGAATATAATTTAATGCTACATATAGAGAAAAAAGCATAGTTATCATATGCTTTTGTATTCAAATCAAGGGAGAAAAAAAGATTTCAGTCAGATAGTCTTTAAACAGTGTTGGAAACCTGTGGAAAGATGTGAATAAACGATTATTTGGGGTGGTTTTTATGCCCTTGAAGTTGGTCATACTGTGTCTTTTCCTATACATCCTAAAAGATGAGTTAATTTTTATTCAATCCTCTATTAAATGCCAGGCAAAAGAACTTTTCTTGTTGGTATTTAAATAGAATTAAAGAATGTTAGATCTTAAAAGAAACTTAGAGCTCATCTTATGCAATTCCCTTCTTTTTACCCGTAAAAAGAGGAGGGTGAAAATCAAAGTTATTAAGTGATTTTCCCAAAAATACATTTAATAACTGGTACAACCAAAACAATCCCAAGTTTAATGCATTTTGAAATATAAGAAGACTTCCTTCTGTAGACAAAGATAGGCTTTGATTCCCATAGAGTTGCGAACCTCAATTTTAAAAGATCTAAACTTGACCAGGACACATTTCACTAGGAACCACCATGAAAAATCACACGCCATCCCAATTCTATGGGTGCACCTGTCACATTGTATAAATTGGAAAGGGATGACTGTAACTGAAACTGTGAGCACACTCTCACCCAAGATTGACATGTATCTGCTTAGTAAAGTATTAACATAATTCCTTACTAGCTCAAGTACCCCACATGCACCCCCTGGTGCCATTTGTTGGGACTCTCGTCTCCCAATAATTCAGCAACCAAGGTGTAAGTACCAGCATGTCAGGAGTCTCCAAGACCCAACTCCTTCTTGAGACTGGCTTCCATTCTGATCATTGATGTTCATGGTTGTTAAATATATTAATATTATTCCTGGATCCACTTTCTCCCTTTTCCTTCTGTAAATGTTAAAGGGCAGCATTTGATTCAACTACCCTGATACATCCTTATTTATCTGAAGATAAACTAGGCATAATGAATAAGGGTTATTCAATGAATTAATAAGAACCAGATTTTTAAATATCTAATGGTTCCATTGAAAACTCAGCTAGAGGGCTTCCCTGGTGGCGCAGTGGTTAAGAACACGCCTGCCAATGCAGGGGATGTGGGTTTGAGCCCCAGACCGAGAAGATCCCACATGCCGCAGAGCAACTAAGCCCATGCAGCACAACTACTGAGCCCGTGTGCTGCAACTACTGAAGCCCACATGCCTAGAGCCTGTGCTCCGCAACAAGGAAGCCACCACAATGAGAAGCCCTGCTCACCGCAACTAGAGAAAGCCCACGCAGCAACAAAGACCCAACGCAGCCAAAAATTAATAAATTTAAAAAAAAAAAGAAAGAAAATTCAACTAGACTGCTGCTCTGAAAAAGTCTAAGATAACTGTCTAAAGATTAAAAGATACTTCTGTTTAGAATCACCATTCAAACCATATAGTCTCAGGTTTTACCCCAAATCACTGTCTTGTGGGCATAACTTTGTGTCCTTAACTAGTGATATCAATATAAATGATCCCTGCTTCAAGCCAGGAGCATGGTGGACAAGTTAGACTCTTGCTAAGCCTTGGAGGATTTTAACTCCTGCCTCCAAAATTACCCCTAAACCTTGTGAAAACTGGCCCATCAAGTTGACGAAACATGTAGTCTAAAAAGCAGTGAAAAGTAGTCAACGAACCCCCTCCCCCCGAAAAAAGAAAGAAAGCTAACAGTGGAACCAAGTCAGTGGTTGAGATTAGATAGAAAGAGGAAATTAGAACTATAATAAAATATGACATAAAAGGCAAAGCAGCACAGCATAAATAAAATAGTACATTACAGGAAGGGATCCAAACCAATACAAACAACTGCAAAGGGCCTTACTGGCAGACTTTCAGACAGAGAATTTGAGGAGGACAGAAACATTTAATTGTTGAGTAATACTTCTTAAATGATGTTTTACCTCAAGGAAATCATATCAGTGAAGAATGTGAAAACGGTTGGGCAGCTGCGTCCACCCCTTCTAACCAGAGCCCAGCTGCAGGAAGAAAAGCCAGAAACAGAGAGGAGACAAAGAATAATGAATGAGAGGATGAAATCCAGAAAGAAAGAGAAATTAAAATGAGACAGTGAAAAATTAAGCTGCAACTCAGAAAGGCTAGAGAAAAAAAAAAAGCTTTAAACAAACTGTAGGAAATGTAATTTAAAATGTTTTTAAACTCAACTATAGAAAACAAATCTTTCCGAGACTAATTTGTAAGGCTGGCAGACCCTTGAAATTCTTGTCCCAGTGGTGGAATGACTGGAAGACTGTACTATGCACTCACAGTATAGGCCCCCCGGGTTGCCAAGAGCTATTTATAAAGTGGGCATAATTGAGAAAATGGGTGTATATTTGGCTATTTTTCTCTAATATCTGACAAAACAAAGTACAAAGCCTCTATAGTTCTCTGATACAGAAAATATATGATTTGTATCTTAGCAAAGTATATTGGAAGCTTTGTATTGAAATTATTATAGTAGTCCAGGGCCTTACAAATTTTACAGTAAACAGACATATGAGAGGCAATTCAGCTCAGTGGTGGGCTCAGCTCTCAAACCAGCTGTATTTGAAACCCATTTCTAGCTTTGTGTCCTTAATCCCTTAAATTCCTTAAACCCTTTGAATTTCAGGTTACTCATAACTAAAAATGAGAACAATAATGATATCTAATTCATAGGGTTTTGTGAGGACTTCGTAAAACCCTTGGTAGAATGCTTGCCAAACGCTCAATAAATGGTAACTCTCATTATTCTGTGTATCATGGGTGCCTTCTCTGGTACACTCCAAAAAGGTCTGCTTTGATTTCTTTAATATTTAGTGCCTGTTGTTAATACATATGTTCAATAAAGCAGTAACTATTAGATACTAAGATCATGTCTATAACGAGTCAATAGATAAATGTATGTTGAGCATTCTCCCTGGGCTCAGCACTGCAGTGGGTAATGCAAAAGATACAGACCCTGCCCAAAAGGTGCTTATAGGTGAAACAACCTGCTACCAATTCCAGAGAGCACGTCTTTGTGTTAAAGTGGGTAATATAAAAATCTAAATTCAACAGGTGTTAGAATTCAAGGTAAATCAGTGAGAACTGGGAGAGTCAGAGAAAGCTTTAGGGAGGAAGTAAAAAATAAAGTAAGCCTTGGAGGATGTGCATGATCAAGACAAGCATAGAGAAAAAAAAAAAGAAAAGAAAATGTGCTCCCTACTAAAGGAAATGATGCCAGCAGGATTATGGGTGAATATGGAGGACAGCTGAGCCTGGCTTCCTGGCTTGATTAAAGTGAATGGAGATTTTTAGAGAAAAAAAAAATGGGCAATGGGGTTTTTTTGGAGCGCTGGAGTAGACCGTGGAGGGCTTTAAGAGCCAGAGGAGTTTTTAGTGGAAATGATAGGAGATAAGGATTGTGTGTTATGAAGCGAGGTGATAAAAACAGTGTTTCATAAAGACTGGCCTTATTAAGGGATGCAGGGAGATCAAAATCAGGACAGAGTACTATGGCAGCTGGGAGGATATTGCAGTTACCTAGCTGTGGAAAGAGGGATGGGGAAAGAGAAATGGAGGTTTTATTGTGAGTGAAATGGCAGTCACTGGAGGGTTTTGAGCAAGGGAGTGACATTATCCTATTTATCTTATTATCTCTGACTGTTCAGTTGAGAATACTTTGAGAGGGTCAAGAGGGGGAACTGGGAGACCTGGTAGGACCCCATTTAAATAGTTTAGGAAAAAGTGATGGTGGCTTGGATCTCATGTGAGTGGAAGGGGTGAGAAATAGTTAGAATAAATATATTGTGAACTGGCTTCACAGGCAGGCATCTTAGGCAGTCTCATGGTACTCCACCCTTGGTTTAATGCTCTGCTGTCATAGTCTTGAAATTCTTAATTGAATAAATGGTCTCACATTTTTTATTTTACACTAGAGCCTCACAAATTATGTAGGCAGCCCTGATTGTGAATGTAAATATCAATATATCAGGATTTATTAATGCATTGGAGTTGGGGCTATGAGAGAAAAGAAAAGTCAATGATTACTCTGGGGTGTTTGGCTTGAATAGTTAGAAAAATGGATTTAGTGAGATGCAAAAGACTGTGGAAGACAGAATTACGGGGGAAGGGTCAGAGGCTCAGTTCTGAACATATAAAGTTTGAGATGTTTACTAAGCATCCAAGTAGAGATGTCTGGAGTTCAAAGAAGGGTTTCAGGCTGGATATATAGGTCTAGAGTAACCAACATTTGCATAATATTTGAAGCCATGAAACTGAAAGCGAACACCTTCATTCGTATGGGGTATAAACATAAAGAGAAGTTTAAGCACTGAGCCACAAGGCAGTCCCACCTGTTGACGGAGGTGATGGGGCGCCAGCAAAGGTGACAGTGCAGGATCAGCCAGAAAAATACCAGACATTCAGAAGAGTGTGTTGCACCGGAAACCAAAGAAAATGTGTCAAGAAAACGCTGATGATAATTCAAGTAAAATGAGAGTTGGGATTTGAGTACTGAGTTTAATATGGAGGTTATCAGTGATAAGAGCTGTTTCCGTGGAAAGGTGGAGGCAAAGGCCTGGTTAGATTTGATTCAGGAGAGCAAGAGAGGAGGGAACTAGGAAACTACAGGTATAAACTACTCTGAAGAATTTTGCTGTAAGGGGTGGAAGAGAAAGGGATAGTAGCTGGAAGGAAACATTGGTACCATTGAGAGGGCAGGCAGGCTGGATGTTTTAGGGTCGAAAATGAAATGTGATTTTAGATTAACAGCTTGATTTTAGGTACATAGAGTTAGAGATTGTGATGGGTCAAATGGAAATGGCTAGCAGGCAGCTAGAACGATAAGAATAGATGTGTGAGAAGACAAGTGAAATTATCCAGTTTAGACTTTATTCACACAGAGGTGCAATATGGGGCTGTAAAAATGAATTGGCCTGGAATAAAAGTGTACAGAGAACAATAGAGGATTGAAGAAACTAATATTCTGAGTAAAGTAATAAAACAAAATCAAGAGCACTGGGCCACATTCCCAACTTTTAACTCCGTTTAGGTGTAGCTGTATTTCCATTGGCAAATTAAGGTAATTATCTGCATAATTAAATATCCACACAAAAGCATTAGTCCAAATTAGCTGGATATTCTACATGAAAAGAGGATCTATTATTTGAGAAAGTTTATTATTGGATTCATTTTTTTTCTGCTTTTCTCAGTCTACACAGACTGAAACATTATTTAGAAATAAACTAGAAATTACTACCTGCTAGCTGACAAAGAGGACCTTAGCTTCTACTAGGATTTTCACGACCCTAAAATTGAGACTTTTAAAGAATAAGATAAAGGCATAAACAAGACCACATAATTTAGACTAAGGCATACTATTTGTCAAAATGTATGTTACTATCAATGAAGGAAACTGAACAGCAATGATTGCTCTTCACCGAGGATTCAGCAAAATCCTCACAGACCTGGCCTACTGTGACCTGTAACCTTTAAGGCAAAATCAAAGGAGAAATAGCTTTCTGAGCAAAAACTTGACACACACACACACACACACACACGAAAATCAAGGCCAAACAGCCCTGGAAGTGGAAGGGATATTTGGGCCTTTTTCATAGCAGGAGGCAAGTCAACACCGTCACTCACTAAAACGACACTGGTCGCAGCCAGCTCAGACCTTAGCAGGCACACACTGCTCAGAGCAAACATAGCAGTTCAGACTGGGGGGCTTCAGATGCTCCTGTTTTCCTTTGTTTTCCAAGATGATCCTGCTGACAATGATTATTGTCTAAGGACTGTAATCTAAGAAGCATTATATAGAAACATAAGAAATGTCACATTGGAACTGACAAACGAGCCTTATTATGGCTCTGACAGTGGCACCAAAGGACATTTCGTGGCAGAGCATGAATGTTACTCTAGCAACCAAAAGAATATTACTAGTTTCTCACTTCAAAAAGTTCTCCCCCCACTTTTTGAGGCACTTCAATGAAGAGCTCAAGAAGAGGACCTGGGAATGCAGCCAGAAGAACACACTTGGCCTAACCCTGCTTCCTCTGGGCCCCAGAAGGTGGCAATGATAACAGCTTCACTTCAGAGCCTGGGGCAGTGCCTTGGGAGACAGAGAACCTTCACCAGGGAGACCAGCATATCCATGTGGTTCCAGACACACAGACAGTGTTCTCTGGAATGTCATCATCTAAGCATAGGCGGCAGATATAGTTTCTTGGGTAGCCAAGACGATTTCCCAAACTTGTATTTCTGGTCATCTCTCTGACCTTGGCCTGGGCATTCACAACACCTGCATCCAGACTTTCTCAACCAAGTTCCTCATCTGAGCCAGACAACTCTGAAAATAACTCAAGCAACAAAATGAGCACCTTTCCGGAAGCAAAAAAGACAAATTCATTCATTACATACAATGGATGCCTTAGGGTTTAGGGCTCCTCCTGAGAAAACTGGCTGGATTGGGATTAGGAGCGAGGGATAAATCCCAGAAATTTTAATAACGGATGTTGGGAGACAGAAGCTCTTTCCACTGTGTTAGGTGGGAAAGAGGAAGCCTGGAACCAGTGGTGAGCTTGTTCCTTAGCCACACGGAGGGTTTCTGTATGCACAGGAGAGAATGCGACCGCTTTATATGGAGCAGAACCGGACAGAGTGAGAGCTGAAGCCAGAGAGCGAGAGACACCCTGATAACACTGTGTGAGTCTCCGAGCCCTCGGAATCCATATCCACCCATGACTTAACTGGTCACGTGAGCCTGTGGATTGTATTTTTCTTAAAATCACTTTGCAATGATTTCTATCACATACGTATGAAGAGTTCTGAATAATATCAGAGGAATGTATAATTATAGTAAACAAACATACAGAAACAAATTTAACCTTTAAATATTAAAATCATCAGGTAAAAACAAAAATGCACTTTTTCTTAGTCTAATTTCGCTTTCATTAATAACAGCTATAATATTTTGTGTACCTAACATGTACAGACATTGTGGCAATCCTAGGAAGTAGGAATTATATCCATTTAGGTTCAGAGAGATTATTTATATAAAATTACAATTCTATCAGATACAAAACAGAGGTGAGATTTGGCTCTAATTTTATCTGAAATCTAGACATTTAATCACTAACTTATATTACCAGGCCAATAAGTACTAAAACTAAGTATGTGCGTCATGGTAGCTATTGGCCTTCTATCTGCTTGGCAAGTTTTCTCATCTCCCTTCTAATAACAGAAGAGAAAATAGCACCCAATTTAGTAAATATGAAGATTAGATCTAGAAATAAGTATAACATCTTAAATTGTTGTAAATGCTATAAATTAGTACAAACATTTTAGATCATATCAGGAGCTATAAAAATTTGGCTAAAACCCTGTAATTCTACTTATTTCCTCAAAGGAAATCAAAATATAAAGTAACCCAAGGCATAGGGATGTTTATTACAAAATTGTTCTATAATTAAAAGTAATAATAAATGTCTATGATAATGGATTAAGCAATTTACATAAATTATAGACATACTTATGTGTTTATCATATAATGTGTCATGTAGTGGTATGAAAGTACCTATGTTATAATGAGTGAAAATAGGATACAAAATTTTTATACAAAATGTAAAAATTTTAAATATTCATAAAAATAAAGAATAAATGAATGCCAAAATCTAAGGGTGCTACTTCTAGGATGTTATGATTATAGGGGTTTTATGGTAGAGCAGAGTTATGATAACTTATAAGAGCATCATTGTTATTTTAGAAGACTCCAGTTTGTTAATTTTAGGTTTATTTTTCTTATTTGCATTAAAAGCATTTTCCCTTTTCTCAAAATGTTTCTAAAAATAACTCATAACCATTTATATTTGTAAATTATAATATTGGCTCTAAAATGC
Source organism: Balaenoptera musculus (assembly GCF_009873245.2). Lineage (NCBI taxonomy): Eukaryota > Metazoa > Chordata > Mammalia > Artiodactyla > Balaenopteridae > Balaenoptera > Balaenoptera musculus. The sequence goes on from NC_045787.1 coordinate 73,658,748, forward strand.
CATGAATACCACCACCAGATTGGGAGCTCCTTAAAGGAACAAAAACATTACGACAACTCAGTAAATACTTTGGAAATGAATTACCCTTCAATCCAAAAATATATCTATTATGAAATTCAATGGAAATAAAACTCAGATAGCTACAGGAAGTAGAATGGGGTGGAGGGGAGAACATATTAAGCTATTTTCTTTGAAACTTCACTCAGTTAAGTGAATAATTAGATGGGGGGGATGGTTTACAAGTAGGATATACCTCAAACAGCTCTACTTTTCCAGAGTAGTCTTTTAATATTTCATTCATCAGAAATTTATTAATCAGAGGACCATATTGTCCTGAGACCCTTGTGAAAATTAAAGGAGGTGTCAATAATTAATGCTGAGACCATGGGTGTAAACCAGGACCCTATTTATCAAGCATTTTTTGGTGCAGAAACTGAGGTAGGCACTGTGAAAGTAATTAAGACATGGATCCATCCCCAAAAGGTGGTTGTTATTATTTTCATAAATATATTTTGTATTATAAAACTACTTTCACAAATCATGTAATATTCTTCCTCTACTTAAGGCATATTTATTATGTAACTGAAGCAGAGCAGAACCCTGCGGTCCTTCCCCCCCGCCCCCCCCCCCCCCCCGCCCCCCCCCCCCCCCCCCCCCCGCCCATGTCCTCTGCCTGCCTTTTGTCTGTGGAACAAGTTTAGCCAAAGCTTAATCAGAGAAGTGAGAAAATTCAGGAACAAAGGAAAACAGTCCAATAAGACTAAATAATAGTTTAGTCATTAAGCATAGTCAAGGACCTTTAGTTTCTCTTCAAGGGCTATAGATAATATTCTAAGCCATGTCCTGTGAGCTGTTTATAGATACTGAAACCCCCAACAGGTGGGAGACACAATTCCGAGAACTGGTCTCAAAGAAATGGAAACAAACCAACCCTGGAACTCAAGACGAGCTATACTTAAATCAAGATGACACTGATCAGACCACTGCATGACCAATTTCAAGATGACTGTCAGAGCTGACTGGGCTGTTTCTGCATGTAGCCCCCTCCTTCCATCTATAAAAGCTCTTGCCCACTGATTGTCAGGCGGGGAGTCGGCCTTTGGACAGGAGTCTGCTCTCTCCCCGCAACCCGGCTGCTGGCATCCGAAATAAAGCAAACTTTCCTCTCCACCAACCTTGCCTCAAAAAGGTTGTAGTAGTAGTACCAAAACTACTCTATGCCTATGAGCCTTCTAGAAACTGGGATACAGCAATAAAAGAAAACCCCTGTTCATTCCTAAATTCTAGGGGGAAATGGTAACAAAGGAACAAACAAAAATCAAGCAAAATCTATTGTACGTTACAAAACAAAAAGTGGTAAGGAAAAGCAAAAGGCCTGAAGAGTATAGCAGATGGATGGTGGGGATGGGAGGAACAGATTTTGGTAACGTAAACAAGAGAAAACTCCCTAAGAAAAGGATATTTGATAAGGGACCTGAAGAAAGTGAGGAATAAGCTGTGAGTATACCGGGGGCGGGGGGGCGGGGTGGGGGAGAAGCATTCCAAGCAAAGGGAAGATCAAATGCAGAAACCTTGAGGCAGCAGGCTACGAGGAACACTGAAAAAGCCAATGTGAGTGAAGTGATCAATGGGGGCAGTGAAATCAGAGGGATAACCAAGTATCAGATCATGGAGACCCTGATGTAGTACTAAAATTTATGGAATTCAAATTTATCTATAGATACGATTTTTATATATGTCCATTATACCCCAAATTTGGCATTCATCTTCCCAGACTTGTGTTCTAATACTGTTGGATTGTCCTAATAATAACCTTGATTATTTTAATTTCCAATTTCAGAAATTTTATTCTATTTTGGATTTCCACAACCAAAACTGAATAATATTGTAGTCTTCCTGGTGCATGTGCACCATGATTTTATAAAGTAGATAGTAACCACAGCAATTGCTTAGGGCTCAGACAAAAGATGTTTTCAAGGAGGAGCATTTTTTCATTGGCATTATTCTGAAGCATCAGTGCAGATTGACTTTTAATTAGTTTTGTTTTTATTTTTAGTTCTACAAACAAGGTCCCTTTTATTGCTTCACCCAGGGTGAACTGCTTCTGCAGTCCATTTTTAGTATGCCACTCCACACAAATTTTAAATACTTTTCTTTAAATGTATAAAGCTCCAGCTTTATATATTTAATTGATTACTTAAGTAATTTCAACTGGGTCCTCCCACATGCATGTCAAATTCTGCAGCTCGAAAGCCAAATTCATTTGATCTTACTCTTCTTTCACCAAATCTGCCCCAAAACTCCTTTCTTACTCAGAGTCTTAAGGGGAAAATAACGTATTTACTCAGTTCCTGAGCCAGAAACTCAGACATCAGCCTTATTCCTTATTCTCGACTAACCTCTGCATTTCATCAACCCCCAGATCTATCAATTCCACTCCCCAAAATGTTCAACATCTGCTCTGCCTTTGACAGACACCAGCGTACAACTGGCTACTCAGTAGCCTCCTTCCTTTTCTCCCTAATTCTCCCCACCGAACCCCAACCTTCACTTCATCTTTTCCTCTAATATTAGGGTGATTTTTCCAGTGTGAAAATCTAATCTGGGGCTTCCCTGGTGGCACAGTGGTTGAGAATCTGCCTGCCAATACAGGGGACACGGGTTCGAGCCCTGGTCTGGGAAGATCCCACATGCCGCGGAGCAACTGGGCCCGTGAGCCACAACTACTGAGCCTGCGCATCTGGAGCCTGTGCTCCGCAGCAAGAGAGGCCGCGATAGTGAGGGGCCCGCGCACCGCGGTGAAGGGTGGCCCCCGCTTGCCGCAACTAGAGAGAGCCCTCGCACAGAAACGAAGACCCAACATAGCCAAAAATTAATTAATTAAAATAAAATTAAAAAAAAACGCAGAAGTACTTAATTAAAAAAAAAAAATCTAATCTCCTCCAAATGCTTTAGTGGCTTCTGATAATAGGCTCCACGACATACTAACAATGCCATGAAGGGGCCCTGCCCAACTATCCAAACTCATTTCCAATTATTTCTCCCTCACCCTTTAGGCTCCAGCCCTACTAGACTCACTTCCTCCACACCCCATGCTCTTTTATCTTCTGAACTTTTTGAAGATGTTTTCCCCTCTACCTAGAATGCGAAATTAGGAAAACTCCTTTAAGTCTTACTTCAGATGATACTCTTGGTAACAGAAGCCCTGGGGTAGGGAGCAGTGGCAGGGGAAGCTTTCCAAACCATCTTGTCTGTTCAGTAAACTGTCAGCTCTTTGAAGGCAGGAGATGTGCTTCTTCATCTTGGTTTCCCAGAACCTATGCCAACACCTGACACTTACAATATCCTGGGAATAAGACTTTGAAAATATGAAATCAGTGCACTTTCTGCTACTAACACTAAGCTTTGAGACTTTTTTACCCCGGAGAGAGAGGGTGATTTCAAAGAAACGAACGGGAGAAGAAAGAGACAAGATCCTATCTGAAGGGAAGACAAAAGAAATAGTTACTTTGGTTCTAGAGAGAGAAGAAAAAAACATGAGATCAGGCTCCCCACTTAGGGGCTTATAGAAATATCTACATAAAATGAGGGGGGTTAACCATGATAGGACACTATGGAAACCCCAGATAGTCTGAAGGATGGGGCTCCTCCTCTTTTTAGTAACTCACCAGGACCAGGAAGCAGAAGCAAGTTCGTTCATCTGAAGCTCAGCAAGCCAAAATGGTGAGACGCCAAGGTTCGCAGCAAACAGCGGGTTGATTAATGAAGCAGCCAGGCAAGGAGATGGGAAAAACTCCCAACCCCAAACCCCCCAAGGCAAGAGGCTGGAGTATTTATGGGCTATCGAATAAAGGGGCAGGGTCGTCTGAGGCTGGAGGGCGTGGGGAAAGAAGACTGGAAAAACGCGTGGTAATCATCGTTCTGCACATGCGTAATAGGTTACAGGCCTCTGCTCGTTCAAACTTGGAGGCTCTTTGCACGATCTGAGGGTGGAATTTCAACCCTCTGATGTCAAAAGGTCACAGAGCGGACATTCGCACATGCCCAGTTGGAGGGTTGGTGGTCCTATCCAGTCTTAACCAGCTCAGCTGGAACTCTACACAGCTGACTCCAATTCCTGGAAAACAACTCCCGCAAACATCTTCTTGTTTAGGCTTCCTGCCGCTTGGAGGACATGCAAGACTTTGTAGCAACAATTAAAATGACCTTGATTAGTCAAGGCAGGCTACAGGTGAAATTATTTAACCAATGATTACCCACGGTATCAAGGACAGAACATCACTGGTGGACGGAAAGGTCTCAGTAGATGATTCTAAAATGGCTCGTTAAATATTTATATTAAAATATATCATCTTTATAGAGTGACAGTGACAGACTACGATTCCTGTAGCAGTAGAAATATAAGAGAAGTGGGAGACAAACCTTAGAAGAGAAGTCTTTTCTTGTAAAATACATAAAGCATGAGAACAGGGATATGAAATCATAGAAGACTCTCCTGACATGTGGGAAAATTTCCAGTTGAAAAACTCCAGTCACCTTTTTTAGCCATGATACATGTTTGAATTCCAAGGTCCTGACGTTTTGAAAAGGTTTGTACTGTAATGGCTACAGAAATCTCATATACGCTTGAGTCATTTATGCTTACAATTCATCACTTTCCCACCAAATTACGTAAAAAGAATTGGGAAAAGCCAGTTACATTATGTTATAAAATATTTTTTGACTTATTTTTGGATTTCCTTATCTATTTTAAATGTCAGCTGAGCTAAGCAAATGCTCTCAATCCCCATTCAGTGAAGGTATATCTGATGCCAGTTTAAACTAAACCAGAACATTTGCCTTAAATTTTCCAAAATAAATTCTATAGAATTACAATGTTTTCTACTAATAAAAAAAGAGCCTTTTTATGTGATATTCATGTTTTATTTTGCTGCTTGTTTGAAAAATGTGTTTTCAATTAGAAGTTTAATTAGGGAGACAAGAACAAGCAGAAAAATTTTTTCCTATCTCAACCTAAAATTATTATTAAAGAAGTTTTTTATTTAACTAAAGTAAGATCCAAGTAACCACTTTCCTATGCCTGAAAGCTATACTGACATCAGCAGTTTTATGGAAACGTTTTGCACTTCCAAAACCAACAGGTAACCTAGAGACCACTAGAATGCTAATGGCCATTTTCTGTAGTTTTACATTAAAAACAAAAACAAAAAACTGCTGTGCTATCCATAAAGCAAAATAATAAAGTCTATATGTAACACTCTTATTTCCAGTATTCATTCTTTAAGTATGGCCTGAGGTGAACATTTGCAATACCATTTAAAATATTTTATTATTTATAATATTTTCCCCTCAGATATTTGAATGGATGATAAGAAGGCTTTATTTTATAGAACATTTACTGGTCTAAATAGTATTTGAGGTCACACGATTTGCTGTCCACTTAAATAAACAATGTTATGTAGTGTTGGTGAGCTGGTTGTTCCTTAAGATCTCAATCCCACGTCTCAATAAAATCAGTCGGGAGTCCATGAGTAGCCAACAAAGATGGTTGAAGTGGGTGTTGTTACAAATACCTTTGTTTAGTTGTTTTGAACAGACTTGAAATTGTATTAGTAAAACTACAATGTGCAGGTGATTAGGGACTGGAAATCTGCACCCTCAGATTTGGTGCTAAATTGAACACTTCACTTGTTTGGGGAATTTATGCAAATAATAGAGTACAAGACATTAAGATTTTATTTAAATAATTTATTTTTTACCTAGAAGTGTTTAACTTTTTTATTTAGCCCATTATTTGTTTAGATTATGTATATCTTTATTTTAAAGTGTTGGATGATGTGAATGACGTGGTTACACAGGGTGTTTAGGAATATTATTCCAATAGAGAAGATGAAGAAGAAAGCTCTCGGTTTAATTGAGATATAGTATCCTTATTTAATACTTCCAATACTCCCTGAAGTAGTTAATATTCTAATATCTCTGAAGGATAAAAAAGGGAAAATTTAGAGCAGTTAAATGCTTTACCCATGACCATACAAATAGTAAGTGGCAGGGGGAAAATTTGAAGCTGGCTGTGCCTAGAGACCTTGTTTTTAACCTCCACACCGTGTGCTCCGACACAGAACTGGCTTTTCTATTACACTTTGGCCTTCCCCTTTCCTAGTGGTTCTTTTCAATTTGGTCTTTTCCATCTCAATTCTGGTTTGTCTTTGTGTCTTTCTTTGGTTCCTATCAAGAAAGACTATGCCATTCTGAATTAGCATGCAAAAGTCAACATAAACTGTAGGTGTGAGAAGAAACCCATGCAAATAGCCATATTACCCATATCAATGTGCCCTTGCCATAAGCAAAGCAACTTTTGACAGTCCACTTATTTGAAAGATTTCATTGGTGGTAAGAAAAGAAAAAAGTTGGACCATCAAGAACTACCACTCACATACCGATTATTAAGGGCTTACTTGATGCCTGGCACTGAATTTAGCCATTTATATACAGTATCTAATGTAATCCCTACCACAACCTTATGACATAAACATTATTACTAGTAATTTACTGAGGAGAAATGTGAGGCCTGGAGACATTATGCAATTTACCCAAGGTCATACAATTTAACAGGTTAAGCAGAAATTTGGACTTATATTTGATTAATTGCAAAGATTGTGATATATTAACCATATGGTAAAACTGCACTTTAGACCACTTGGCTGTGCTCCTTCTTGAAAGAATATTTTGAGTAAAGAGAGAGATCAACACTTAAGTGACTCAAGGTCACATTCTCAGCACAGGTATAGCAAATGTTCACTAATCACTTCCTAAAAAGTATCAAAGAACAATTTTTCTGAAAGAAAAGAGGAGAGAGAGAAGGGGGGGAGGAAGGAAGGGAGGATAAAAGGAAGGAAGGAGGGAAGGAAGCAAAAAAGAAAATCCCTCCTCACTTCCTTGGTTGATGGTTAAACTCAAAGTCCTGAGCCAAATGAGCAGATAAATCGTGAAATCAAAGCAGAATTTTCCTTTTCACTACAGTGGAAGGAGTTGTCTTATCAAATATTTTCACATTTTTCTTTGTCACTATTTCTATCTGTTTAGTCACTGCACCACTGCTTGAAGCAGAAACTGAAGTCAGGGGAAACGCCAAAGGCAAGGACCACTTTACAGTGATAAAGAGATTGAAGCAGTGGTTCCTCTTCCCCTGCAGTTCCTGGTGGAGCCCCATGCCAGGAAAGGACTCCTAGAGTCTCTAGATGGCAACTGAGCCTGAATGGGATGTTAAAAGCTTTCACTTATCATTCTGGATTGCATGATTCCACTCTGAGTACGGACAAGAGGGAATAAGTACAGCCAACTGCCAGAAACTTTTTATTACCTCAGCGCATACCTATTTTTTAGCTGGATGACTTTTACTTTTTCCATTTTTTAATTGCTTTGTTTGTATTGTCCCTTTTCTCAGGGCAGTTTCTAAATATGACTTTGGAGGGTCTTTTATGTTCAGAACACTGACAGAACCACAGAGATCTCAAGCTAAGCATGAAAGCCTGGATCTAATATCTTCTCACTACTTTCCTTCCATCTAATAGGTCTGCTTGCTTATCTTGCTGCTATGATACCAGGACCAATACAGATGCTCACCGAGGAAAAACTAGGAGTGGCAGAAAAGTAGACAGAAACAATTCTTTGTCAGAACTCTGATTTGATAACTCATCAAATTGCACACACATTATGCAACCAGACGGCCTACGATGGTGAAGTGTGCAGTCAAGAAAGTGAGAGATTGAGAAAACTGCCTCTTGAACTTGCTTGGCCAGCTGTGTAACGTTCTCCAGCAGGAAAAAGTAGGTAATCACAAACACTCACTTTTTATTCACGGAGATGCGGGAATGGAATTGATCATGTCTGTGGAGTGCTTTGTGGCCTTTGGAATAAAGGCATTCTACAAATATATATTTCTATGTAGGGGTGTGTGTGTGTGTGTGTGTGTGTGTGTGTGTGTGTGTGTGTGTGTGTGTGCTCTTTCTCTTGAGTAATAGGGCAGAAAGGGAGAATTTCCTACAGGATCTGCAAGTATATTTCATCGTCTCTGTATGTTGTATGCTCATATATCTAAACATTTTTACAGGTAAGCTGCTTTCTGTCTTATGAAAAATGTCTCTTGACTGTACTAGGGTCTTAAATATCCATGGTACAAACTGGCAGCTTAGTGCTTTTCATTCAGTATCCAGCAGACGAGCAAATCCCAGGGCTGAGCTATTGATCCAGCTGAACTCACAAGCAGTATGTCCTTATTCTTCTGGTTCAGTAGCCTTGGATGTAGTATACAAAATAATTTGCTGAATTCTTCAGAGCGATTTTCCCCTGGGGTTGGAAAAACACAGTTGGAAAAATGCGAAGATATTTCACTGCATTCAACAATAAAAGGAACATTTTAAATAAGTTTACTGATATAAAGAAGCCTACTTGTTTTGTTTATGTTTAATGTTGTTTTTGTTTTATCTTATTTTGTGGTTATTTCCACGAAAAAGTCCAGCAGGGTAAAACTTTAATCAAAATTCTTTTAAAACAATTTTAACCGGCCCACTGTAAGCTAAGCTCTTCCTCACTTATCACTCAGGGTTTGGGGAAAACACTTAATTTTCAAATCAGCTTTTATTAATGTTCATGATCATACTATTATTTGTATCTGTACTTTTTATTCATTTTTCTAATTTATATACCATATCAGTCTCAAGATATGAAATAATATTTTTCTGTTTCAAATGAAAGACAAAGAACAAGAGAGAAGATAGAGGAACAGCTGGTGGTCGCCATGAAAAGAAGGAACACATCAAGGTCCTTATTTATTGGTCTCCTCTCTTGTTAGAGGCACAGGGGTCACTGCTCAGGAAGATGACCTGGATGTTCAGTCCAGGGAAGCCAGTTAGCCTTTGAATTCAAATCAGAGCTGGACCAAGATTTACAGGCTAAGTGATCAGTGCTGGTCTCTGTAGGGCTCAGTTTCTTCACCTGTAAAATGATCCTCCATCATAAAGTCAGTGTGACATTCAGGTTAAGAAAGAAATGTATTGAAAGCATTTGGCACAACCCTGGAAGAAAGTAAGCACTCAAAAATAAGTACTTAATATGATGAACCGTAACATATCAGTAGCAGTAATGGTAGAGTCATGGGGACACAAAACTATAGATCAAACTTAAATAAGTCAGACTCTTAAGAAAACTGTTTACTGCCTAGCACATGTTCAGCACTGTCTTAGATGTACTAGGCACTGGGGATACCAATTAGGAAGAATAAGGTATGGCGTCTGCCCTAAAGAACTATCTAGTTAAAATGATACATGGGGAATACGTTTAACACAGGACAATTAAGTAACAAATGAATACTAAAGGAGATAGAGTTCATAGAATAGAATAGTAATAGCATTCATTATCTGATAAAAATGCAGAACTAGGAGACATATATGCATATATATGTATATATATACATATATAGATACACACACATATATTTAGAGAGAGATGATTTCTTCAATAGTTTTATCTACAACCTCCCACACCCATGCAACAAAGATAAACAGTAAACTGTCAGAAAACACAGCCACTTCACCGTTATCTAAATATTAAGGAATTCTAGGAAATCAATTTCTATTTGATGAGCTTAAAAAGCCAATCATGAAAAGAGTAAAGCAAGACTTTGAGTAGCCTCAGAAGCCCAATGTCAAGTATTACATTTCAGTTTGCTTCTGGGAAATTAATCAGGTTAACAAAGCTTATATCAATAAGAAATGAGGGAAGTGGGGAGCTCTTTTTAAACAAAAGCAACAATTGGGCTATAATTATATAATCAATAGCCTCTTTTAACGCCTGGAGCATCAAACTGAGGAAGATTTTATGTATAGGAAGAATGAAAGCATCATTGGCTAATAATCATCTTGGTGATTACATCAAGTAAATGTTAACAAATTATTAAGACAATATTAACTATTATTAGCTTTTTTAATTATTATACATAATTTGGTTGAGTTTCAGGGCACAAAGATATTCAAAATGTTTATACCTATTGTCCAGGCCCCTATTTTGCTGGTGTTATCTCACATTGGTGAGATTTGAAAATAAGAACTATTTAAAAAGAGATCTATATAGAATTTAATTTTATTACTTTAGATTTACTTGTATATTTATTAGTTTAACAAGTATTTTAGGATCTAGGGACACCACTATGCATAAAACACATGTATATAAATAGATAAAGCAAACATATAATAAGTTATAAATTGTATATTATATAAGAATTTTTAGGTAATGAAAAATAGCTTTAAGAAAAATGAAGCAGAATACTACATGAATAGAGATTCTTTTTAAAACTCTCTAAGGAGGTCAACTTTGAGCAGAGGCTTCAGTGAAATGATAGGGTGAACAATGCATGCAAAGTCTAGGTTAAGGTCATTTCTAAGAGGGAGGGATAAGAAGTTCAAGGCCTTGATGCTGAAGTGGATTCAGGTTATTTTAAGAACAGCAAAGAGGCTAGTATGTCTAGATGCACAGAGAGGTCTAGAAACTTGCCTGAAATTTTGCTCTAAGTTTTGAAACTGAGAATTTTAATTTTTATGTCTACACATGATTAACTTAGTTTTATGTATCCAAAAACTGCCACTGTCAGAACACAGAAGAAAGAAGGTCAAATTAATTTAAAGTAGTCCCAGGATGGTAACCCTAGGAACCCAGCACTGTTAAAAGCAGAAGCAAACAATGGTCAACAGACACAGCAAACTAGAGAAGTAAACCTGCAATGTCTAAGCTGCTTGGAATTAGTGGATACAGAATATTTATATCCCATAAGACTCCAGGGCCAGAATGATTTTCCAGAGAGTTGTTTAAACTTAAATGAAGAAATAATTCCCAAACTAACAACACTGTTTTAAAGCACATTTTTTAAAATGCTGCTTAATTACAAATCCAATAAAAAAACACACAAAAATGAAAACTATATAACAGGAATCGTAAATACGTGATTTCAGTTTGTGTAAAAAGTTTGTCTCTTCATAGTTGCAGCCTGATTGATGTGCTGAAAATGATTCCAAAACTCCATCTTGGTTTATTTAGCCATGTCTGCTATGCCATTTTAAAATCTAAGAGTAAAAAAAATTTTAACAAATATAGTAGAGGGTTAGTATTCTTAATATATTGAGACCTCTTTCAAACCAATAGTCAAAATTCTAATACCCTCATGGGAAAGAAAAAAATGGGCAAATTATATACAATAAAATCTAAAGCAGCAGAAATATGTGACCAATTAGCATAAGAAATATTCAATGTTTCCAGTAGTAAAAGAAAAAAATTAAATCAACCATGAAACTCTGTATTAGCTTAGCAGATGAACAAAAAAATAAGGGAAAAAAATCACTCATCATCAGTGCTAATGAGTGATTAGTGAAACAGCCATGACCTGGTGACATATAAAATATTTTCTTAGAGAGTTTCAGATCTCTCATAAATGTATGTCTCTTACCAAATCAGGGTTCCCTGCATAATAAAGAGAATTGCTCCACAACTTTATCATTAAGCAGAACAAAATTAATTTAATGTGACTTCTATCAGTGTTTTGTCTGTATTGGGTAAAGATTTAATTATTATCTGGGTCATTTTCCAGCATTTCAGATAAGTGATGCTACTTTTTACTAATTCATTTGAAAAGAAAAACCTAAAAGAAATCTCTATTTCTTTATGACAATTGATATAGTAGTGATTTCTAAAAATAAGGCCCAGAGATGACCTGGACTCCCATCCAGACATATTTGAGCCTAGAAATCTGAATTTGTAACCAACTCCCAGGAGCTGCTGATGCACATAATTTTGAGACTCATTGACCCAGAGGAAGCAAACCGAAAAATTAATCCATACCAGCACACATCAGGAGTCATAGATGTGCCTCAGAAACACACATCTGCAAAGCAGCAAGCAGGTGAAGTGACGCATTGCCACTTATCAAGGCCCTTGGAAAATCAGCCTGGGAATGGCCTCCAAGAATGGACCTCATGTTCGACCTTGGCAGCTGACTTCCCAGGCAGTCCTATGCACTGAGGCTGAAATGGATGCAATAGGACAACTCAACGGGTGGAACTACTCACCAAGCAAACCTACCGGGGCAGCAGGAGACCAGCTGTGTCATTCCCCTATGGGCATTTCCATCACAGCCACCCTTCAGGTCAGCACACACATTCTTTGGCCTCAAAATATGCCTTTTGCCTTATTCTATTGAAAGTTACAATGGATCCAATTTTCTGAACCTCTGCTTACTGCCATATCTTCCTGTCATCCTCAGTGATCATGAATTGCATGATTTGAATACATACTCACAAAGATGAGTATGTATTCAAACTCTACAGTACAGAATAAAGAACAAATTCAGACTTTAAAAAAGCTACATATGAGAATCCTTTTTCTAGCAATCATAGACAGGTGAGTGGTGAATATGATATCTGACATGATGGTGGGACTCTGATGGCAATAAAGTATAACTGAGTGTCTATCAGTCTGGTTCTGGCCTGTTTGTTCATGCTCCAGGCCAGTTTCATGAAAGGGAAAAAGAGAACTGTATTTTTCCATTTGTAGAGCTGTAAAAAAGAAATGACATTTTTATTTATTATATGAATAGTTTTCAATTGTTTCTTAGTTTATTTGAAACCAGTTTTTAAAATTATTTCTGAGAACGTTAATACATTTTCTTAAGTAACAAATTGTGCTTTTATCTACATTTTCAGCTTTTCAGTATACAAAGAGGGCTTGCAAAATCACTTCAGTGTTTTCTGTAAAAGCCTAAATGTAAACAAAAAGTAAATACAAATGCCAGGAGTCTGTTAAAATTCGACAGATGTGTCCTCTACCCGTTTTTCTTTGCTTGAATCGGGTTCTTTGTGTCCCCATTTCCCCCCAGCCTTGGCCAAGTGCATTTTGTCTCTCACTAGTGCCCTGAAGATGATGATACAATGGTGTGCATTCAGTGCGGTGGCATGTGCAGAACTATGGCTCAAGGTCCCTTCATTGTTTCCTCAGGGCAACCATTTCAGGGAGTGAATTATACTTGTTCTTAAGGATGGGCACTACAGCCATTTCTCAATGGCTAAAAATCACTTTCTTCCAAGATGGTTTTTAATGTAACCACTTTTCTTATTTATAGCATAGACATAGTAGTCCATGGTCATACAACACATTTTAAATAGTACATTTAAAAAAATGATATTATCTTTGCCCCCCAAGCCCCGCCTCCAGGATGTTCACAGCTTTGGAGAGTTTGGCTGGTATTTACTTTTATTATAATTTTGTGTAGGGAAAATTTAATTTAGAGTCTGTATAAATGATAAAGTAATTCCAAATAGTAGTTGTATCCATACTCATCACTGATCACTAAGTGGGACTGATTATAAGTGTACTGGGAGACTATCAGAAAGGCACTGTTGACTTACTTTACATAGATAAACAAGCCACATAAAAAATGAAAGCACAATGCTTACTGAATTGTAAGTGATTAAACATTAATGACTAAAGCTTAGTCAAACACTGAAAGTCTTAAAGTCTTCCACAGTACATCATGTTGAGTGTCAACAGATAAAACAGAATGCCAATATTAGTTGTAATGTTCTTGAAAAGAGTTAAGCTTTGTCGATAGCTATAAATGTACGTGTGCCAATATCTAAAAATCCATCAATCTCTACACACTGTTTGTGTGAGGCTCTATTAGTCTGACCGTACCAAAAATATTCCAGTACTGGTTAGCACTGAAAATAAACATGTCTGAAAGTACTTTTATACTCACTTATTTGTTTCTTTTGTGCCATGTGTATGGATTTTGGTATTGATATAGTCAAATATTTATTATCCACACTAAAAGAAGGTTGAGATAGAATGACTAAATCAAATCTTTGTTTTACTTTTGTTTGTTCATAGCCTCTCTACCAAGTGGAATGCTGTAGTGAAAGCAAGTTTAAACCAGCATCTGTCATATATCAAATAATTATTAAAGGAGGCACAAAAACAGTAATACAACCTGGTTTTTGTAATCTCAGGGAAGTCCCCAAGCTCTATCTTCAGTCACCTTGGACAGTCATCTTGCAGGAACAAAATATAAGAATTCAGGATAGGTGGCCTTGTAATCCCAAAGCTCTGTTTTGTTCAGTGACCCACTCCTAGCACAGATGAATTTGTTGCCTTATCTGACAAAAAAGGTTGATTGATCCTGCTATTGAAAGGAGCTTCATTTCATTAGCTTCAAAATAGCCTTTTCACACAAGGACCCAGGGGAGCAGAATTTTCCCCACCAATATGGGAAAGCTCTACTAGTAGAAGGCCATTCAGCAAGTCAGAGTATTACCAAAAAGCTACTGAGAGACAGTTTAGATGTTGTAAAGCACATTTTCTGTATATTTGGGAATTGCAAATGGATCAGGCATGAGATGGTATTCAGGAATAATTTTTAGTTTTATTAGGTATGATAATGTTAGTTTGACAATGTAAGAAGACACTTTTATCTCTTAGAGTAGGATGTTATATTGTCTGTATAATATTTGGTATTATCTTTCCCCCCACCACAATTCCACCCCATTGTATAGAAGACTCAACAAATCTTTGCTTTCAATACCACATCCATTTAACTGTAGATGTATTGTGGTGACTGCATTTAAATATTCATTTATCTAGCTAACATTAATTTTGGCTTCATATAAGAAAAAACACTACACTTGACATCCAAAGATCTGGGTTCAAATCTTCACTCTGTTTTTGATTAAGCCATATGATCTTGTTAAAAAAAAAAAAAAAATCCCTTAACCTGTTTAGATTAGGTATTGTTGCTTTAAAGTAGTAGTTCTTTCTTGTCAATTACTTAGTTATTTTGAAGAGTCAAACTAGCAGTAAATTTAAAAATTCTTGATGAACTCTTAAGTGTTATATCCATGTGAGGTATTATTGAGAAGCTCCTATAACCCTAAGAAGATTTCAGATAAGAAATGCAAATAAGGGGTAAAGTTTACATTCAGGGGTCACAGAGTATAATAACATTAACAACTGACACCACAGATCTTTCAAGGGACAAGGCTGTATTTTTCTGGGAAAATGCACTGAATGTTCTGTGTTTGAAGGTTAGCCTGGATAAAGGCTCTGGAGGAAGAGGAAGCTGTTCTGTGTAGTACATAAAGTAATCCAAAACTGTGGGAGAAGAAAATCCTTGATGGAGGGAAGGAGGAGCAGAGATTCAAGGTAAAGTTTCAGATAAAGGAATTATAAAATCAAATAGGGCCACCTTTCAGTGATTGTTGATTTTTCTGCAAAATCTTTTCAACTCACCAAAAGCTTCATTTTTGTGGATTTTTGTGGGAACCAGGGAAAGGACTAAATTTCAGGTTCAGTGCGTGAGAAATACTATGTACAGATATCAGAAGAGGAAGTATTTATTATCTTATGGCAGAGGAAATGCAGAAGAAAGCCCTCAGAAATCCACAAGAGTTGGGTTGATTTGACCAATCATAGGCTCTGGAATTTAGGGTCCTAGTCAGATTTACCAGGGTGGTTGAGAGACCAAGAGGCTTCCATTGGCACAGCGACATCACAGTTAAATATAACACACGGTAAGCCACAAAATATGCTGTCAGAGAGATGTATAATATCATATGGTGTTAAAAGAGAGGATATCACTTTCAGTTGAAGATAGCAGAAAGTTTTTATCCAAGAGAGGGATTTGAAACTTTTTATTTTGTTCTGATTCATCTCATTCTGCTGGTTTTATATGAAAGTATGAGTAGAGTTTAAAGAAAATAAAGACATCCTAGAGGATGTATTCCCTTCAAATGAATACCCAAATTTCACTGTAGGAACTTAAAATTCACCCAAACTCTCCATTCCTACTTTTATTTTTTGTTCCAAAGATCTTCATTTATTTCATTCAGTAAGTCAAAAAAAGTTTTACTTTGTTACTCTTGTGTGTCAAATACAGTGCTAGATACTGAGCTTACAAAAATGAGTAGAGGGCTTTCCTGGTGGTGCAGTGGTTGAGAATCTGCCTGCTAATGCAGGGGACACGGGTTCGAGCCCTGGTCTGGGAAGATCCCACATGCCGTGGAGCAACTAGGCCCGTGAGCCACAATTACTGAGCCTGCGCGTCTGGAGCCTGTGCTCCGCAACAAGAGAGGCCGCGATAGTGAGAGGCCCGCGCACCGCGATGAAGAGTGGCCCCCACTTGCCGCAACTAGAGAAAGCCCTCGCACAGAAACGAAGACCCAACACAGCCATAAATAAATAAATAAATAAATAAACCCAAAGTTAAAAAAAAAAAAATAGATGTAAAAAAAAAAAAAATGAGAAGAACACTGTCCCTCCCCTACAGAGCTTAGCCTTCAGTGAAAGGACTTGTCGATTTCCAATGCATATTGGACTCATAAGCATCACTTCCCAAAAAGCATTAATGTCTCAAACTATGCTCTGACTTATGTTAAAAGTTGACGATGTACTTTGAAGGTTTTTATTTAATTCCATTCTTATCATACTGACAGATATTTCCTGGGTGTTAAAAAAGGATCACCTTTCAAAGCAATTTAAACTTTATACTATTTTTTCACTTCCGTAGTAAAATACAACTTGAGATGATCCTACAAAACATCAGAAGTCTCATCTAAGTAAGTCACTAAGAAAACTTTGAAATGAGGTTGCTGAGGACACAAAAGTTTATAGGGAGGATGACTATAATTAGACTTTTGTAGCTGATACGCATACAGTACAAGAATGAAGTAAGCTAGGAACTCAAGAATCTGCTATTCTCTGTAAATATACTTCTCATGATAAATAAGTAAATTGGCATTCCAATTTTTGTAGAGGAGTCCCTGCTTTGAGAAATGTAGACTCTAATTCATTGTTTTTTAATGTCTTTTGGATTATGGAATTCTGAGACAGAAAAAACTACAGGTCTTTCTACAGAATAATGAACATGTGGCCCTACACACAACATTTTTGATATAGATCAGGGGATTTTTCAACTCCTGTTCTAGGTAGGGGAGGACAAATTCAAGTTCACTAATGATTACAATAAGTGCTATTACTTGCAAGTCCATGATATTTACAGGACCTGAAGTAAATTACTAATATTTTAAGGTCTTGGACCACTTTGTGATGACTGTAGAGATATGATCTGAAAATGTGTTGTTGTTTTTTTAAAAAAAGGCCAATCAAGAATGAAAAGAGGATTCTGAGATACTTAAGGTCCAAGCCAGTCTTTTTCATGTTATGTCCCTGGAGCCAAAAGCAATCCCTGACATATGTATGGTAGATGCAAAATAACCTGTGTTGTAAAAAGCAAAGGTCATGGATATGCCACCAAGTAAATACTCATCCTTACAGTTCTTTGCCTGATGCTAAATGGTTCTTACAACACTTCTAAGGTAAAGACTCCCCATTAGATGCATCCCCTTGCATTCCCAACCCCTCCGGCAGGGTCTGAGTAGCCTTTGCATTTCTACTGTTGGTTGGGATCAATCCTGGGGCCATTAGACCATGATCTCTTTTGTTTTAAGACAAAATGTTAGACCTTAAGTATTGCTGTAAAATAAAATAATATCTTTGGCCTGCATTTAAAATACCAACCTGCCTAAAGGCAAAATTCTCTTCCCCTCATCACACAGTGATGAATCTGTATTTGCTGGGCGAGCAACCCTGTCCCCAGGCACTGTGAACAAGAATGCAGAGAAGATAATTAGTGCAGACCCTGGGAGAGATGGGCAGTGCAGGAACAATCCACTGCTGTGAGTGCAAAGAAAATTTGGCCCAAAGCACGGTCATTAAATATATACTGTGTTGATGATGAAGCTGGGGAAGGAGGACTGAATAATGCATTCTGATATTTTAAAGATAATTCTCTCCTCATCCAAATATGTTGACTTAAAGAAAGCCATTCTTACAAAGAGGAGGGTTTTGCCTTTTTTAGACATACCATTTTGGGTATGTCAGAGGAAATCTACATCATATTAGTCTAAAGATTAGACAAACTATATTTTACTGATATATTTGAATTAATTACTGAAAGAATACCCTGAATTCTTTGAAATCTTGTGTTATTTAGAATTAAGAGACTTTGCCTATAAGTGTGTATTAAAGAAAAATTCCAGGAGTACAATACCTCTTGTAGCATTTTACCTAATTGGAGAAATGGTTACATAGCATCATTCACTTTGCAGCAACGTGGAAAAACGAATACTTTGTGGAAAGTTGTCCAGGCCCCCACTGTCACCACAACAACAAATTCAACTTTCCAATAAAAGAATATCATGTAGATTAGGATATAAGATAGCAGTTCTTGGGCCGTTGTGAATAAGTACCATAAATTAAGTTTTTTAACACCAGTTAGAATACATATATATACACATATATATATATATAAAGCCTTAAGGTCAGACATTCTTTCATGAATCATAGCACAATACAAAATAAATAAGGAAGAAATCCTGAGTTTAAAATGATCATCTGTATAACAATGTGACTGAGGATAAGCAGATGTTTTGCTACATTAAACAAGGTCCTAAAAGCTTACATTAGGGGTTGATAAACTGGGGTCAGTGATCCAAATCCGGCCCACAGCCTGTTTTTGTATGGCCCTCAAGCTAAGGATGGTTTTTTAAATTTTAAAGGGTTGTAAAACAAAACAAAACAAAGAGGAATATATGAGAGAGACCATATGCAGCTCCCAAAGCCTAAAATATTTATTATCTGGCCGTTTACAGAAATACTTTGCCAATCCCAGGTTTAGATTCTAGTGTATTAATGGCTAGCCTTAATGTGCAACTTTGGATTCAGTTGGAAATGCCACATTATTACACTAAAGATAGCTCTCTTCTTCTGCAGCGGTCAATTTGTGCCATTTTAGAGACTGAAAAGATGGAAAATTTCCCTAGCAACAAATCAAATGCTCAATTTTCTAGTTAATTTAAATCACACTAACTAGATTTGGCTTCCTTATCAAAAGAAATGCCTTAGGAATGAAGTTATCTGATGATAATTTTAATATTGAGCAATTTTTTGACATATTTTGAAGGAACACGGATATGAGGTGAAAGCAATGAAACATTCTTATACCCAACTGTAATATTCTTTCCTATGAATTATTCTTCAGAAAAAGCTATATCTCTCCATATGTTTTTGAATATGTGGCTCCACATAAGGATATGTGGGTATTTTAATCTAAGAAATTTTCAAATGTATTTATTCAATAACATAAAATTCTTTTAATAAGCTTACTTGTCTTGTGCACTAATTATATTGTTCAAAATTCAAGCTCAATTAATAAACTTTATCATTAACATTATTGCTATATTGGTATTCCTTTCAAATTATACTCATGGAAATCTATTACAGTATGGTACTAAATTATAAGATTGATCTGGTGATGAGTAAAGATTTCCATATTATAAGCCAATAACATATTCCAGAATGGTCTTTTACATTAAATAGGAATTAACAAAATAATTTTAACAGAGTTATTTTTCTCTTTTAAACAATAAGTCATTATTTCTTGTAATGTGTGATTATTAATGAGGCTATATCTCTGAAAAATAAGTGATGTAGAGAGATATAAGTACCACGAAAGAGAATTTAATTTGAATGTTTTCACAAACCTAAGAAGAAAGAAATTTTTTTCCATAAAGTTCATTTGAAAACTATTACAACAATTAAGAGAAACAAAGTTACATTTTGATGAGTGCATTTCAAGTGAAGGAGAATTTTGCCTCTATTTAAGGCTTTATTAATAAGTAGACTACTACTCGCTGTAATTTTAATTTAAGGTGTTCATTCCAATATCTGGGGTGCCCTGAGAAACAGTAACAATATCTAGATCACATACCTAGATATTTCTAAGTTTTTGAGTAATGAAATACTGCTATTTTACTTAGGAGAAAATGTGTTTGTTGGTAGTCTATTTTTAAATCTTTGACAAATTCTCTACGTCAAACAAGGTCAAGCCACAAATAATGCCCCAAATCAAGTTAAAATCAAGTAAAGATCAATGACTTGTAATACAGATTTGAAAGGATGTGGGTCAATGTAAAAGCTGCAAGATTTTGTTCTTCATTATTTTAAAACGAATGCACATCTTCTGTGGGTAAAACAGCCCAAAGCAGTCTCTTTTAAATCATCTATTCTGAAAGACACAATACCTCAAAACAAGCCTTTGACATCTGTGACACAGGAGACATGCAGAAGTCATTAAGGGTATCCCAAGGGGCTTCCAACAGTTGCTTCACTTTAGGGTGGGTGTGAGAAGGTTTAAAATTAAATTACTTTAAAATAAAGTTAGAGCACTAAGCAATTTCCTGCTTTTGACTCAGTAGGGTTTCCCGTGAGAAAAGAAAGTAGGCAAAAAGCTCAGACAGACAGACAAACATATTTACCCCTAGGTGGAAGGTACAAATTAAATTAGCCTGCTACAAAGGGGAGATGTTTTCTCCTTCTGTTCAGATGTCATGGTAGTGAGGAAACATAGTCTGGGGCCAAGAAAAATGGCACAAATGCATTCATCTGAGCTACCATTCATCCTGATCCAAGGTCTAAACAGAACACATAAAAGAACAGCACTGTTGAAGGACTTCCTCTCCCTAGTTACCAAGTTGAGATTTGCAAAGGAATATGGGAGCAGGGGGTGGGGTTCTTTCCAGAATGTTTCAATGTTGTTGGAAGTGTCAGAGGATGTTATGGAATTAATGACTGAATCTGAAATCACATCAGTATAATTTGATTCCATATTTCATAGAAAGAGCTGTATTTTATGGTACACAGTATGGTGTGTTTAAAGGTACATTGTGAACTTTCTTTCCCTCTGTAGCTGGAAACCAATATAGGCACTTCCAAAGAGTCAAGTATCTATTATAGTGCCTCATTAATATGCATGTTTTTGGCACTCAGTTTGGTTCAGCTGGTATGCTTTCCAGTATCTCATTCTTTATTTATATGAGACTAGGAGGTGTGACCTATGGAGCCAGTTGGCTGTCATGAATTGGAATATTCATTAAGCCTCATGAATTATGCATTAGACTACTTATAATACTGAGATCCACATTTGATCTAGCCAGAACTCTCAACTGCTTCCCATTCGATGGAATGATCCGCATTGTGGACCAAACTATATATGTGTTCCATACAATGCAGAAGGAGGAATTATGTATTTGCTACCCAAACATGTTGGGAGATTTTGCAACTCGTGTCTGACTAAGTCGATTTCATACTTTTTGCATGTTTGAAGGGCACAGCAGACATGGTTCTCTTCTGGCAAACTAGGTTTGAGTAGCATTCTTCTCTAGGCTGATTACTGTTTCCATCCGTTACGGCCCTTGCTTATAAAAGTCACCAATGACTAGTGAGCAGCCTTGATTATAAAAGATATGTAGCTATCTCCTGGTGATCCACACATAAAAGTGAAGCCAAATATAAAGGACAAGGAGAGTGCTTTTAAGAATTTAGCTTCTCTTATCTAAAATAAGGAAATCTTTTTACTGATAATCTTATAATTTTTGTTGCTTTTTTTAGGAATAGGTATATCCAGGCCACATAAAATCGAATTTGTAGATTTTGCTGATGTTATAAGATTTTATCAGAAGTCAAAAACAACATATACTTGTTAGGCATTAAGTATTTTAATTGTTAAAACATATGCAACAATATTAAATTTATGCCTTGTTTAAATCCACGCTGAAATAGAAAGACAAAAAACAGCTGAAAAGATCAACTGACAAAGATTAATATGATCTCCTGAACATATATTAGCAAGCTCAAGTGCTAAAGGCATTACACTTTTTAGATTCTTAGTACAAGTTACTCAAGTTAAAATCCCCCCCCCCCCAAAAATCTGTTTTTAAGTAAAAATAAGGTCTTATGTAGCATCGATCTCAAACCTTTGATTACCATCCACTTAAAAAACATTCTACTCTTTCTTTCTTAATGTAGACCTGCCTTGGAAGGAGCCTCTATCAAGGGAAGTAATTATTATCAGTTAAAGTCTAAAACATAATTTGAATTTAGTCCATTCTGTTTGCTATATTCTGGAAGACTAGACGAAAGAATCTATAGCCGGCTCTACAAAAGGTCATGGGTGAGTCCTGGGTAAAATAGCATTGTTTACAGATTTTTTAGTGAAGAGATTAGCTGTCATTTATTTTCACATACCTAGCTGAGGAGCTTTAGTGGTTCCCAGCAAGACTGTGTTCTCTTCTCTTTCTTAGCCTGTCACATCCTTGTCAGTTTCAATAAAATTACTTACCTGAATTATGCAAATGAGGTTTTGTTATGTCCAGCTCCCATCATTGTTCATCTCCACTACAGCTGAAAATTCTAGCAGACCCCTTGCTTACACTGTCTGATTCCAGGACTCCTTAGGTCAAGACCTTTCAACCTCAGAGCTTGACTTATGCCACAACCATTTGACAAATCGCCCAGACCCTCACAAAAGCCGGTTGAGCTCCAGAGTGGCTGTTCTCTCTATACACCACTGTTTCTCTGTTTTGACATTTCCTTCTCACTTTTCCTCTCAGTAATTAGACAAAGGGAGAAAAAGACATTTGTGTTTAAAGAATGCTTTCATTTAGGACTGTGATAAATGGCTCCCCTTTCCAAGAAGCTGCAATCCCACTGCAGGACAGAAGGTTCCTTCACAAGGGGACTGGACAGTGGAGGTCGTCCACCAAAGCCTTCCCAGACGTCAGCTTTGCCTCTAAAAAGCCTGCAGAGAATGCCCACTGATATTATCTGTATTTTCAGTAAAACTGGAAAAGGGAAAATGTAGCATGAACTGCCCTTATTAAAATGATCACGGTTGTAAATACAAGGACACCGAGTTTATAATTTGTGTTTCTGGGAATGTTTGGTGTTGGAAAACAAATTCGGAACAAAAACACACTGTGATTTTCTTAAGTCATCATAGTACCATTAAAAAGTCTCTCTTCAAAAAAAAAAAAAAAGTCTCTCTTCAAGTGCTAAATTCCAGATTATAATATATCCCACTCCCCAGTATGTTTCATCTATCATCTTGAAAAAGAATGAATTAACAAAACTATCAGAGATCTGACATTTTAGTGACCCGTGACAAATCTGAAATATTTGTGGGGAAGTTTGGTCGTGTTCTTTTGAAAATAAAACACAACTCTTATCATGTTGCAAAACGGAAAACTGGCCTTGTAATAAAAAAAAGTTTTTTAACAGGGTGTAACTTATATTCACTATGTTTTTATAAGCTTCTTTCAGAGTAACGAGTTGATGTTTACTGTTCCATTGGGGAGGAAAGATTGCCAAACATGCAAAATAACTGAAACTGCATGTGACTCAACATTTGAGAGTTTCAGTGAAGAATGAGCCTGTTCCTGTTCTTGCTCTGGTTAACCTGTCATCTTTGCTCACGGTAGTGCATTAATTAGAAAATCTCAGGGCTTCCCTGGTGGCGCAGTGGTTGAGAATCTGCCTGCTAATGCAGGGGACACGGGTTCGAGCCCTGGTCTGGGAGGATCCCAAATGCCGCGGAGCAACTGGGCCCGTGAGCTACAACTACTGAGCCTGCGCGTCTGGAGCCTGTGCTCCGCAACGAGAGAGGCCGCGATAGTGAGAGGCCCGCGCACCGGGATGAAGAGTGGCCCCCACTCACCACAACTAGAGAAAGCCCTCGCACAGAAACGAAGACCCAACACAGCCATAAATAAATAAGTAAATTTAAAAAAAAAAATTAACTCATAAAAGTCATTCCAGAACACCTCTCCCAACCCCTCTTTCCCCTCTACCACTTAAAAAAAAAATAAAGAAAGAAAATCTCCAAATGACATTCCCAAAGGAGGCAAATCACTTCTATGGTCTGATATCACACTTGGATT
Source organism: Balaenoptera musculus (assembly GCF_009873245.2). Taxonomy (NCBI): domain Eukaryota; kingdom Metazoa; phylum Chordata; class Mammalia; order Artiodactyla; family Balaenopteridae; genus Balaenoptera; species Balaenoptera musculus. Next base: position 73,682,618 of record NC_045787.1, read on the forward strand.
AATAAACCAACAAACCTACCTTTGAAGTTTAAGGTATGATATATAACTTTATTCACAAGTTAATGGAAAATAAAAGGAAAATTTGGGATTTTTTACAAAGTACTCATTAGAAGTTGGCATATGACATTTATCTGATTTATGGAGCACTACCTGTAGAATCACTTAAATTAATCCTGTGAAATTATGACACTTTAAATATTTGCAAGAAAGCATTACTTTCATTTTACATTAATTTTAGGAATTAATAGATCTTACAAATAGCTCCTACTAATGGATTTGCAATAACATTTCTTTTAATAAAATGAAATCTGGCACATGATTTTAAAAAGCCAATGTCGATTTGTGTAAGCAAGCTATTTGTGGTTGCTTTCTCTTCCTTGTGTTTAGCTGTGGGAGCTAAAACAATGTAAGTGAATAAACATACCAGAGTGTCTATCTCCAAAATCAAAACAAAGCCAAAGGAGGAATCAATTTCATTTGGATTTTTATTGAAATCTTTGTGAGGGAACAGGGTATTTAGATGTTTCCCATGTAAAAGGCACTAGACCAGGCAGCCTGATATGCTTGAAATAATGTACCCTCAGGCCTAAAGGCCGGGATGCATTCCGCTTCAGAGATCTTTTCCAGCGTGCGGGAATGCATTTAGTGAGAAAAGGAAACCATGGGAACTCTTTTGGTAAACCTTTAACTAATACAGTATATGCTTAGTTTACAGTTTCCATTTATTCTGTGAATAGAACAGAGCAGAGGTGAACCTGCCAATGCATAATTGAGAATGAATATCAGTAAACCTTACAGATCCAATGTTTCAGGAGGAGTATAGCTTAATGTGAAAGGAGGTTCATTATCTTTGACAAATATGAAGTAGTATTAGTCATATAGGTTCTCCTTATGGTACCAAAAAATCTAGAACTTTAAGTGTAAGTATATCCCTAACTGAAACTGTGTTGTGTTACTACATGAAGATTTCTAAGGATTTCTGGGACTTCTCTTTTGACTAAATTTTGTGTGCTCCAATATCAGTACGCTCAAGTTTTTAGTTTGGTCTTCTTACTTGTAGCGATCCATTATATGCTTCCATCTGACTTTTGTCAACAAAGTATATCTTTATTTTTAAAGCAAAAATGTCTGCTTTTTCTGATGGATCATACTCAACCAGATGATGATTTTCTCTCTTAATTTCAAGGAATAAAAATCTGGTTTAATTCTTTACTTAATATAAACTCCTTCAAAAAGGAGCCTGATTATTCAGAAAAGTTGCAGTCTAAATTTATTTACTCACTAACACACCATTTCCTTAAAGGCAGTGATAAAATCCTATTTCTTAGGTATATCATAAACACTCAGTAAATGTTTGTTGAAAGATTAATTTTTATTGAGCAACTACTGTGTTACTTCCGTTCCTAGGAAGCTCACAATCTAAAATTAAAAATAATGTGTAAAATAACCATAAAACAAAAGAAGAAAGCTCAAATGCTGTATGGGCAATATCATAGGACTTCAAAGGACCTGAAAGACTACTTACAATGTTGGTTATCAGAGTAGCTGTTGGGTAGGAAATCTATGTGTCATTGACTATGAAGAAATGTACTTACTAAATCTGATTCATCAGTCAGAAGAAATTCTAGTCTTTATAGATTAGATGCTCTTCTGGAGTTTTAGTTGAACTCTTTATGATTCAGAACAACTATTGTGTAAGTTACATCTGTGATGGAATTTTTACAGAAGTCAAAGATTTCCTTAACTAATTTCAAAAAGATTATTCCTCATCAATCAGTCAGGAAGTGATTAAAGAAAATGTTTAATCTGTAGCTACATTTCCATCATCGTTTTTCTTATCCTTTCAACCAGGTCTTTCTACCCAGTAATTAGTTGTATAGTAGAACCCCAAAAAAGTTCTTGCTGGAGTTATCATAGCTGAGTAGGCATGACCTCTTTACGAAAGTATATGGCCTGAAACAAGACTGCATTTGATTTTGAAACTGAACTATGATAATGATTTCTAATTTCCGTTCAGGAGTAGAAAATTATGCAATCTGATTTATCAAAATAAGGGCAGCAACTTCTTTTTATATCTATTCTTCTCCTTAGAGTAGGTTTTAGAATACTTTGAAAAGAAATACTTAGTGTACTTTTGAAATATATAGAAAAAACTTATTGTCGTTTTCCCTCTCATTCTCTAAATACAACCTGCCCCTCCTCCTCCTCCTCCTCCTCCATTTCAGTGCATGGCACTATCGTATCCCCCATTATTGAAATCACAGACACTTAGACCTCCCTCAACCCCTAAATCCTCTCACGTATACAATATACATATACAATACATGCACCCTAACATCTTACATATTTGTTTCTTATTTCACTCCCTTGTCACTGCCTTAATCCAGAGTCTCCTAAATTCTCACCTCCACAAATGCTTTAGACCCTTAACCTGTCTCTCTGCTATCTGTCTCAGATGCTATACTTTATCTTCCCCTCTACGGACAGAGTCCTATGTATAACATGCAATCCAAATATACCACGGCTCAGTATCCTTCAATAGCTCCCACATAGATTTCAGAATAAAATCAAATGCCTTAGCAAAGCCCAGCACTCCTCCACAGATGGTGCTCTTCTTCACACCTTACTTAGTGATTTGCATGCTGCTTCATCAATCCTTCATGCTTTCACATGGTGTTCCCGTGGCTGGAATGTTTCTTTTTCCCTCCTCCTCAATCTCCACTCCACCTACCTAAGTACTGTTCTTGATTCCATCAGTTTCTCCCAGAGCCCTTCCTGCACCTGGTGTCCGCTTTATATGCCTTTCTGTACTCTCAGCATCCTGCCTATTTAGTTGTCCTAGTATTTGTCTGTTTACACTACTACACCTTGAGCTCTTCCAGTGTAGAAATTTTACTCCAGTTCGTTTCTTTCAATTGCCTATAATTTATTTAGCTTTTGGTTAATATTACCAAATGAAGAGACTTCCAAAATAGAGGAATTGAGCCTTATGAAGTGTTTGATGATTGAATATTCTGTTTCCAGTAAGAGCAAGGAAAAAAAGGTGAGAAAAATTACAACAGTAGATATAATAATGATGATATAAATCCAGAATATCACTGAGGCTATGTACAGAAAAAAATTAAAATTAATAGATACAGACTTTTGGTTTCAGCTCCAATATATAAAGAGCTAAGAAGTCATCACCCCATCATACAGCAAGAAAAATCTGGCTAATCTGAAAATCAATGACTTTTCTTGGACTTTGAAGAGAACCGAGGTTGCAGGGCAAACCACCACCCTGAAATCTGGAGAACAGAAGCATCCTTAGATACAGCATAAGATGTGCTTATGTGGAGGAGAAGCTGGTAGAGCCATAAACTGGTAGGAACACTTCAAGGTTACTTTTTACAACTTGAATTTGGATTGCATGAGAATAAGAAACTCCTGGGAACCACAATTTCAGGGAAAGCCTCACACTTTCATGGGCTTTACTTCCAGGAACACTACTAGGTTCTCACAGGGAAGAGCTATGAAAGGTATTCCCCTGGCTCTGAAAGGGGAAGAGGAATCATTGTGAAATATTCCCAGAACCTTCTCCATAAAAAAGGCTTAGGCTCCAAGGAGAAGGATTTAGCCAAACCTTATCGCAATCGGGGGCAAGACAATCGTTCTACTCTCAGTTACCTATAGACTCTGTTTGTTTTATCTAAGGAGAAGAAAACCATAATCAACAAGAGTTAGAGCCTCAAGTAAATAGGTTGGGAATTCTACACTCAGGGAAGATAATAGAGGAGAGGCAGGGGAATCAGACTATTGAAGGTCACAGCTACAAGACACAGACCCACTAAAACATGAAGATTTAATTGGAAGACAATAAAATACTCCACTTCCCCCATATCTTACTACCACAACAAAAGGACTTCAGTATAAATAAAAGTGCATTCCAGCTGGAAGAGCTGGACACAGAATTCCTCTGTGGAGGAGTATTAGAGAAGCCCAATATCAAGGAGGGGGAAAAAATAAGGGCAATAGAGGAATTTAAAGCCTCTGCAACCTGTAGCTACAGCACACATTACACACAGTCAGTTCTTACTCGGATGGCCATAAATCTTCATAATGAAGGCCTATTTACCTCAGTTGCTATTACCCAATGCAGTATGTATGGCTTTCAAAAAAAATTACAAGGCATGACAAAAGGCAGGAAAAAATACAATCTGAAGAGAGAAAGCAATAATCAGAAATGATACAGATGTTGGAATTATCAAATAATTTAAAATAATTATGATTACTATGTTAAGAGCTTTAATGGAAAAGTAAACAGCATTCAGGAACAGATGGCTTATGTAAGGAGAGAGGTGGAAACTCTAAGGAAGAATTTATACGATACGCTAGTATTAAAAATATTGTAACAGAAATTAAGCATGCCTTCAATGGACTCATTAGTGCACAGGATATGCCAAATAATCAGTGAACTTGAGGGTAGGTCAATAGAAACTTCCCAAGGTTTCTATTCTGAAATGCAAAGAGAAAAATGAATGAAAACAAAATATCCAAGATCTGTGGAAAATTTTCAAAAGTATAACAAATACCTAATTGGAATATCTCTAAAGAAGAAAGAACAAAGCAGGAGAATTATTTAAAGTTGCCAAGATTAATGATAGACCTTAAACCACAGATTAAAACAAAACAAACAAACAAAAAAGACCCCTACCTACACATGTCATACTCAAATTGCAATAAATGTAAGACAAAGAGAAAAACTTTTAAGAAGCCAGAGGAAAAGACACCTTATCTAGAGAGGAATGAGGATAAGAATTATAGTAGACTTCCCACCAGAATTCATGGAAACAAGAAGAGAGTGGAGTGAAATATTTAAAGATCAATGGAATAGAATAGAGAGCCCAGAAACAGACCTACATCAATATGGTCAGCTGATCTTGGACAAGGGTGCAATTCAATGGAGAAAAGAGATTCTTTTCAGCAAATGGTGCTGAAACAAGGGGCACTCACATAAACAACTGAACCTAGATGCAGACCTTACAACTTTCACAAAAATTGCCTCATGGTGGATAATAAACCTAAATGCAAAATTCAAGGTTGTGTAACTTCTGGAAGAAAACATGGGAGAAAATCTAGGTGATTGGATTTAGATGAGTTTTTGGATACAGTATGGAAAGCACATCCATGAAAGGGAAGATTGATGGGTTGTATTTTATTAAAATTAAAAACTGCCCTTTGAAGGATAGTATTGGGAGTGTGAGAGAACAGGCCATATCTTGGAGAAATATTTACGTAACACATATCTGATAGGGGAATTGTACCAGAATAGAACACTTAGGGCTCAACAACAGGAGAAAAAGTGAATCGAAGAATGGGCAAAAGATCCAAACAGACACCACACTGGACCCGATATATGATGACAGGTAAGGATATGAAAGGTCAATCCACACAATTTGTTATTAGGAGAATGCAAATTACTTCCTGGATGGATTCCTGGAGAGGAAGAAAAGAATGATAAGTAAAAAACTAAGGGAATCTGAAGAAAGTATGTACTTTAGTTAATGTATCAATATTGGTTCATTTTTGTGACAAATATACCATACCAATGTAAGATTTAATAATAGGGGAAATTATGTCTGGAGTATATGGGAAAAAATTCTCTGTACTGGCTTTGTAGATTTTCCATAAATCTGAAGCTATTCCAAAATAAAAATTTTATTTAAAATATGTATAAAAATTGAAACATGTCTTTCTAAGGTCCCATGTGTACATGGATAAGGGGAATTTCAAAGTCACTTTCAACTCTGTACATGCCTTATTTTTAAACATAATCATTTTTAACATAGACTATAATTCATGATTCACTTAGCAAATGCTTCAAAGCTTTTCAACAATTCTTAGCATACAGCCTGACCTTTAAGATTTTCATACATTTTTCCATAAGAAAAAAATGTTTCCTTGTAATGAGCTTGATCTTCTGCTGTACTTCCTTGACCGTGACTAACAAGGGCTGACAAGGAAGCATTCTCTGCCCCACCTCCCTCCTCCTCAGCACCAGCCTACCCTGCTCAGGTTCCCTCCTCACCCCCAAGGTGAGGCTTCAAGCTGAAGTGGTACATGTAAGCCTCTCACTGAGCACGGTTGAGGCAGCCTGGGATGAGAAGAGCAAATAACCATTGTCACTGAGCATTTGTATCTCCCATGTTCTTGAGAAAACAAGTCTCCAGTTGCCAGCATGGACAATTATTCACTTTGGGTTTCAGCAAGGGAACTCCAGAAAAAACCTGAAGTGGAATAAGCTATCACTTAACGTATCTATTCCTCAGCTTACCCATCTGCTAAATGATAAGACTTGAAATGGTCCCTCACGTTAGCTCCTAATGAGAACAAACCCTAAGGTGAGGATCAAGTAAGAAGTTCACCACAGATTCCACTCTGCAAGGTCAGTGTGATACGGGTGCTAAACTACCCCCCTGAGATGCAGGTGCTGAACTGCTCCCAGAGTCACAGGCTCCTGGAGTGAAATGTTCTTGGTCATATTCATACCCTCTGTTCTCCCTCTCAACAGGGACAGAGGGTATGAATATGAGGGTTCTCCCTCTCAAAGGGAGGTCAAAATAAGCCCCTGGAGGGTAAGAGTGAGAAAGAGATGTATGCAGTCTTTCCTTGGCAGACAAATATTCATCTTTACAGGTTGGAAGCCTCTGGCTCCCTCCCTTGAATCAGGGCCTGCCGCAGCTCAGGCTGCTGCAGGATGTATTTGTCTTTCCCCACACATTATTATTTTATTGTTATTACTCTCATTCCTTCCTAACTGTGAGCCAATGGGCAGAATTGTTTTTATTTACTCTGATTTTTGGATGCTTGAATATATTACTTCAATATAGTTTATAATCCCTATAATAGCACATAATGGGTATACTTTAAACATTTAAAAGTAATTGGGCACATTCAATATGTCTGTGACATATAACTTTATAATGACCTATCTCTTTCTGTATTAAATGTTTCATGTTAATAAATTCTAACCTATTTTGTATCTTTCATATTTGAGTGTACAAACTCATAAAAATAATAACTGCCATGAATTTTTCTGGTAAACTTGTAGTATGAAGCTGTAATGGAACTACTGATATCAGAGGTAAAGCTCTAGAATTGAGGAAATCAAATTGAACATAAAAATATTATAAAATTCAAATTTAATAGGATTCTGACCAGATCTAAAAATAACATATTGGAGATGCATTTGAATAAAACTTTTCCTAGTGTCAAGAAAGCACTATTCTCTATATTATGGCTGAGGGTGATCTGTGTACAGATGAGTCATCTCTGGGTCATTTGTCAGTGACCCAGACTCCTGACAAAGTACAATTTTCATTGTAAACTAATTTTTATTATGTCATAGTTTCAATGTCATCTGTGTCACTAACACAGCATTCTTCCAAAAATGGTGGGCTCTGCCATACAGAAGCTCTGCAGCCTCTCTCTTTGATAAGTCTAAAGGATTAATAACTAAACATGATAGAGCATGACGACATGACATCATCCTCAGAGGTGACCCAAGAAGACACAGGGCCAGACCAGGCTCACATCCCTGGTGCACATTATTGTTGACTGTTGCAGCTGTTCCTATTGTCCCTTCAGACATGTGCAGGGTGATGGAAAGGATGTGTGCTGGTGGCTAGAGGAAGGGGCTCGTCATCCTTGGAAGTCATTTTGAGTAGCCTAGACTTCTTATTTTTCCAGAAGAAACACATGCCTCGTACACACATAAGAAAAGCAGAGTGTGAAACTAAGGGAGAAGGTAGTTAAATAAACTGGCCCACAGGGTTTCAGGAATTTAGTAAGCACAATTTCAGTAGCTCTAGGTTTAATCCCTCATGCCTGCACAAGCTAATCCTTTATTTTTGTGCTCAAAGATATTTAGCAGCTTTTCTCTCTGGTCCCTCATTATTTATATTCATCCCATAACAATATTTCTTTTCTTTAAAGCTAGGCTGACTCATCAACAAAAAACTATTTTCTATCAGGTCCCTCTGTGGATAATGTCCAGCTTTGGTCTAACATGATAACTGTATTTCTGACCCAGATTTTTTTTTTTCTGAAATAACTCCACTCATTCTTTTTTGTCTTCACTTCCATGTAAGTTGTGCAGCACCATGTTTAAGGAAAATACTTATTGGATATTATATCAACTACCTGTTATAAAACACTGGTTTAAACAGTGGTCAGCTTTCAGTAGGTTCAAAAATGGTTGTTCTGTTAGGTAAAAGAAATTACAGCTTTAGTGGTCTGATGTGATTTAACTGGACTTTTTAAAATGACTGTAGCTAAAACCTCCTTGAGTAGCGTCTTAACCAGAGTTTTACCATTATTGAAACTTAATAGCAATTCTCCAGTGTATTATCAAGTGATTTTCATGGAATCTTGAAGATTCATTTTTTAGTATTTTTTTCTATTGAAAAAAAAAGGCTAAATTACATTGCTACTGGAGTATTTGGGGTCAAAGAATAAACGTAAGATAAAGAAAAACTTCTAAAGTAAGAGAATCATTTCTAGATTGCATATTGCTTTTTTTTAGCTTTCAACTTGCTGCTTTGGATACTACAAATCAATTAATCAAGAAGATCATATTTTACCCTTTGAAATCACGTTGCAAAGAAATATTTAATTTGACAACGTATCTTTCCCTCAGGAAAATAGAAGTGATAAAAGTAAAGTACTTTTATAAATACATAGAACAAATTCTTCCTTTTTTGAACAATGGCCATTTTCTCATGACTTTAATAGAGGCAGCAATACTTTCCTATTTAATAAAGTTTGACAAAGTATACACACATTTTTTAAAATTTAAATTGTAGGTTATCTTTTTAAAGCACATTATCATTTAGAGATGAACATGTTAATAATCCTCCATAAAGCATAAATGGAGGACTTCCCTGGTGGTCCAGTGGTTAGGACTCTGGACTTCCACTGCAAGGGACGCGGGTTCAATCCCTGGTTGGGGAACTAAGATGCCGTGCGACCAAAAAAAAAAAAAAAAAAAAAATACTATGACAAACTATACTTCAGTAAAAAAAAATTATTTTAAAAGCGTAACTGGAGATGTTTAAAAATCACTAAAATATGAATCAGCAATAACAATAGTATATACATGCCTGAAATGAGAAAATAAATGTAGTAAATGCTTTCAAAATATTGGCTTGAAAATTGAATTTGTGGGGACAAATACCACAGTGGAGCAACACCAGACAATTAAAAATCCAGGTTTAGTCCTAACTCCGTCTGGCTCACTATGTGATCCCAGCAAATCACTTAATTTCTCTAGACCTCAGTTTCTTATTTGTGCAGAATTGATAAACCTTTTTGTATTCCCTTTTGTCCATTGGAAATTATGCATCCATTATTTTAATGACTATCTTTGAATTAGCTCATATTTAACTATTAGACATCAGGATAGCAGTCCTGGTTGCTTGCAGAGGCTGCCCTTTCCAATTTATTCAGTGTCCCTTTATGATTAGCTGTTGTCCAGACTATGTCAGTTGTTAAATATTTTTAATGACAGCCTTAAATATTTATCTTGCATCTTTGTCCCCAAATCCATCTTTAACAATATATCTAACTTCTTTACTAACATTACCAAGAACTTAGAAAACTTTTAATTCAATCTTCTCCTTCCATCTTCCACATTACCGTTTACCACTTAAGTCTCTCATTTAGTTTAACCTCCCATCCTCCAAAAATAAGTTTATCTTTCTACATGATTGCCAGCATATATTTATTCATTATTTTGCTCATCAATGCTTTTATTATTTTCATTCCATCTTTCTGTGTTTGATTTTGTTCTTACTAAAATGTGTTATTTTAAAGTTCTTTCAAAATGTGTCTGTGGGAATAAATGCACTGTCTTTCTTGCCTGAAGAAGTCAAGTTATGTTGCCCTTATTTTTGAATAATAATTTGGCTAGGCATAGATATCCATGCAAAAAAAAAAATTATTTCCCCTAAACTCTTTGAAGACATTAATCTACTACCTTCTGAGAATAATTGTCATTTAAGATTTGCATTTAAGATTTTCTCTTTGATGTAATGCAGTTTTATTAGTGTGTCTTCACATGGACTTATTTCTATTTATCATGTTTTGAATTCACCACTGTCTTTACGAATTTTGGATTTTGAGCATTCTTTTACTCATGAAGATTTTTCAGACCTTATTACCTTGAATATTTCCCCTCTTCATTTTTTTTCTTTGCTCTGAATGAAACTCCACTGAATGTGTAGTGAAACTTTTTGATCCATCCTCCGTGTTTCTTCAATGACATCTGATATTATTTATCTACTTCTCTAGGCCCCATTTTGGGTGTTTATGACCCTCCATGTCACTAAATTTCTCTTCAGCTTTGTCTAGACCCATCCATATAAATTTGATTTTTAGTAACTGTGTTATTGATTTATAGAAATTCTGTTTGGTTCTTTTTCAAATGTATCTGTATTTTTTTATACATCTTGGGAAAGGCTGTCTAATCCTGGAGTTTTAAAATAAAAAGATCATTGTTGCCCTATACCTATCCTTCACATTTCAATAGCTGTATCACTCCTAAAGCCACCATTTTAATCTCCTACTTTACTCCTTAATTAGGTTTCAGCATTTTTTTAAATAAAATGAATTAGCATTTAGAAAGCATGGAAGAATATAGAAGTATTAAACTCAAATGCTGCAGGAACGATGCAAATAACATAAAAGGAGCCAGCCACTGGAAACTGTATCAGACTGGAGAGAAAATGGCTACTCAGCTGCAGCCAATTCGTTGCCATGTGGAATGTAGACCTACTCTTGCCAGATTTTCTGATTTTTCAAGAGAATCCAAATATCCTGATTTTTCTGTGAAATCTCTCCAAGTATCAGTGTTAGAAATCAATTCATTTTTAGAAATCTTCTTGTGGCCATAAAAGCTTGTCTACTGGCCATATTTGGAAGCACACATTTGAGAATCAGACACCACGATCGAAATTTTAGCTTTTGGAAAACAATTTACTTCTCTAAGCATTAGTTTACATATCTGTAAAATGGAGACCATGGCCTGTTATAATTAAATGAGAAAAAGCAGATAATGCATCTTAACTAGTACTTAATACATAGTAGTTATTTAATAAATTCCTAGAGTAAAATAATCTTGAGCTTATGAATATTAAACTGTATCCCTAGTATCCAATCCAGAGTGGTACTTATTAGGTACTTATTAATAACTCAACAACTGACAGTTGAATGAGTGATTCATGTTACTTGAATAAATTTTAGTTTACAAAGTTGATCGTATTCCACATATATTTAATATATAGTACAATAGAGTTAGCTGATATTTTCCATTAAGTTTATGAAATTAGTATAAAACATAAGTAGCTATGAATCAGTTCACTCAACTTGCTAAGTTTTTCCTGAAAAAAGTTACACAAAATTACACATTGAAGAAAATATTTAGATATCAGTAGTTCTACTTACTAGTGTCCTTTACATACAAGCATATGTTAAGTAGCTAATGTGTGCAAAGATCCCAACATCTAGATTCTGGAAAGGGAGGGTAGAGAGAAACAAACCTGACATTTTACACCACTTTCCTGGTTCAAAAGGACTCATAGTTTGGTAAGAAAGAAAATAATACACAAATAATACAAAGGAAAAAAGAAAAGTATGTGTAGGTGGAAGAAGAGAGTTGGTTAAAACACAGCATTTCACTAGACTCCTCCAAGCTTCCAAATAATGCACTGGTGTTCAGAAAAGCGCCCTTTTAAATTCTCTTCCACATGCATGGTTGTTGGCAATGTGTACTAACAAAATCTCAAGACTGAAGAACAGACTGTTAGGGTAGTCTTTTAAATCCTATCTTCAGCCATGACTGAAGGTCATAGTTCTAAAATCATGCAGGTTTGGAATTCAGGAATATTTGGATACTCACTCATTATCTTAGTTTGGCTCTATTTTAAATTGATTTTCATTGGTGTTATATTAAAAGAGGCACATTCTAGGTGTAGTTAGTTCTGGGCTTAGTAAATTTTTGAAGTTCAATGTCAGGTTCTATCATTTTTTTCATGTGGTTTAGGTCCATATTTGGGTGAATTCAGAAATATTAAAATCCTGAAATTATCTAGGCTTTACCATAGATGATCCAGTCTTCTCAGAACTAAGCAACTCGCCTAGATTCTTCTGGTGTGTGGTTTTGCTGAATTCTCTGAGAGGAATTTGGACACTATCAGCATGCCTTCTCTAATGTCGAGAAACCGAATTAATCAATTTTACTTTGTGAAGTGCCTCTGATATTTTAATTTATGAAAATTATTTTGAATAGTTTCATTTCTCACTAAAACTTAGGTCCCAAATTTATATAAGTGCCAAAAATTTCACAATGTAGACTGCTAAATGAAAATAAGAAATAAATAAATTTTTTCTACCCCATAGCTATTCTCTTATGTGTTGAGCTTCCATCTGTTTGCCTTTTGTTTCTGTTTATGTGAAGCTGTACATTTTGCCATCAATATGTTATGTTGTGTTGTGTTAACTTGTAAGCCAAGATATAAAGATAATAAATTATACACTTTCACCAACATTTTAGTTGACTGACTAGTAAAATCTGATTTGAAAACTCAGCGAGAATGCAATAGGTTTTATGAGACTACATGAAGAGTATTTGCTGAGGAAAACTCCTACATGAAAAGAATTAGTAATTTAAATTAAATAGTAATTTGAAGGGCAGGGACCTGTATGTCACAAGTGAGAAGTGAGTACACTCACGAGCTAAGAAGTCCAACCTCCAGGGAAGACTTATTCCCAGGGTTGCCTTTCATTCTCCTTTTTTATGGAAAATGCTTCCAACTAGTGATTCTCTAAGGATTTGAACTAATTGAAGAGTTTCCTACATCTTTCTTTCATGTGAGTCATAAGAGGAAGGAATGATGCAGAGAGCTCATAACATATAAAGAATAAAGCTTTGGGGCTTCCCTGGTGGCGCAGTGGTTGAGAATCTGCCTGCCAATGCAGGGGACACGGGTTCGAGCCCTGGTCTGGGAAGATCCCACATGCCATGGAGCGACTAGTTCCGTGAGCCACAATTGCTGAGCCTGCGCGTCTGGAGCCTGTGCTCCGCAACAAAAGAGGCCGTGATAGTGAGATGCCCGCGCACCGCGATGAAGAGTGGCTCCCACTTGCCGCAACTAGAGAAAGCCCTCGCACAGAAACGAGGACCCAACACAGCCATAAATAAATAAATAAATAAATAAAATTTAAAAAGCTTTATGTATACAATAATAAGTAGACTTACACATTTTAGAAATTTATATAAAAGGTAACTAGTTCTGTATATAAATGATATTTATATAGCATAGTAGAAAAACCATAGCTTATTGTGGATGTGTTAGTTGCCATACTCACAGAGATACATCATCTTCTTCAGTCTCCTTATCATCATAGATTTGTTCTTTAATGACAATAGCTTTGGCTCTAAATATGGGTCTTCTTAAGGCCAGCTTAAAAAGAGTTAAACTCTATTTTAGGAATGGTATTGTCAAAGTAGTGTCATTGCCTTCATCCAAAGAGTGACACCACTTGAATGCACTGGGAAGTGAAGGAAGGTGTCTCAGAGCATACGGCACCTAACTGTCACCTAAACTAAGTTTTTCCACCTTTTCACTACAGGGTCTCCCTTTTTATTTTTCTTTTCTATTGCTCTCCATATTTGGAAGATTTTTGAATTCTAAATATACTGTATTAAGTAAAACTCAATTTATGAATTCACATTCGCTTTGTTAATAATCAGAGAGAGAGAGAGAGAGAGAGATTTTGTGAGATTCTGATCATTGCACTGCACTGAACTATTACAACTCAAGCCAAAGTGTCAATTTAGTCCTCTCAAATCATCTTAAGTCTGTGACCAATATTTATTTGACCTTAAATATACATGTATATATGTGTGATATGTATACAAAATAGGTTCATAAACCACTGTTTTAGACTCTCTAAAAGATACTGATTTCAAGTTGCTTTAGAACAAATTCAGATTCACAGAAACCCTTAGCTCATATACAAAGGACACCTCTCTCAAGGCGGGAGAGAGAATGACATTTATGGTAATATTTATGTAAAAAAGAGAATGACATTTATGGTAATATTTATGTGTATGTGCTGAAAGTGCACATATACATGTCAGAAACAACCAAAAATCTATAAGTAATATAAAAACAATAGCAAGTGAGCCAAAAATGGACTGTGATTTTAAAACATTTTACAACAATCAAACAAAATGTCTAGAAAGGATTAGGCCTTAACCATAATCAGCTAAGGCAATTCTATACTTGTAACTACTGCTCACAAACAGGCTTGGATATTATTTTTCACTGAGGAAATAAACACTTGTCTTTGGACTGATTCCCATGTGGCAGAACCAGGGCAAGGCATTTATTGCTATTTTGCAGCTCTTTGAAAAAATCAATCCAAAAGAGAACCTCTGCAGAAGACCCATCCTCTTCTTGTTTCTCTGATCTGCTGCACTCTGAAAATGAACTGAAGTGAAAATGAAAATAAAAGAGCCACACAGAAAAGTGAAGACATGATGGAGAAAGCCAAACCATTGCTTCCAAGCATCAGATTAGAGAGTGTTGCCCTTGTCCTGGAATTCCCCTAGAGTTACTTAGGACAAGAATCTGGTCCGCTGAGATCAAAGCCAGAAAGAACAAAGCAAGTCATAGTGATAAACAGCCTACTAGGAAGAAATCTCAAACAAACATTGACAGTTTGTGGAATGACTGGGATAAAAATCAGCTGTTCAAACTAATCTCTCATTTCGTCCATCAAAATAAAGATGGAGTTTTCTGTGTCCCTGACGAGAGCTGGACACCCTGACACTGAGTATTTTCTTCAAGAGGAAGAACTGTAATTTTTTAGCTCATTTACACTCACAGTCAAACCAGGTCTACCCCAACAAGGAATTATTTTGAAAGGAGCAGCCATGTCCACTCAGACATGTCTCACTGTAGACCTCCTGAAACAATGAATGGGCTAGAATTTTTAAATAGTGTCAACCACACTAATTGCTCCATGATCCTAAGGCCTTTCTGTAGTATGCAACACTGGTCAAGCATAATATTAATAAATAAAGTCTTCTTGATTTTCCCCACTTCTTAATTATTTGGACAAAGGCAAGATATAATTTAGAACAAATACACTTAGTCCTTATGTGGAAAGAAAATGCCTTCATTTTTCTATAACGAACCTAATTTCCTTAAAAATTCTTCATCCTTCTGGGTGATAAAGACAGGGTTAGAGGTGACTATAATTTAGTTCAATTAGGTAACCTCAATTCAACTCTAATAATTAAAACAAGCTTTGGAAGTAACTGTGTTTCCGACTGGACAACACAAGAAGATGTTCAGTCTTGTAAAGTTTTACTCTCTGCCCCTGCTCCTCTCTCTGAGAAGGCATCTTGGTGTATGGGACAGTGTTGACATGTGGCCTTGTGTTGGGTAGGGAATGAGAAGGGCTTTTCAATGTGCATTGTTCCTTCAGGGACTTTGCAAGTCTCTGGCTGCAGAGGGGATGGACGAGCTGCTCCCTGGACTGGTGACACCTGAGAAGCTACTGTGCCATCCGGCTCTCTCATCATGACATGCTGTCACTGTGGTGTCAAAATTCTCCGTACAAGATGACCTCTTCACTCTTAACCTAGATCTGATGGCCCACCAGCCATATCAACAGCCCCTTCCCTTATTAGGGCAAATATGGGTCCCTGCCTGCTAGGTACATGCCATGGAGAGGGAGCAACTGTCCCAAGCCCATAAATCTTGCCCTTTCCTGTCCCCTCAGTGCCATATTGGAAGAAGGTTTAAGCCTTCTCCTGAAAGGCAGTATCATGCCTGTAAAAGCATGTCACTAGGATGCCAGTAAAAGTACGTCACTAGTTCCTGTGTCCTAAGACTCCCCATAGAAACGTCTTCCTCCCTTGAGACCCAACAATGATTGAGGTAAGGATGGAGAGCACTTACAAATGAACCCTGCATTATCATCATTTTTTTCTCTCTGTGTCTCTATTTTCGCTTGCCCATAAGCCCTGGAAACTACAACGAGCAGATTTTAGTTCTATCATATATTCTTTTTATTCCAGGGTTGTCAACCTCATGGTAGAAAGTTCTATCCAGAAAGAATATGATTTCTATACTATAGAATATACTTTATAATCTGGATTCTAAAGGCTTCATTTTTATTTATTAAGGAAATTTACAGAATTATAACCCTCCTCAAAAGACTGGTTTTCTTGATATGTTCACGAATGAAAATCTAAGTGGACAGTAAGTACATCCTGAATAAAGACCTTCTTGTTCTAGAGATTATGCACTATCCCCCTGCAGTGCAAAAACTCAAAGCGTCATTGGGTGGGAAGTCTCAGAGAAAAATGGAGTGATAAGATACAGCACTACATTTGAAAATATTTTTTTTAAATATTATCCACATTATGCTTTGGACTAAGATTTTTAGATACATAAAAGCAATATAAGGTTTGACAGCATGACTTTATTTTCTTCAACACAAATTCCAGGTTGAAGATAATCGTGAGACTCCTGATAACTCAGACTCTTGATCAATCGTCTTAAGTAATGAAGAGCAGGTATCTGGAAAGTCTTTTGTAAAGCTGAGCTGTGTCTCTCAGTAAGGAGCAGTGAAGACTAATGAGTGACACAGACTGATCTAAACTCAGAAAAAAAATTGGACTGCCTGAAAGAACGAAGCATGGTTATTTGCACTTTCAAATAAATGATTACACAAGATGGCCACATGAGAGCTACCATGGACCAGGTGCCGTGAGAGTCCTTAGAAAACATCTGGTGATCAATGATGGCTTCTCTCCACTACCCTATTTTTTCAAGTGCCCAAGAAGTGATGAGGGTAAGGCATGAAATTGAAGAGTAGCAAGTAGAAAGAAAGAATTATAGCAGATATTCAGGACTATAGATTCAAAGCTTGGCTGGAGTAGAGCAAAGAGGAAACTCCCTCCTGTGGTGTTGCTAAAACCTCTATTCCAATGCTTCCTGAGGAAATCAATTCACAAAAATTTGAAATTGCAGAATGATGTTGTCTCTGTATGGATGGCAGGTGGCCACGGGGTGGGGGGGTTGAATGTAAGAAAAGATGCCAAAGGCATGTCCTAGGACTCATGGGCAGTCAGAATAGCTGGTAAAGATCGCTTGTGTTTCTGACAGGAGAAAATTTAGTTGCCTTTTTACTCATTTTCATAGAAAGTTTTTTGGCATTTAATACAAATTATATGATGGTCTTTTCAGTCTTCTCAAACAAATCAGGATACTACAAAGTCATGTTTGTGGTCATAACTTGTTTCTTTATTCTAAGTGGGCTCCACATCTAACCAGCCCCTAGTCAATGTCAGCTGAATTTGGCTTCCTCTGTATTCCTCAGGGAACTTAAGGGACACACAGGTTGGCTGCATGCTCATAAAAAATAGTAAAATGATTCACTGGAAGCAACTTTTGCCTAGATAGGGAGAATTAAACTCCTGTACACCTTCAAAACTAGAGGAAGCAAAAGTCCAATTATCCTCCTTCTTGTCTCCATTAATTGTGAAGCTGATAAGAATAAGTACCCTCCTTTGACAGTTATGACCAAGGCCATTCATAAAATAGAGCTTCATGAATAAACCTATTCTGGAGCATCTAGGAACAAGCTAGTATTAAGTGTAAAAAACTATTTCAATGAAACCTAGATTTCCCCCTCCACCAAAGTGAAAATGACATTAATATTTTGCGGCTAATTGAATCAGCTAAATATATCCTTGGAAAAAAGAATATAATCTATCCCAAACACTTGAATAATTTTGCCTAGGGCAAATAATTATTGTCAATAAAAAATCCCTTAAAAATCTAAGAATAATTTCATGTATTTATTCAACAAGTACCAACTAAACAACTACTATGTGCCAGATATTTATCTAGGTTCAAGGGATACGACAATTAACAAAACATGGATCTCCATGCCCTGTTAACCGTGATGGTGTTCCCCACCTCATGATTGCTGCTAGAAAGCTTAGAGAATATTTCTACTCCACTTTAAGCAACTGTATAAGACCTTGTAGCAGCACATTTTGTTAACAAATCTCACTTGTGGCCCCCTCTAATTTTCCTACCTTTATTTTCTTTTCTAATACATTTTTATTCCTTATTTTCAATTTATTTTATTTTGTTATCGTAAACTGCTAAAAATTTTCTTTTGGAAAAAAATGAGATAAATTAGATTTAAAATTCTCTTGATCAACATGGAGCAAAGGGAACCCTTATGCACTGTTGGTAGGAATATAAATTGCTGCAGCCACTATGGAAAATAGTATGGATTTTCCTCAAAAGTTAAAGATAGAACTACTATATGATCCAGTAATTTCACTTCTAGGTATTTATCCAAAGAAAACAAAACCACTAATTACAAAAGATATATGCACCCCTATGTTCATTGCAGCA
Organism: Balaenoptera musculus; assembly: GCF_009873245.2. Lineage (NCBI taxonomy): Eukaryota > Metazoa > Chordata > Mammalia > Artiodactyla > Balaenopteridae > Balaenoptera > Balaenoptera musculus. Next base: position 73,701,106 of record NC_045787.1, read on the forward strand.
TTATGTACAATAGCCAAGATATGCAACCCAAGTGTCCATCAATAGATGAATGGATAAATAAGTTGTAGTATACATATATATATATATATATATATATATATACACACACACACACACACACACACACACACAATGGACTATTACTTAGCCATATAAAAGAATGAAATCTTGCCATTTGTGACAACATGGATAGACCTAGAGGGTATTATGCTAAGTGAAATAAGTCAGACAGAGAAAGACACATACTGTATCATTTCACTTAAATGTGGAATCTAAAAACAAAACAAATGAATAAACATCACAAAACAGAAACAGAGTTACAGATACAGAGAACAAACAGGTGGTTACCAGAGAGGGGGTGGGAGAGGAAAGAAATAGGTGAGGGAGATAAAGAGATACAAACTTCCATTTGCAAAATAAATGAGTCATGGGTATGAGATGTACAGTGTGGGGAATACAGTCAATAACTAAGTAATATCTTTGTGGTGACATATCATAACAAGACTTATTGTGGTGATCATTTTGAAATGCATAGGAAAAAAATCACTGTACTCTATAATGGGAACTAGCATAGTGTTGTAGTTTAACTATATACTTCAAAAACAAACAAACAAACATAAATAAACTCATAGAAAAAGAGATCAGATTTGTAGTTACCAGAGGAAGGGGATGAGGGAAGGGAGAATTGGAGGAAAGTGGTCAAAAGGTACAACCTTCCAGTTATAAGATAAATAAGAACTAGGGATGTAATATACAACATGATAAATATAATTAACTGCTGTACGTTATATATGAAAGTCGTTAAGAGATTAAATCACAAGAGTTATGATCACACACATTTTCTATTTTTTTAATTCTGTATCTATATGAGATGATGGATTTCACTAAACTTATTGTGATAATCATGTCATGATGTATGTAAGTCAAATCATTTTGCTTTATGCCTTAAACTTAGTGCTGTATGTCAACTGTATCTCAATAAAACTGTAAGGAAAAATAACAGGAATGGATAAAGAAGATGTGGTACATATATACAATGGAATATTACTCAGCCATAAAAAAGAACAAAATAATGCCATTTGCAGCAAGATGGATGGACCTAGAGATTGTCATACTGAGTGAAATAACTCACACAGAGAAAGAGAAATATCATGTGATATCGCTTATATGTGGAACCTAAAAAATTGGTACAAATGAACTTTATTTACAAAACAGAAATAGAGTCACAGATGTAGAAAACAAACTTACGGTTACCAGGGGGAAAGTGGGAGGTGGGGGGTGGGGGATAAACTGGGAGACTGGGATTGACATATACACACTACTAGATATAAAATAGATAACTAATAAGGACCTACTGTATAGCACAAGGAACTCTTCTCAATACTCTATTTGGGAAAAGAATCTAAAAAAGAGTGGATATATGCATATGTATAACTGATACATTTTGCTGTACGTCAGAAACTAATGCAACATTGTAAATCAACTATATTCTAATAAAAAAAATTTTTTTAAATAAGTAAAATAAAAATCTCTTGATCTAAAGTATTTTTCTGAGCTTCAAATCCACTGTTTGCACTCTATTCTTTGATGCTGCATAAGCAGCCCAAGTAACAAACACAAAGTCAACCATTTATTTCCCAAGTCCTGTTCATCCATCTCTTATATTCCCTAGGAGGTTAATGCCACCACCCTCTATCAAATTGACCAATACAGAAACCTACCTGTCAGCCTCAGATCCTTCCCTTCAATTGTCCAACCCATACTATCAATTCCACATTCTAAATTTTCTGTAAATTTATCCCTTTCTACTTAATTAGCATGGGCATTGTCTGGTTTAATGACTCTCAGCCCAGGTTACATAGATTCCTACATCATGCTTCTCACTTCCCTCTATAAAAGGATAAATCCTATATATTTACATATCTGATCATGCCATTTCACTGCTCAGCATTTCACTGAGCACACCCTGTTTCTCCACCATTAGGCCCTGTCTTTCTCTCCAATGAAGTGTGTGTGTTTATGTTTTAAGCTTGAGCCATTATTTGCAGGCATAAATTTAAATAACATGTTTATACCCTTATTGTCAACATATTTTAACTAAAATATCATTATAAATTCATTAGAAAAGTGAGGGATTTCAGGAAAAAAAGGTGATAATAGAAGAATTTTTTTAACTTTCCATACACGAGTCATGATGCTTTCCTTTAAAAAAAAATAATTGTAGCTAAATTAGATCAGCTTCCACTGATGATAGTCAAATTTAATAAATCACCTTTCAACCAGCTCTTACTTTTATATCAAAGCTAAAAATAGAATTATAAAAATCAATATTTTAAGAGAAAAAAAGATAAAAATGAAGAAAACAGAATAGTAGATATGTGAGATTATGTTGGATGGAGTAATTGAGAAGAAAATACTTTTAAAAGAATAGGAAAAAGCCATAAAGGAAACAATTTAGAATTTTTAAAAAATAGATATTATCTTCTATTCCTTTTTGTTTTTCTTTTACACATTCAACTGTAACTTTGGCTCCTCAAAATTGTTTAACTGACTATACTTGGCATGCACTCAATTTTGTGTGTCATCCCACAAGTTTCATACATTTAAAATTTATTATGAAAGTTATTACTTAATGTAATTTTCACACTATTTTGACCAATATAAGCCATATTTGAGAATAATATCTGATGCCTATTCCTAACATTGCTTGAGAGTGACAGATTTATGTGAACTTTTGAGTTTTCAATTAAGATATTTTTATTTGTCATCAGATACTTGTTGGGTTGACATTTTCCTTTAGATGACAGTTATACTGAGCTGAACACTGTCCCCCAAAATTCATGTCCACCCCAAAACTCAGAATGTGATCTTATTTGGAAATAGGGTCTTTGCAGATATAACTAGTTAAGATGCAGTCAAATTGCATTAGGTTGGGCCTTAAATTCAATGACTGGTATTCTTATAAAGAAAGGGAGATTTGGACAGAGACACACAGAATAATACCATGTGACAACAGAGACAGAGATTAGAATGATGTTTCCATAAACCAAGAAATGCCAAGGATTGTCAGCTACCACCGTAACTAGGAGAGATGCATGAAACAGACATTTCTTAGAGGTATCAGAGGGAACATGGCTCGGCTGACTTGATTTCAGACTTCTAGCCTCCAGGACTGTGAAAGAATAATTTTCTGTTGTTTCAAGCTACCTAACTTGTAATAATTTGTTATGGCAGCCCTGGGAAGCTGATACAGTAATAAAATTCTTCTTCTGAGATTGAGTTATAGGAGAGGTTGTGATGATTTTGGTTGCAAAAGTCAAACACATTCTCAAAAAAGATTTGTTAAGAGGTATGATTTTATGTATAGATGGATCTTCAACTCTCTCAAATTTGTCCTTTTCCTTACCCTAAAATTTTCTTTTTAATGAGAAGGTAGTTTATAATACCTATGTAATTGAAACAGGAGAATTCAATAAAGTAACTCAATCCAAGGATATCAGATCCCCTCACCTCTATCCAATTTCCACCCCCACCCTCAAGGAAATAGGTAAAGTCCATATGGGTCATAAACCAGATGGGACTCAATCCCAGGTCTAAGCCACCATTATCACCAGCAGTTCTTTACCACTCTCCGTGAAAATCAGCTAAACTTTACTCTTGTGAACTTACCTTGGAAATATTTCAAAATAAATAACTTGAAATGGACTAATTTTTCAAAGGAAGAAGGGACCTTGGAAAACATCTGCTTCATTCCTCCTCTCATTTTAAAGACAAGAAAACTAAGATCAAAAGAACTCAAGTGGCTTTCATTGGTTATACAGATAATTAGTGGTAGAATCATAGCCTGAACCCAGATCTCTAAACTTTTCTGAACCTTACTGCCCTTCCACTGCAGCTCCCATCTGGAGTGTCTGGCTTTGATCAGACACTAACAAACTTTCTTTTCCCATTTCTCATGTTTAAGAAGTAGTCGAATATGTTTTCTTTGATTTTGCTTTTAGTGAAACCTCTACTTTAGGAGTTGTCAAATTATAATTTTAAATATGGTAAACTGTACTAATAAATAAATAATGTATTCATCATACCTCTTCTTTTTCTTAAGAGAATTATAGTGTATGTGGCAGATGCTAGATTGACAGACTTGAAGCCTTATTTTCAAAGTATTACCAGAATATTTAAATCACAAAAAAAGTATATGATATAATTGTATTTATGCTTACCTGCTTGGAACAATTTTTCAGTATGTCAACGGATTGAGAGTAGCTTCCACAACAGAGATTAAAGATAGTTACAAATTGTGTCTATATCCAACAGCGATGTAACAGTAAAACACACAAACATAGAAATGTAATAAAACACACACACGTATATAAATGACACAAGAAAAACTGGCCTGAGAAACAGAAGTGTTCACTTAAAAATCTACCATAAATTTGAAGGTGTAATCAATGGCCAAGTTCTGATCATGCCTGATGCCAAGAAGAAAAATAATGGCTAAGCAAATACCATTAATCACTGTATTTACATAACTATCATTTTCCTATGTAAAGAGCTACCCTGGTGAGTGTTACAACACTTGTCAATTAGTTCTAATTAGTGTTTCTGCCTCTAAATGCTTGACTCCACTTTCAATTACAACTGTTTGCCTGTCTTAACAACTACTGTACTAGATATGCTGGTGTGAGGCCCGATACATTTTAAGCATAAACTATCAAGCCTCAGCACCCCTACTCAGGTAAGCAGCACCATGCTGTTCTCTGTGTAGGTACGGTAATTTCTTGGACTTGATGTGGGCATCCAAAGATGACCCAGTTGTCGGCTGCCCTCATGAAGATAAAGTAAACTTCTTCCTCAGTCCCAGAAACAACTAAAAGCTTCACATTGCAATAATTTCGCAACAATCAGAATTGGACCTGTCCATCCCTTAGGATATCTACAAACAACTCTGAGAGCAGAGGTTTAAGAGATGACTGAATGAGAAGACATTATGGCAGCAAGCAACTTCAACACATGATGCGAAATAAAGTTTCTCACTCATGATTATATTTGCAATAAGTGGTGAATATCTAGAGATGTGAATATTGCATTTCATATACTTTCTATGTTTCCCAACAGAATTCTGACTTTCTTGGAGATGGCAACAGGTACAAATTTTTAAAAACTGTTTTGAAAGTTTGAATGTTTATGTAACTTCTCTTATGAGATTTATGAAAACACAAGTTATCCAGAAAATAAACTTTGTCCCTAACCAAATGTTCCTTCTGACTTCCTCTGACTCTTTTATAGAAACTCACCTGTGCCTGCAGACTCTGCTCTTTTAGCCTTGTGGAAGCTGTATGGCAAATGGATGGAGGTGACCAATGTTCCATTCATTCTTTCAAGGATCTTGAAGTGAAAGTGTATGAGTCCTGCAAGTGGGCCATGGCCTGCAGCACGATTATTGATAGTGCCCGCAGCATGGCCCACACAAAGCCTGAACAGACGTCTGCTAAAAGCGACTAAGACCAAACCTTCCAGTGACTCCAAAAGGTTAGGAAATGTTTCCTGATGGGGAAGAAAAAGAGAAAACCATCAATTTTCTATATCAGACATGGAAGCCATATTTTATATCCTAAATTAATGGGTAGAGACAAAAAGTATTCACAGAAAGTTAAGGAGATTCAGAATCTTTCTTGCAACATCTTCTTGTGACTCTATTATGATTCCTAGGTTCAAAACATGAAAGTTAGGAAATCAGGCACTCCTGGGTCTAAAAAAATCATAAGAATGTGATCTCAAGTAGGAGATGCCCCATGAGAAAATAACAGGTAGAAAGTTTTCAGTTGTATCTATTTAAAAACTTCTTTTATTTCTCTAATTCCTGCCTAGAGCAGTTTAACACCCCTAAGAAATAAACTGAGTAGGGAGAAACAACTCCAATATCTTAAAGTCAAAGTGTAGTGTCAAGTTTGCATTGATCAGGAAACTGAATCAATAAAGTATCAAAGTCCCCACTCCCCCAAAAAACCTCATTTCATGGAAAAGCTGATTGATTTCATATATATCAAAATATTCCTGAGTCCAGTTATATAATATGTTCTCAGTGTTATTTTTTTTAATATGAGCCTCTAAGAAATTTCCTTTAATTTTTTTTAATTTTTAAAATATGTTATCTTTTAAAAAATTATTATTATTAGCTAGAGGTCAAAGAATCATTGGTGAAAGTTCAATCTTCATTCCCATATATAACCCAGAAATCTTCAACATCTATTTGAGGAAATAATAGGTAAGAATTAAGTGATTATAGACTATACAGATGGTGTATTTTGGTTTTTTTTAAAACTTTCAGCAAACTTAACTACTTCTTTTATCTGCACCCAAAGATACATGGTCACATAGGATAGCTTTGAGATAATAGCTTTGTTTTTTTTTTGATGAAGAATTATACCAAATTATGTTTTAGGTTATAAATTACTGTAATAAAATTGTTAAATTGGTATTATAAATTGATTCACCATTTGGGGAGGAAAATTTGCAATTTCTATTAAATATTTTTAATAACTATCATTTATCAAATGCTCATCGTATATTAGACACTGTTCTAAGTATTTACAGTCATTCTTAAAACAACTTCATAAGGTACTAATATATTTCACTAAATCCTAAAAAGCCACTAACTATGAGGGGTACCGTTACACTATGTATATCTAAGAGGAAGAAAAAACAACTGTGAATTATACTATGTACACCATTTTCTTGCCATTTATAATTTTTATTTTTACTCTCTCAAAGAGCTTTTTTACATTTTGATCTGTACTTTATCACATATCACTCCTCTGTGTGGACATTGAATATATAAATTAAATCAATTGGTTGAGATTCTTTACATTTGCAGTCCAATTCTTCTTGAATACTTTTTGACTCATAGTTAACAATGTCTGCATTTTTCTGCCAAATATTATCCACTATTCCATCAAGCTTGTTGGTGATGCAATATTTCTTTATAAAATTCGCTGCTAATCTCCAGAGTTTTCTTACAGGCTTTTGATACCCATTTGGCAACTTTTGTTACTGGTACTTTTTTTACTTAAATGAAGGTTTCAAAAGATTTTCAGACAACAACCAGGACTCATATCCATGCCGTCAAGGTCCTTAAATGGCTTGTTGGGGGGTTACAGGTGTTCAGTCACAGAACCAGTAATAACAACCTAGGTGCACATATGTCAGCAATGACATCTACATCATGTGCTACCTGGTTGACAATGATAAAATGGCATCAGTGTGGAGATGGATTCTGGCTTCAGAAATGTTAAAATATGAGAATAAACGAAATACTAAGAAGCAGACATAATGACAGACAGCTTTGTATAGCATTCTGTAGTTGGACTGTGTAAGTACGGTACAAGCATGCAACCTAGCTCTTCACCTTACTAGCAACATGACTTTGGATAAGCTATTTAACCTTTGTACTCTTTAGTTCATTCATCAATAAAATGAGCATAATAATGGTAACCTTACCTTGCAAGGTTATTGTGAGAATTAAAAGCAGGAATTAGCAATCCATTGTGGGGTATTTATTCTACAGACATACCCATAAATGTACAATTGTATATAAATATAAGATAGAAATATACATAGGAATGGCCATTGTTTTTATTGTTCAAAAATTAGAAACTCCTAAATTTCAGTCATTATGTTAGTTATAAAAATGATGGAATACACAAGCAGCAGAATACTATATAACTATGAAAAATAATGAAAAATTCTACATGTCCTGATATGGAATAATAACCAACCTATCCTAAATGAAAAAGCAAGTTTTTATAATAGGATGGTCCCATATTCAAAATAAACAAACAAGCAAATGAACAATAATACATATGTATGCTTATGTATGTATTTGAATGTATACATGTATCTATGTATTTGAATATATGTATTTGTTTTTAAAAAGTCTAAAAGATTATTACCCAAATTTTAACAGTAGTTTTATTTGAGGGATGAGATTATCTACACTTCATACACTCCTCTATTTCTTGAAATTTTAAAATGTTTTAAATTATAAAACATTTACAATCAGAAAAAAGAAAAACCACTGTGAGACTATATATTTATATGTTATACATTTATTCAATTTGTATATTAGGTATATAATAAAGATAAAACTATATAGACCAATAGCATGTTAGGAAGATAAAAGAAATGTAACAGGATCTGAGCAACAACTTTCCTAGAAACTTCATCAAAAATAAAATTGCCTTGATCAAATTTTTTTTCTGTCAGTCAATATTGACTATAAATACTCCTTCAACATCCTTTGACATGCTTTATTTATTCTCTGTACCCTTTCCTCTATTTTATATCTAAATGGGGAGTTTCCTCTCCCCAACATCTGCTATCTAGCTGTAGCAGATCCCCTCATCCCTCCTTTAGAAGGAATCCTACTAAAAATGTGGCCCATTTCTGAGTTTACCCTCTAAATGTGAATTCACACAGTGGCCTCTAATCACTTGTACAAGTGAGGTTTGGGAAACTGCTCTCCTCTGCCTGGAATCCTGCTTTTCCTGTGTCCAGATCAAGTAGAAGACAGAACCATGAAGGTATTTGATATATGGATGCTCTCTACAGAGCCAAGCCATGGACCTATCATTAAAAACACATTTTGAATTTGTATGTGATTTTTCAAACACTTTACTTCCAGGTAAGCAAAATTCCTTCATAGAAGAAACAAAAGTAATAGAAGGCAACAGATGAACACAGAGATGAGGTGGCAGGTTATGCTTAGAAAATATTTGTTTTCTAATGTTAGCTCAGATTAATCCATGAAATATTTTATGTGTTGCTACCAAAGAGAAGGAATAATACAAGAAGCTTACAATGACCTGCAAACAGCAGTATTTGTGCATCTCCATTTCATTAAGGTCTCTTGGTTATCAACTAATGAGAAGTTTTCTCTCATGAAACTCAGCATATTCCTATTTAATTGATCCCTATGTGCAGGTACTAAGGGGTAGGTTTCTTAATATAAATATCTTGACATCTTTATTATTAGCATAAAGGTATAAACTGGTACAAACTTTTGGAGAGATAATTAAGAAAAATGCTCCTATGCAGATTTCTGAATTAACATCATAATCATACTTTTAAGAACTAAGAATATTGAATTCTTAATGTAGGCCTAAAACTTTACTAAGCAGTTTACAAGGACTACCCAGTGATGTGCTGGTAAACCTGCTCTCCAGGAAGGAAAAGGAAAGCTCTAATTTATAGAATTTGCCAATTTCCATTATGTAAATACTCCCCCATGCCGATTTTAAACTACATAGATTTTAACACCCAGCTCACAAAATTCCTGAATAATTAACAATCGGCCATCTCCAGCACATCATCACATTTTACCCTCAAAACAGACCTTTATAGTAGAAATTATTATCCCCTTTTACAGATGTTTAAACTGAGGCAGAAATTGGTGACATTAATTTGCCCAAGTTCATACTGTTGGAGGGGTCACGGGTCTTCCTTTTCTTTATGCTTTTGCATATGTATTATAATTTTAATCTTTTTCAGAGAAAAAATGCAAATTAGCAACCAAAGAATAAACTAAATCAGAAAGAAGAAAACTCAAAGCCAAACATCCCTCTGGTGTGCTATTTGCCTAGAAAAACCTGCCACGGTAATGGATTCCAATGGGGTGTAAAACTTAGCAGTTAAAAAAAAATACTCTAGCCTGAAAACAGAACTGACAAAGCTTTAGGACATGCTTGACATCTTTTCTTAAGACTTTTAAAAAAAATACTTTTAGTAGCTACAAAAGAAGAGTTAATCAAGGGTCTAAAGTTGCTGGGTCCAAAATGTGATATTTTGTTGGGCAAAAGTGAATAACTTTTTTTAATAATGATTATTCATTATTTAATAACAAGTATCATGCTGCAATATTATAAATATTTCTGTGAAAGAGTAAAAAGAATAACTCTTACAGAAGGTTTAGCAAAATGAGCTACAGAAAAGAAGAGTTAGAAAGAACTACACGATGATTTTTCCATATTAATTATAAGTGTTATCCTTTCAAGGAAGTCTTAGAAATGAAGCTATTTCAGAAGAGAGCTAATATAGTAGAAAGAAAAAATATTGAGCATGTAAATCACTCGGCACTGAAACCTGAGTTTGAATCCCAGTATTTTCACCTATGATCTGTGTATTCATAAGTAAGTTGCTTAGCGTTCTTCTGAGCAAAAAGGAAAAATCATAGTTGTCCAGATTCAAGTAATATGATGATAATAATAGCTAATATATTTTGATCAATTTGAATGTTCCAGTGCCGGTACTAAGTGAATCACAGGGATTATTTCATACAATCCCCTTACCTCAATGAGCAAATTACTACCTGATTTTACTGATGGGAATCCGCCCTGCTTGGAACACAGCTATTAACCAGTAGAAGAAGGACTCAAAGACAGGGCTTCTAACTTCCAAACCTTCTTACCCATCATTCCACATTTTGTATATATAATGAAAGGGAATGAGCACTTCGAAACCATGGTGATGTCATCTCCTTTAAAAGGTTGTAGTTTCTTGAGGTCTGGAACTGTGCCATGTTCCTCTCTGTATCCTCAAGTATAGTACCATACAAAATGCATGAATGAATACAGGCATGAATGAATGTGTTATCGGTAAGAGTTAAGCATCAACAATACTATACTGTGAATACTTTCATAATCCCAGAATCTCAAACATGTGTGTGTTTTGTTAATCGTTTTGAGTTCCAAAGAACTGGGTTTGGGCAGTGCTTGGTAAGCTAATTAATAACATTTGCCACCCAAATTTAAATATGGCAATGTATTTGTAAGGGATTTATTAGAAACTATTTTTTACCTCCTGAGTTGTAATTAAAAGATCTTTGCTTTGAATACTTTAGAAAATACTTCTTTACTATAGCTTTCTTTTCCAAATTTTGAAAGTGTCAAACTTCGTACAATTTCTGCCTCTGACTACCTGTCTATAGATATTTAACATGACTAGGACTCAAAATGGGGCTTTGGATAGAAACAAGATAGTGTTGATTACAGCCTCCAAGTTAACATCAATGGTCAAAAAGAACATATCATAACAGAATTTTGCTTAGCTTCATTTCCTTGTTCAATTTTTTTTCACTATTTCTATAGTTTGGAATTATTATTTTGAGCTAATAAGACCAACGTTGCTAAGATGATCTCTGTTTAGAAGAGCTAATATTTCTACTCTACTGTTACATCCCTCATATATGAAAACTTATGCTCCAAATCACAAGGGAGATGAGTACAATTCATTACCTTATAAAAATAAAAACGAAAGCTAGCAAACAACACAAGTCCTACTATAATAGATTAGAATTGCAAGCTTCTTTATAGGGCAAAAAATATAATTTCCCTCATTATGAATTGTTCTAGGCTTTTAAAAAATCAATTTTTTCTACTTAGAGTATCTTGTGAAAATTTCCTTTCTTTCCACATGATTACATTTCCATTATGATTTCTGATGTATTCATTTTCCTGCTCTTCACACTATGTCCTTTCTGGTATGTTCTCTTTTTCTTTCTATTTATTCCATTAGACTTTGGGCAAAAACAGTACCTTACTTTTCTTTCTTTCTCTGGCTCCTTACACAGTACATGGCACATAGTGAATAAGTTTAATATTCATTGATGCTAAATGTTCAGTCAGTTACATACTTTTTTCTTCATAATCTGGTATCAGAAAAGGAGACAGAGAGGGTAATGGAGGGGGAAAGAGAGAATGTGCATTCCTCTTTTTTCAGCCCTAAACATTTATCTAGGGTTTTGGTTTTTGGGGTTTTTTTTAGCATTAATTGAGCACTGTCAGACATAGAACTATAAGTCTGGTCAAATAGAGTCTTCCAAAGAGAGATTTTCAAAAGGTTTAGAGAAATTTTTTTCATCTCAATAACTAGCAAGCATAATTCATTCACTGGAGGGGGGATGGGTTAGGATAATCTGTAGAGATCCTTGTATTTTGTAGAACTAGCAACGTATAACCCACCCGCCTCAGCATTTAATCTAGTGAGTGTGTTCATCAGACATATTAACACAGAGGTTAACAAATAGTCTCTCAAACTTCTCATAAACGGACTGTGAATCAAAGATTTGTACTGCATCTTTCTTGATAAACTAGATCTGATCACTCTCATCATAAAATTCCTCCACAGCTAGCACACCAAGAGTATTGGTCTTGACTGACAGATCATGAGATTCTATTACAGTTCATTATATTCATAATCTGGGTACTCCTAGACAAAGAATTTCATGTTTCCCCAGTTCCAACCCAAGAATAACATAATTACAATTTCATATTTTTTTGTGTAACCCCAGTCCACTAGATTTAAGTACTCTGGTTTTCCCCTAGGACTCACTCCTCAAAGATTTGAAGCAGCTTAGAAAATACAAAGATTGGAGGCAGGAGGGGAGGGAGAAACTGCAGCCAACATGATGTCTTTGAGGAGTCATTTGACTGTGTCAGCACATCAAATAAAATGAGTGCAATGGAGAACAAGTGGGGTATTTTATCACCCCCTTAGAGCTTAGCCTGCCAGGGGTAACTGCCCTGGAGAAGGATTCAAAGGAAGATGAAAAGACTGCAATGAGGTTTCAGTACTTCTTACTCGGTCAGTTAAAATGACCATCCTGCAGGCCAGTATCATTGGGGACTCCAGGGAAGAGAGAGATCTCATTAACTCTAAGGGTGTCTTGATTTGGATATGGCCAACACCCCAAGCGTTAGAACTGTAATCTGATGGCCGAACTGCAAAAGAATGATTCCCATTTTAGCGGCTTTGTAAAGGGCCATAAAATACTGTTGTACGGGAAACATCCTGGCTGGCTGGCCAGCTGATTCCCTTCCAGACTCTCCTTGTAAGAAACTCTTCAGCAGACTAGAAAGGAATATAAAACTGTGAAAGAGCTGATCAGAGTGAACCAAGAAGTGACCCAGTAAAGGACCCAGCAGAACACAATGCTGGAAATCAGTTCTACAAGAAGGGTTTCCATCTGCAGCAGCGAGAAGAGTAAATGTCTATCACCTATGGAGTATCACCTTTGGAATTTCAGAGCTGGTAGAAGTAGCAATCTGCAATTAGTAATCTATGATTCTGGTTTCTGACCTCCCAACTCCATATGACAAGTTAGACCTGCTCAAATGTAAACTCTAACAAAAAACATTTAAGGAGAATACCTAGTTAACACGCCCTACACGTTTCACTCCCAGTAATTTATATTTCTATATTAAAACAATTTGTTGCCAATAGGATGTAAAGTACCGTTATGCCTGCTTATGTCCTGGAAAAGATCTATTACCATCCACATACTCTGGAGGGTTAAGGTTAAGTTAAAAGATTATTCCCTTCCCCAGCTACTTAGATTACCAAAAAAGATAGCCATGTAAGATTACTTTGCCTTTTCTGACTTTAAAAAGTTGCCTGCTTGCTACCTTTTTTTATCTGAAGCCTGTAGGCAGATTCTAATTTGGCCCTGCAAAAAAATCTGTTTGGCCCTGGGCTGAAGGAAGATGTTAATTTTCATGACTGTTTTAGAACACATCAAAATTCAGTATGCATTTTTTTCAGGATTTCAAAGCAATATGCTTAAAACATGCAATTTAGAACTAGAACATATAGAGCATTTAAAAATACTCAGGTTTTACCAAGAATCCATCCGGTCTATTATTGCAATAAGTAGAATACAAAGATATCTTTATCTGGTTGTGAATGAAACTCTGTCTACTTAGAAGAAAGTTCGAAGTAAAATTTTAGCTCTCTTAGTTCTACAGAGGTTTTCTAGCTTTGACAGTAGAAATTTGGTGTAGTTGGGGAAAAAAAAGCAATTATAAAATTGAATATGCATTATGCATTTCTCAAAAAAATTTTGAAAGAAAATGGTTTCTAGTTTTTAATATGTGTCTTTAATGTATCTTAAGTAACACTCTTGGCTTAGTCAATGGATGTAACAATAAAATGACTGAGAATATGACTCATTCCACCATGAGGGTCTGTTAAGATGGACATGTTGAGCATTTCCATAGGTTTCATTCACAGTATTTGTGCGCTCGTATGTCAAGCAATGGAGGCTCTTTCCTGAGAACAGGTAGATAAGAATATTAAAAAATGGTCCAAAAGAAATGCATTTGTAATTCTCCCCCTCACATATGCCAGAATGCACTTAGAATCAGCCTTAATGAATTTGCTCCTTTGGGTAAATTTTTAAAATTATTTGTTTGATTCAGTTTCTGTCAAATTAAAATTGAATTGGATTTGGTTTACTGTTCACAGTTGTATTAGTTTGCTCAGGCTGTCTAACGAGATACCACAAACTGGGTGACTTAACAGAAATTTATTTTCTCATAGTGCTGGAGGCCAGAAGTCCAAGATCACGGGGTCAGCAGGGTTGATTTCTTCTGAGGTCTCGCTCTTGACTTGCAGATGGCCCTCTTCTCCCTGTGTCTTCACGTGGACTGGGCTCCATGCATGTGCACTCCTTGAGTCTCTTCTGTGTGTCCTAAGCTCCTCTTCACACAAGGACACCAGTCAAATTGCATTCGTGCCCACCCTAACATTTAAACTTAATTATCTCTTCAAAGGCCCTAAGCCAAATACAGTCGCATTCTGAAGTACTGGGGGTTAGGGTTTCAACATGAGGGGACGCAGTTCTGTCCCTAACAACAGTGTTCACCAAATCATGAGATGTGTTCTGATTTAATTTGGGGTTGGCTCAATTTATCCATCAAGTCATTAGTGGCACACAGGCTAAGAATATTAAAGGTAGATAGATAGATACATAGATAAAATGTAAGCATAAAAGAAACAATATTGAAAGTCATTTTAATTAAACAAATAATCCCCCAGCATTGTTGCCATATTCCAGACACTGTTGCTCTGTGATATGTTTTAATTAAAAGACAGACTCATTGGATAGACTCTTAAAATAGCCCCAATTATTTTTATATGTAATTAAAAAAAAGTAATTACTGCCATTGAAAGTCTATGGTGTTCTAGGCACTGTGGATAGATCTTTTAAATACATTATTTCAGTTATTGTCAGAACAGCTTAAGAAGTAGAGATTGTTATCCCTGTCTTACTAATGGAAAAGTTAACGGTAAAAAATTTTAAATACTCTGCCAAAATCACATGCTAGTAAGTGATAGAGCCTCAATCCCAACACAAGCCTGCTTGTCACGAAGGACCATGTTTTTACCAATAATCTAAACTGTCTCCTAAAGCCTCAGCAGAGTGTTCAAAGCTAGTTTTATTCAGTTCTGTCAGATGAGATATTCCTATAAACAGGTAAGAATTTTAAGGGGGGGGACTTCCCTGGTGGTGCAGTGGTTAAGAATCCGCCTGCCAATGCAGGGGACACAGGTTCAAGCCCTGGTCCGGGAGGATCCCACATGCCGCGGAGCAACTAAGCCCATGAGCCACAACTACTGAGCCTGTGCTCTAGAGCCCGTGAGCCACAATTACTGAGCCCACGTGCCGCAACTATTGAAACCCACGCACCTAGAGCCCGTGCTCTGCAACAGGGGAAGCCACCACAATGAGAAGCCCGTGCACCACAATGGAGTAGCCCCCGCTCACTGTAACTAGAGAAAGCCTGCGCGCAGCAACGAAGACCCAACACAGCCAAAGATTAATTAATTATTTTTTTAAAATTCTATTAAAAAAAAGAATATCAAGGGGAAGGACGATGTTGCAAACTAAATTCGACTCATATTTATTGAT
Organism: Balaenoptera musculus; assembly: GCF_009873245.2. Classification (NCBI taxonomy): domain Eukaryota; kingdom Metazoa; phylum Chordata; class Mammalia; order Artiodactyla; family Balaenopteridae; genus Balaenoptera; species Balaenoptera musculus. Next base: position 73,716,848 of record NC_045787.1, read on the forward strand.
TTACATAGGTTGTATTAAGTACTGTGCTGGACACTGAGTTTAGGATGATGAACAGGACATAAACCTTCAAGAAAATCACAAATTGGTCAGGAAGACAGACACTTACATGACAAACTGCAATGTAATAGCGTAAGTCCTAGAGACTTATTACTCAGCAGGCTGTCTAAGGCATTATTTGGTAAAAGTATAAGAAATCCTCTAGATTATAAAACACACTAAATACTATAGCAGTTCTTACCATAATACTTGTGACTATCATTTTAAAATTAAAAACTAACTAGATAAATGGCAAGAAATCCTGCTTGCATGTTCTTAAGGCTCAATTCTATCACATTCTATTTCAGTAAATTCCAACAAAGTTCAGCTGAATTGTTTCATTTAAATTTTACTATAACATTTTTACAAGCCACAGTTTCTGGTCAATGATGCTTTGGCTATGGAACCGAGTACATGGTAATACCTATTCTGTGCTTTAAAATACAGCCCTCTATTTACCAAGCAGAAAGACAAATGCCAGTTAAACTACTCTTAGTTCCATCTTTCTGATGTTCAAGTGCAGGAACAATTATCTCCATCAATATTTAATGGCCTAATCCTAAGCAGACAGTGCCACAGTGTAGGCAATAGTCCTGTTAACATGCTGTTAATTTCCAAGCATAGAGGCAGAAATGGACTATACAGTTACTGAAAGTGCACAGCAGTACATTTCCCTAAGGTAAAATTCTCTCCGCATTCTCTGGTCTACCTTCATTGATAGTAAGGGAATTAGAAACATTTCAGAGTTTTGTTCAGTGGGTTAAGCTTGTTCACTCTTTAAAATTGGTGGAGAGAATGCAGCTTTTCCCACTTCTCCAGTATTTTGAATAACAAGGTTTGCAGCTCTTGGATTCAAGGCACATATCTCATGACCCCACCTACCTGCAGCTTTATTTTGTTTGGTTTGGTCTTTTTCTGATGTAATGCTTTAAATATCCATTATATAACAAGAGTCGTTGCCTAGATACTTGAAATCTAGACCCTTGGACTTCAATTAGAAATCTTCCTATAAAATAAGAGATAGAAATGCCAACATAACGAGAGTCCTAAGAAAATGTAATGCAAATAATTTTTACAACTACAGCATGGATAGAGAGGACTTCAGTAGCCTAAATAATTTCATTAAGAAGATCGCATTGTTAACCGTATAGGATTAGTTCTCTTTCTCTTCCTATTCTTTTAAAAAGATTGAAGACTGCGGGGGGAGGGATGTAGGAGGAAAACCACCACGTAAAACCATCCTTTGGGAGAAAACAGCTTAGAGGAAGTGCGGGCAGAGAAATCACGTAAGGATTCAAAGAGCAAGAGCAATGGTAGAAGAAACAAAAGATCCTTCTTTTTTTTTTTTTTTAATTTATTTATGGCTGTGTTGGGTCTTCGTTTCTGTGCGAGGGCTTTCTCTAGTTGTGGCAAGCGGGGGCCACTCCTCATCGCGGTGCGCCGGCCTCTCACTATCGCGGCCTCTCTTGTTGCAGAGCACAGGCTCCAGACGCGCAGGCTCAGTAGTTGTGGCTCACGGGCCCAGTTGCTCCACGGCATGTGGGATCTTCCCAGGCCAGGGCTTGAACCCGTGTCCCCTGCATTAGCAGGCAGATTCTCAACCACTGCGCCACCAGGGAAGCCCAGATTCTTCTTTATCTGTTTATTAATAGGCTAAATACATTCCTGGCAGCTGTACTTGAGAATAAAGTCTGTATTATCTTCCTTGTGACTTCAAGTTTGACCTTAAAAATTATCTAACCTCCTCTAAGTCTGATACAATTGGTTTTTAAACCCAACTTAGTTCAAATTTTCCACTGAATGGAAAATTTCCGCAAGTTTCCCTCTTAAAGGTGTTGTATTACTTAAAATGCTTTCGGGTTACTCTCCTTATTTTCTCTTTCCTTTTTGTACTTCATGAAAATCCAGATTTTCAAGTGTTAAATATCAAACATAGTGTCAACATTACAGAATAAAGCTCAAATATATATCTCCTAAGTATAAAGGTAATAAACATCAAATTTGTCAATGTTATCCAACTGGAGTAAAAGCAAGAAAGCTTGGTAGGTTTGGTAATCTTGTTGAGTCAGGTGAACATGCTAGTAGATACTCACTTTTCACAAACTGGAGGGGAAGGAATTTCATGTCTTTATACAACTCTCTAGTTCTTATAAAGAAAAGTGCAGAATGTCCCTGTAAGAATATTTCTTGTTTCTTTGCCAAATACAGCTCTTAAGTACTATGTTTATATAACCATCTGCCATGTTTACGCAGGAGAACTCAAAGGCAGAAATCTCTCTTTTGTCAAAAGCATAGCCATTCCCATTCGCTTATCTATTAGATAAATTAATATGGAGTAGATTACAATCTTTCTCCATAAATGTTCATTAATTTAAAAGCAGTGTTAGGCCTAATGTAAAATGGAGGAGTGGATAATTTTGTCTTTTACATGCTACCTTTCTCCTCTTGCCCTCCATCAGGAATCTAGTGACTGCTGATTGCCTGGTAGTTTCCATTCTACACTTCACGTAGACAATGTTCCTGCCCACGTCCTTCCCTTCATTCGTTCAACAGATACCTGTCGAGCTACCACATGTCATCAGGCAGTGTTCCAAGCAGGTATTTGGGTTATATCAGAGAACCAAACAGAGATCCCTGGCCCCAAGAAGCTTACATTATAAGAAGGGAAACAGAAAGAGAATAATAAATATAATAAATGAATAAATTATAAGATGTCAGCAGATAATATGGTATGCAAAAGAGAAAAGTAAAGCATGGTAGGGAGGACTGTAGGGGTGCTCCATGTGGGAAGGAAACTGTGCTCCCCATGAACTAGAAGTTGGCCATGAGAAAGTCTGGAGGAAAGCTCATAGGAGGACAGGCCAACGCCCAAAGGACCCAAGGTCAGTGTCTGCTTGATGTGTTTGGGGAGCCACAGGAAGGCCACTGTGCTGAAATGGGATGAACGAAAAGGGGAGGACTACGAGAAGAGGGAGAAAGGATACAGGCTGAGGGAGGAGTGGGGATCCTAGCAGGCCACTGGGAAGCTTTGCTTTTTAATCTACCTTTAACCTCATTCCACAAAGTTCTGTGCCTTCTTAAGGCTCAGAGCTGATTGGTTTGATGATATATTTATTTATTCATTTAATCCTTTATTCATTCATTCAGCAAATATCTATGGAGGGCATAGTACTGTACTAGGGATCATGATAGGCAGTAAGGATGTAACAGTAAGCAAAGGCAGACATAAGCCCTGTCCTCAGGGAGTTTATGATCAAGTGAGGAAGACAGACAGTAATCTGATCATCGTAGGAGAAGTGCTGTGAAGCCAGTGGCACAGAGGCACATGGTGCTCTGGGAGTCTGGCATAGGAGGACGTGACTTAGTCCTGAAGGTCAGCGAACACTGCCCCAGGAAAGCAGCAATTAAGTGGCAAGCCAAAGATAACTAGGTGCTCACTACGCTGTCTAGGAAAAAGTGGTGAGGGGAAGAGCAAGCGGTAGCAGGGTGATTGCCGGAGACTAAAAGAACTGGTGGAGGGCTTCCCTGGTGGCGCAGTGGTTGGGAGTCTGCCTGCCAATGCAGGGGACACGGGTTCGAGCCCTGGTCTGGGAAGATCCCACATGCCGCGGAGCAACTAGGCCCGTGAGCCACAATTACTGAGCCTGCGCGTCTGGAGCCTGTGCTCCGCAACGAGAGGCCGCGATACTGAGAGGCCCGCACACTGCGATGAAGAGTGGCCCCCGCTTGCCACAACTAGAGAAAGCCCTCGCACAGAAACGAAGACCCAGCACAGCCATAAATAAATAAAAATAAAAATAAAATAAAAGAGCTGGTGGAGAGTGATGGGGATGAGTCTGCAGAGGGGGATAGGGAGGTGAAAGTTGAATTTCTAGGGTTCAAAGGCCACAATAAGAAGTTTCTCTTTAACCTAAGTGCATTGGGAAGCCACCAAAAGATTTTAAGTAAGGCAGTGATCTGATCAGATTGAAGTTTTAAAGATCATTAATCCATATTGAATATGTATTAATGAGTTTATATGTCTATCTTCTAGAGAGTTTGTTGGCATTTTAAAGAGATCCTTATAGGGATAACCTTGAACCCAAACAAATCTGGGTGGGAATGTTAAATATTGTAACAAGTCAATGCAGGGGAAAAAACTAGTTGGTTTGGGAGATTATTGAGCAGCCCATCAATTAAGTCACAAAACAAAGTCAGATTCTATGTACTAAGCCTATAAAATATGGCTTTCATTAAACTATTAAGATGTCAATGAAGAACAAAATATTGGTTTAGTGTGAATACTAAATCCCTTTCATTTCTTTGATAAGCATTTTGAGGCCTAGTGATATTAAATGACTTTCCCAAGGTCACAGAGAAATTTCATAGCCGTTTACACAGCGTAAATTGCTTTTAAAAAAGTAAAATGAGCAAATTAATTCAAGAGTCAAACTGGAAGGTGTGGACATGTTAATGACTCCTCACTTTTGTTTCCACTTCTAAAACATTACGGAACACTTATGTCCATACGGCCTTTAAAATCCTGCTGTTCTCTGGGCACAGTTCATAAATCCCAGTCAAAAGGCTCGCCTGCAATATCTTTCTCACAGTTGTGTATTGAGTCTTCTCAAATTAGTCCTCAGAGGGAAAGCTGTTTGGTGCGCACCTTTCCTCTCCCTCATCTTCAGCACTATGCCCTCCCGCCATTATCACGGCCACACACATTTAATTCAGTCAACATTATTGAGCGTCGACTGTACACCAGACAGTCTGATAAGATACAAAGATTTTTAAAAAATTAAATTCCTATCCTCCAAAAATTCAGTGTAGTGAGAGCAACTGGCAGGCAAATGATTGGATAAAAACAATGTCACGGCTTCTCTTTAGAGTTGGACACAGAATGTTGTAGAGCAAGACAAATATCACACCTAAACGTGCCATAGAAGAGGCTGCACAGAAATGACCAAAGTGGCTCGTTCTGATGGACTTGGAAGAGTTTGCCATGCAGACAGGGGAGAAGGGGTACTTCAGGCAAGCAGAACTGCACAAATAAACAGCTACTTCAGACGGTGTGGACAGCTACAGCACGGGGTAGGTATAGGGAAGTAAGGCACGATTAGACTACAGAAGTAACCAGGACATAGATCCTAGAGGAAATCTTATACCCGTATAAGAATTTGGAATTTTCTCCTTAGAGCAACAGAGAAACCTTGAAGGTGTTTTAACAGATATTAAGATGTAAGGTAAGATACAGAGGAACTAATAAGATTTGCCTCTTTGATACAATTAGTAAATACTGCATTCCTAGCATAGTTATTAAATGGTTTACATATTTCTGGCAATATGTTCATTGAGTTCGACTAGATTGGCATTCATTCTAAATTGTCATTGTCCTGAATTATCAAAACATCCATTTTTTTTTTAATTTATACTGGCCCACACTAGATCACAGAAAATATTCTCCATACAATAACTTGATATTCGTCCTCAAGGTTACATTATTTCTTCAGAGTATCAAATGGTACTCATGTAATCTGAAAGAGTTGTGTCCAATTCCCTTCCCAGGGAAGAATTTGCTGACCATGAAAAAGATGTCAGTTAGACAAAATATCACAGTGTGTCTGTTCAGGGCATGTTGGCAAACAGTGCATATGGTTAGGCTTTCCAAAAAAAAAAATGATAACATTTAAGTTTTGGGTTTTCCTGTTTTTTGTTTTTTTTTTTTAAAGGAATGCCATGATTCGCAATAGGAAGCCTTAAACACAATAGTGGGCTGGCCAAAAAGTTCGTTCGGGTTTTTCTGTTAGATGTTATGGAAAAACCCGAACAAACTTTGTGGCCAACCCAATAGCATTGAATAGATAGAACTCCCAACTCATTAGAATCAGAATGATCTATGGGTTAAAAAATTGCTGCCTAGGAAAGGGTTGACACAGTTAGAGCTCATCTTTGAGAAATAAGGATCTGCAAATAATTTCAAATGCATTAGGCAAAATGGCAGTGGTATATACTGAAGCATTCAGGGAATGGCATTTTAAATAAATACTTTAAGATATTTTTTAAGTGAAAGAATATTTATGGAATATTTCTTGATTATATGATATTCATAAATTTTTCAATTATTGTCATATGATTTTCAAATGTGTGTGCATGTGTATTAGGGTTTTGCTGTAGTAATATATCTCCTCTGATATTCTCATTATCTCTTTGATAATTCCAAGAGATTTGGTATGGTTTATGTAATTTTCTTCAATTTATTTTTAGTCTAAAGCAACACTGCCTCTACCAAAGTGAGTAAAGTACTGAATTTCCCAAGACATGACAACAAATATACCCATATTTATATCTTTCGATGACATTCAAGGCTTAATGTCAAACGATAACCAGAGAGGTTTTCTCTTCTGTCCAGTGTAGCCAAAACACAAGAGGAAGCACTTAATGTTAAAGTATATTATATTTTATTGTGTTTTCCCCAGATTAAGTTTGTAAATTAAGCTTTTTTGACGTGACATGAATGAATAGGGAATTTAAATTATTAAATTGGATTGAACATTTGCCACTTATACAGAACATTATTCTCTTATTTAAAATTTGTGACATAAAAAATGCTGTTGAAAATTGGTGTTTTATACCTGCACACATTTTGTGACTACAATGAGATGATACAGGTGCCACAAAATTAATTTTATGTCTTTATGTCTTAATGACCACACCTTACCCTTTCACCCTTGCCTTCTCCACCCTTCCTTTACATTGTTTTGTGCTTGTAATCATTAAAAGTAGTCTTTAGAAACCAATATTATTTGAAAGCTAAGCTACATAGAAGATCCTCCAAAGGCTATGTTAAAATTTACCTCTAGATTGCACAAAATAAGGATTTTTTTTTCTTAGATTACATGGAGTTGACACACCTCGAATTAATTTTACTCAGCTGTGTTTTGCTATGATGCCATCTGCTTATATTGAGGCATCCAAAAGGAAACATTTCAGTGAAACCCATCATTGTTCATGTAGGACCTTATTGTGTGATTAACACATTGTTCCCTTTGTGAAGGCACATCTGGTATCAACATAAATAGTAGTTGAACTTCCTCAGAGTTCCCAGTATTTTTTTCTCCATTCTGTATCTTGTAAATTATGTAACTGAACAAATTTTCTTTTTCCCATTATAAAACCTGGAGCCAGCTTTGAAACCTAAATACTTTAGTCTTATATTTTTTTCTATTTGTTGTACAATTCTATGTATTTTAACACACGTATAGATTTGTGTGATCACCATCACAATCAGGATTCAGAACGATTACACCTTCCCTGTACCTAAGCACTGGCAACCTCTGCTGTTTTCCACCACTGTATTTGTCTTTTCTAGCCTGTCACATAAATGGACTGGTACAGTATGTAATCTTTTGAGACTGGCTTCTTTCACTCAGCATAGCATCGTTTGTAGGGTTTATCTAAGGTATTGCATGTATTGGCATCTTGTTCCTTCTTATTGCTCAGTACCAGTTTGTACACTCACCCATTAGAAGGCTTTAGATGGTTTTCAAGTGTGGGACACTAACATACAGAACTGCTATCAACTTTCATCTACAGGCGTTTGTGTCAATATAAGGTTTAATTTCTACAGATAAACATCAGGGGTGATATTGCTGATTCATATGGTAGGTACGTGTTTAACTTCATAAGAAACTGCCGTACTGTTTTCCAGAGTGGATGCACCATTTTGCATTCCCACCAGCAATGTGTGAGAGGTCTATTTTCTCTACAGTCTCACCAGCACGTGGTATTGCCAGTATTTTTATTTAAGCCATTTTGTTTATTTATTTTTTTTATACATCTTTATTGGAGTGTAATTGCTTCACAACGCTGTGTTAGTTTCTGTTGTACAACAAAGTGAATCAGCCATATGCATACATATGCATTCCCATATCCCCTCCCTCTTGAGCCTCCCTCCCATCCTCCCTATCTCACCCCTCTAGGTCATCAAAAAGCACCAAGCTGATCTCCCTGTGCTATGCTGCTGCTTCCTGCTAGCTAGCTATTTTACCTTTGGTAGCGTATATATGTCAATGCTACTCTCACTTCGCCCCAGCATCCCCTCCCCTCTCCCCGTGTCCTCAAATCAAAACTACAATGAGGTATCACCTCATACCGGTCAGAATGGCCATTGTCAAAAAATCTAGAAACAATAAATCCTGGAGAGGGTGTGGAGAAAAGAGAACCCTCCTGCACTGTTGGAGGGAATGTAAATTGATACAGGCACTATGGAGAACAGTATGGAGGTTCCTTAAAAAACTAAAAATAGAACTACCATATGACTAAGCCATTTTAATAGATTTGTGATAATATCTCACTGAGGTTTTAATCTGAATTTCCCTAAAGGCTAAGAATATTGTACATCTTTTCATGAACGTATTTTCTTTGGTCATTTTAATTCTATTACATGTCCACTTTTGCTTTTCTGTCTTTTTTGTGGCTTTTAAATTTATATCACTGCTTTTTATCACAGCTTTTCCTCCGTTATTGAAGAAACTTAAAACATTTCTGGAATAAGTGTGAGTATAAATGCATAAGTTAAATTAAATACAAAATAAAGTCACATAAATGTAGTATTTCAACAAATTCCAATGTTAGTTTTTTTATTATTTTAGTCTTATACTGGATGTGTTTTGTGGTCTATGAAAGGTATAGAGAATTGTATTTTTCTCTTCTCATTTCTAATTCTGTTACTTTCTAAGCTCTGGAATGAAATCTAGAAGGAAAAAAAAAAAACAGTAGATCACTGAAAGCAGACAAAATAATACTTCCAACAAAGAACCCCATGGAACTGTTCTTTTGAAATGTTATTACATTGTCTTTGTGTGTATTTGGCTCTGCCAGTTGCATTCTGCAATTCCTGTTCTCTGCCAGCTCTGGAGAGATAATAGAGCCAAATAACTGTGGGATTTTTTGATCTAGTTGTCACCAAAAGGTTTGACAAAAGTCCCGTAAGCATTAGAACTATAAAAAATAATTTACAGCAAAATCGGTAAAAGCTTGAAGTTTAACTGAATTGGTTCTGCATTAAACCCATGGTTTAGACCAGGCTTATTAAAAGCACAAATCTTGTTGCAAACCCAAGATTATTTCAAATGATGTGATTCATGCTCTAGATAGCTGCCATAAAGGTTTTGGTAAAATATGATGGTTTCAATTAACTCTTCATTTGAAATTGTGTATGTAAAATGCACAGCTAAATGCAAAACTCAAGTACTATATCGCATAAACAAAAATGCCCCGTCACTTTTCCCTGAAGAAGTTAGGGCAAATGCTCTGCCAGCTCGTAACAGGAGATCACTGTGCTTGGAGCACTTCGCATGAAATGCTTGCCTGCTGTCTATGAATCTAAGCCCTAAAATCGAGAGGAATTTGTAAAGGCTTCAGAGGGGTCTATGTGTATTTTTTTAAGCTTCTCCAGGGGATTAGGACTATCTGGTTTTGGAGAAGTGAGTGACTTTCTGACTCTGTTGGTCTTCTTCTCTCCAAAATGGTTAAAAAGGTTTACCTTGAGGCAAGTCTGTGGTTTAGCAGAATCTCAAAAGCAAGAAGAAGACCTTACATCTCCTCCACTTCATTGCCGTACTTCTTTAAGAGAGAAGGAAGGGAATTAGGGACAATGGAAGGAAAAGAAAGAGAAAGGGAGGAAGGAAGAAAGGAAGGAAAGAAGGAAGGAAGGAAGGGAGGAAAGGGAAAGGAAAGAGGTTTCTGGAATACAATAAAACCTCAATACATATATGTGGAGTGAATGAATGAATGAAATATAAATTACTTAAAAGAAGATATCACAGTGTGAATGGATTTAGTCAATGCATAAATGATGAATACTGCATTCTTTCTTCTACATAAGGTGTGAATGGTGGCAGAGAATAAGCAGATGGGGTAAAGGCTGCTCCTAAATATAAGGGAAGGGTCCTGGAAAAGGACATGAAAGATGTCAAGTAGTTTTCTCAAGAGGACACTAAGATACAAAGATGCAAGTAGTTCACAGGATTTTGCCTAGAGCTGGTCCAGTTTAACTTTATCTAATCATCATGAATTGTTTGATGTGGTATAGCATGTTCATAAGCCAGGTTCCAAGGGCAAATTTCTTGGGTTGAATTCCTGTCACCAACTACTGACTATCTGTCCTTAAGCTTTACCATCTCTGTGCCTCAGTTTCTTCATCCGTTCAGTGAAGTTTAGTGGAACCTATCTAATAGTGTTGTTATGAGTATTGAGTTAATGTAAATAAAAACACTTAGTTCAGTAAGCATATTGAAGCCTTAATGTGTTGGCTCTCATTATTCAGTAAAACTAAATTATGAAAGGTATATCAACCTATTGTCCATAAAGAAAGAGTGGGGCTGTCTTCTTTGTGATTATAGGCCCTCAAAATTAGCCTCCCATCAGTTTAAGCACTTTTTCCTTTGACAGAAAAAGGCTTCCCAAGACAGGTTAAACGTTAAGATCCTAGAACTGCAGAGTTGAGAAATACACAAGGAGAGAAATTATTCTTAATGTATCAAGAAAGGTATTCCTCACAGCCCCTGTTGGTGACCTGCAGCTTGTTGAATAAAGCCAACTGCCACGCATAGGAGTAAGCAACTTGTGCGTCTCAGGTCTCGAACACGACTAACAATTACTTCTTGCCAGTAGTGTCTCACAGCAGACTGAGAAGACAACCATTCTCTGTCAGTAAAGTTATATTGATTGAATTCTGGGAAAAAAAAATGGCATGTTGTTTGAGCTGAAATTTGGCCATAATACCTAAAGTTAGTGTTCTTAAGATTGTAATAATTATTGGTGATGATAAGAAAACAAGACCATATTTTTATATTTTAATTTTAATCCAAAGAGAGAAAACCCCAACAGAGTTGGCAGGAAAAAACAATTGGAAAGGATTCAGCTCTCCCAAATATTCATTGATACAGAAATGGTTTTGAACACAAGTGATGAGGAAATCCCGCAAACTGAGTTGGCATGGATTAAAGGAATAACACAAAAAGTTGAGGAGGTTTAGTCCATGCAGAATGGGAAGGACTGAACAGCTCTAAAAGGGTGAACTATACAGAACGCTAAATTCCTAATGTATTACTTACTAACAAGTTTTCAATATTAATCTGTTTATTCTTTTAACAAGGTCATTCATGAATCAATCAACAGTTAGTTCCAAGGGCAAAAGACTAAATTGCCCATTGACTGCTGCAAGAGCTTTCAAAAACACCTACTGATCAATAGTGATCATTGGTACAGCAAACTTTCATTTCTTTAGGGATTTGCTATACCACAGACTTTCTCTGGAACCAGTCTCATAATGCAGCATCCCTTTGCATCTTCAGTAACCTCATTAATGGCTGCCCTGTGTTCCCTGTCTACTTTTAATTTCTTCTAGTAATAGAAAATACTTCATAATGGAAGATTTAATTAACTGAGTTTCCAAAAAGCTATTTACAGTGAACTGGGAACATTAGCTTTAATTTTTATTGTTCAAGAATGAAGATACCCTTTTTACAACAGATTAAATGCAGCAGGAAAACAACATTTTAACCACACTAAAGCATGGGAACCCACCGGCAAAAGACAACTGAGCTGCTGAGAAGACAAAGGCTATGACGGTCTGATCTGAGGAGAAAGGCCTTTCTTGAAACTTCTAATCCTTTCCTTAACTTTCCTTGGGTGACTCTCATCAGGCCTCATTCATATCTATAGAAGCTCTAACCTGGGTGAGGGTCCACTTTCCACAACCAGAAGAAAAGCATTATAGTAAGATATGCAAGAAGGAGGGTCCTTTCCTTTCCTCCATCCCGTACAATAGAATCTTGCATATTTTTCAAAAAATATGTAAGAAGTTTTTCTAGGCTCATTAGAAATGTGCCTTTTACAGCTAGGCCCTATTTTCAAGAAATATGTCATTGGGCCACACTAAAGAGGGGGAAGAAAAATCAGTGTAACCTTGACAAAACACAGAGGTCTTGGGATCAATCAGCTAAACACTTGTTCAAAAATTTTTTTTTAATATTTTTTTATTTATTTTGTTGCACTAGGTCTTTTAGTTGTGGCTTGAGGGCTCCTTAGTTGTGGCAGATGGGCTCCTTAGTTGTGGCATGTGAACTCTTAGTTGTGGCATGCTTGTGGGATCTAGTTTCCTGACCAGGGATCAAACCCGGGCCCCCTGTGTTGGGAGGGAGGAGTCTGAACCACTGCACACCAGGTAAGTACCCCCAAAATATTTTTCCACAACATTTATTATTTTATAACCTTTGAGCTTGTCCTGCATAAATTTACTATACACATAATTTGGTTGGCTGTTATTTACCTGACAAAGTGATAGAGCACTCATTGATTGAGTGGTCCCAATCCCATACATACACATTTATTTGGGGCATGCACACCCTTTGTTTAAAGTGTGTCTTTAAAAACCTTATGGAAATTAGCTGCTGAATATTACACACTAGCCATTTTTTAAAGTGAATATCTTTCACAGTTTTACCTTTTTCTCTCATTTACCAAATGAAATTAGACCACATTACAGACTAATACCTTGTGAATTGCATTTATTAGATCAGAGCCAGTCTGAGTTATAGAGGCAAATGCACCCAGAAGCACTAAATGCCCTGTGAAAAAGCAGAAAGGTAGCTTAAAGGTTTATAGCACCAAGTAGCTTTTTATCTGTGAAAGACCTGGGTTCAATTCTTTGCTTTCAGCCTGAGTAAAACTGACATTCATGACTATATCATGACTTGTGTCACAAAAGCCACATTGTTGGTTCACTACAAACATGGAAGCTGAACAAAGAATGGCAGCTACATATTGCACATTTCTGTAAAAGTGGAAATCATGAGTGTCGATCGGTTTCTGAGTCCACTATGCACAAACTAGGAACAGAAACTTATTTGTAAGAGCTCTAAAATTTACTCTTCAATAAAAGCAGAATAATTTTCACGTATATTATCCAAAAAGACTTGATACAGTTCACAAGAACCAATCTTCAAAGACAAACACAAATCCCAAATTCTCTTTTTTCAGAAAGGTCTAAATATTATAGTTTCTTTGTGGTTGGACCTCTGAAGCAACTGATTTAAGAGTTAACTTTTGTAGGAGTTTACTGCTCCCCCAAATAATTCATTACCGATGGTTATTCTGCCTTTGCAATTAATCAGGTTTGAAAGTGCTTCTTGGTGCATTGGTATTGTTTAAATAAATCTGGAAACACTAACCCTGTCACATTCAGGGGTCGAGTGTGGGAATGAATCTGCAGACAGAGAGGGTAAAATACTTCAAGGCGTATCCCTAAGAGATTTCCAGCTGGACAATCAGAATTTATTTTCTGAGAGGACAGGGTCCCCGTGCAAGTGAGCCCTATGGTGTGTTTTAAGGTCTCCTTAACCTGTCTCGGCCAATTGCGTAAATCACAGCAATAAAGTCTTCCTATTCAGCATGTTAGGGCTAGGGAAAGCTGACCAGCTTCTGACCTCTTATTCTGGGCTCCACCTGACCCTAACTTCGAAGTTCAAGCGGTCAATTGCAGGTCACTGAGGGCAGTCTCAGAGTCTTTTTCATTCCACTTGGGCTGCAAGGTTAAATTTACGCAGCACAGGTACTTTCCTAGGTGTTCTAGATGTGCTGCTCATGGAGTGCACACCTAGATGACCAAAGGAGAGGGGAAAAGGAGAAAAAAACCCACAAACTTTAAGTGGGTGTCCTCCTAACCAGCTCTGCTTTAGTATACACCAAGGCAGTCGTTTATCAGTATAATGGATCTACAGACAGCCTTAAACAATTGTCAAACATTCTTTTAAAAGCCATTAGTTTTTCAACTAATATATATCTGTTTTGTGCATTTGTTGAACCCTTCACTTGTCACTGAGAACAGCCTGTTAAACTAAGCAGAGGCCTGATCAGTTTTCAGTGAGTGCCGAGCCTCAGGGTTCACCTGGGTCAGCCACAAGATTTATGAGGCCCAGAGCCAGTATCTGATTGGGGCTGTTAGTGCTAAAGAAAGCTGACACTTCCTCTCTTTCTCTCCGCCTCAAGCTCAACACACAAAGTCCAGTGACTTAACTGGTACATTCCCACTGGCTGCCTAAGAGGCAGCAAAATTGATGACCTGTACAGACACCAAAGTGGACATCAATAAAAAAAGATGGATGTGAACGAGTGGAGTGACATGCCTCATTGCTGAGGGGACTGGGGAGGGGAGAGAAAAGGTTAAAAAAACACTGGAAAGTTATTTATATAAGCTTCAAGGACAAGGATTTTGTCACTACTTGCCTAAGGATTTGCTCTTAAAATATTCTTTCCTCTGACTTCCATCCTTCCCCAGTTGGCAAAAAGTCTGGGGACCTCTGGTTATTACTATTTATTTTATTTGTTGGTTTAAGTTAAGAAATTTTTATTAATCATTTTTGGTCACAAAAGAGTGATACCATGCTATGGACTGAAAACTTGAAATATATGCAAGAAAAATGTAGGGTAACATTTTCAAAAGGAGCCAGGATTGATTAAGCATTACCATTGTGCTTCTTAATTAATAAGGATGGTTTAAAGCTGAGCAGATTACATTTTCTATAAACTGGTAGATATAAATGCTCTGAAATAACGTGCTCATTGTGAAACATCTCCCAAGGAACTGCCCTGAAACACTGGGAATTATATTCTGGAAGTTGGAATCCATGGAATAATTTACCAATGGGAGATGAATAAAAATAACTGGATTAGACATTAAAATAGAAAACACACTCAGTATACTAAAGTGCTTGTGAGAAAAGTTATTTGGTAGCTTAGCTAGCATTCCAAAAAAAGGTCCAAAAAAGAGAAGTAAAACGAATCAAAGAATAATTTTCAGTGTTTCTTCTCTTTCATTCTTGATGTGTTTATCTGCCCTCTGGGATGTTTTCTGCATGCTTATAAATTATGTAAATGATATCCAAATCTAAAATGTGATCAGAGAAGTTAGGAGTGATTATGTACTCAGCCATATCAGAAGAAATGGCAGACTCCCTAGACCACAACGTTTATAAGCGATTGTTCCATTCTAACTCTGCCTCGATTTTGAGGTTTTTTTCAGTAAACATGGTCTGATGGTCTAGTCTACTATCTTATAGCAGAAGAACACTGCAAAAATATGGAATTTATTTTTAATAATTTCAGGTACTCCCGATTATAATAGTGTCTATTATGTTGAGACAAACCCTTACTAGGTTCAAAATTAACACAGTAAGAATTAAGGCTGTCACACTGTCCCTTCTGTGTACAGAGACGGAACTTTACAACATCTGGAACTGGAGTTTGAAGTTCTTACCATTTCAGCAATGTTAAGATGGGTCACTTCCACAGTCCACAGTCAAATGTCTCTTACACTCCTGCCGATGGCAGAATAGGCTTTGCACTAATATCACAACAGAACTTGTGACAAGGTGGAGGGAGGAAGTCCTTATCTCTGGTGACTTTGTTTCCTAGCTCAGAATAGCATCCCATCTAGAATCAAAAACCCTAAGTGAGGTTGTCTATGAAATCCATCCTCTCTTCTGCCCAGTTCCTGATCCAACCTACCTTCTCATGCACTGCTTTATCCAGTGTGCACAAAGCAACTCGTGAGCGCAAAGGTTGACTGTTAAGGAGAGAGTAATATCAGCCAAGTTTGGTTAGTCACCATTTTCATACTAAAATAGCATATGGTACACCATCAAATAATCTGTCAGAGGAGGCTTCTCCCAACTCTGCTACTTTGGCTGATACCATCTTAATTTTAGAAGTGGCACCAAACCAATCTCTCCAGTTTCCCCAAGTAAGATGTCACATCATTGCCCTTGGGATTCTCACAGACTCCTGACATACCACTGACTTTTCTCCAGGCTCAACAAGCTATCCCTTATTTCTGTAAAGAGAGCAAAGTCCCCACGAGGACTTCAATGAGATCAGGAGGAAGGATTGGCATAGGCAGTCTCAAGCTCAACTTATGAGCTAAAGTAACTGCAAGTAGGAAAATGATATGAGTTTATAAAATCCCTGACCAATGTATGTTAAGAAGCATTTTTAAGAATTTGAGTGTGAGCTACTTATTTTTATTTCCCTTAACATCAAATGTGGTTTTGTTTGTTTGTTATTATTATTATAGTAATAAACTGCTTTGGGGTTATTTTTACCTCTTTATAACAAAGACTTGACAGAGTTGTGAGATTTACCTAGCATAGTGCTTGGCATCAAGTAGGTATTTAATACATTTTAATTGATTTACCCAGCTCCCTCTGGTCTTCTTTGCAGCTGGACCATCATCTGTCTGGGGTATGGACTTTCAGGGGACCTTAGTCAAAACACATAGCTCAACATTTGACTGTAGTTTGAGAAGTTAATAAAGAAGTCCCAGGTAACAACCCTCACTTTCTCTGCAATATCTAAGAAAGTCTCTGGAATATCTATCTTAGATCCCAATGCCTGTTCATTTTCATTTAGATGCACAAGTATCATTGGAGACTTTGTCAATAGATGGTTAACAGGTCGTGGTTACATTCTCTGAGCCTATCACAATCCATAAGGTCTTCTAAAGGGTTGACTGGGGATGCAAGAATGACACTTCCAAGGTGTTCAATGTCATTTGTTTGAGAGAGGATTTGAGTTCCTAGAGGGTTAAATGTAAGTCTGGTTCTTCAAGAACAAACTCCAGATCCCCTATCTGCCAGAACACTTCTGATCTTTCTTTCTAGTAAACTAACAACATGGATTTCTCATTAGCATCAGGCAACAATAGTTGAAAATTCCCTCAAGCTGCTCAGGATTGAAGTCTAGTGTGCTCTTTTCTAGGTAGTCAGTTACACATCTTCTCTGGGACCCCTTCACTGAAGAAGTCCCAAGGAGACATCTTTCATATTTATCAGAGTAGAATGAAAGAATTCTTAAATTCTTAATTCAGGGTCTAGAGTATATGAGAAGAGTCTCAGACTACTGGGACTCAAGGGACCATAGTCAAGGGAAAGTTCCTTCTTCCAGGCTCATGGGTTCTGGGAAGTGACATTCCAGAGTTTCTCCAACTTAAGGGAAATAATTGATTCTATCTCACTTGATCTGGAAGAAAGAGCTTAACAAAATCTCCTTGGTGTCTTTTTATGCAATATAAAGCTTTCCTGGAATTTAAAATCATATTGTTAATCTAAAAATCATGGATTTTACCAAAGAATGAAGGCACCTGGGATATATAACAAAGAGGGTAAAAATAACTTCACAGATAAACACAAAAGTTTGCTAACTCTCAGACTGTTTCTACTAGTAGTTCTCTCCTTTTGAGAGAGAGAATCATGGTAAAATGAATCAAATTATACCCCTTTCTCCTTTTTGATATTTAATGTTATTTTTCAGTTTAAAAAAATCACATATGACAATTATGCATAAAATCTAAAAAAAAGGTACTAAGAATTAAATTAGAGAACCAGCCAATGTTGGTAGTTTAGTGGAATCACAACCAAGTGAATTCAATACTATTGAATTCATCAATTAATGTAGATGTTTCAATTGAAAGATTGAGTTATGAAGTTAATATCTCCACCTAAATCTCGATTTTATATGTAAGTTAATAGCCACATACTTCATATTTTCCTTTCTGAAGACAGATCATAAAATTACCAGATACCAATACCAACACAGTATCAGATATTCTATCCAGGTGTCTCCCCATAAGATCAAAGTGCTCCAGACATCTTAATGATTTAGTATATACACTACACCACCCAGAAGTTCTCTCAGAATTAAAAAAGGAAAAAAATCCACTGTCAAGCTGTTTTATTCAGAAAATATTGTGTTGTCAGTCTTTAGCCATTGACAAATAGGGCATTGTCAGGATGGACAGCAAAGAATGCTCTTGAAGACTTCTATGTTTTAAATATTTTTTTTTACTCCTACCAGGCAAACTTATACTAAACATCTGCTCAGTTTCTAGAGATGAGGCATTCCTGTCACATAAGAGCACTTCACAGGGACCGTGGATCTAGTCCTTAATAGCAAGGGACTGTTTACTGTGCTCCCACAGCAAGATAGTCTTTTGCCACAATGATCAGAAATGTTATTTCCACTCAAAACATGTCTCAATAAAACAAGCATTTGCTTTCAAAATTCCTTCTTAAGCTATTTGAACTCTACCAAGTAAAATATTTATTTGGCAAAATTACTATTTTAGAAGAAAAATATTTTCCAAAGTAGATGCAATTGAGGATAGCCTGTCTCTTTCTTAAATGGAAATAGAATCTCAGTTATTTTAAAACATAAACTACTATTGTTTATTATTCTTATCATTATTTTATTATTACTTTCATAGGAAGGAAAAGGAAAAGGAGAAGGATGAGGGTGAGGGGGAAGAAAGAAGAGAGAAAGGTGTCTTTCATTTTTGCCCAGAATTATAAAGGATTTTCATCAATAGTTCCATTAAAATATGCATCTTATCTCTTCCTAGGACTCTTGAACTAGTTCACTGAAACCATCTATTAATAATTTTGGACAAATAGTACAACCAAAGTGAAAAATGGCAGATATGTGGTTAATTTAATTAAATGGCTACCTGCATTGATCCAGTAAAGAGATGCATACATAACTAGAACAAAAGAGTGCCCCACTCTGTACACATAATCCAAGCAACCATCTTCATAATCCATGCAACCACCCCACCTAAATTTAATGTTCAGCCCCTCATAAGCATTAAGACCTCTGGTGGTTAAACAGCCTTCTTTGCCATGCTGGCATCCAATTTCTATTTTTCTCCCAGACATAGCCAACATTCCACAGCACAGAAATTTCTCTGTTTTTAAATATTACTTTCTACTACTTATTTTATTCTGCTCCAATAAAAAAAAAAACTACATTGCAAACTGTGGGTAATACTTTCCATTGTCTATTCCCAGGACAACTTTTTTGTTGTTATAATAAAAAATTGATTTATTCAAAATTAAGAAATAAAAATTCGAATTCTAATGCTCACTTCACTTTCTTTTTTTTTAACATCTTAATTGGAGTATAATTGCTCTACATTGTTGTGTTAGTTTCTGCTGTATAACAAAGTGAATCAGCTATACATATACATATATCCCCATATCCCCTCCCTCTTGCATCTCCCTTCCACCCTCCCTATCCCACCCCTCTAGGTGGTCACAAAGCACCGAGCTGATCTCCCTGTGCTATGAGGCTGCTTCCCACTAGCTATCTATTTTACATTTGGTAGTGCATATATGTCAATGCCACTCTCTCACTTTGTCCCAGCTTATCCTTCCCCCTCCCCATGTCCTCAAGTCCATTCTCTACCTCTGCATCTTTATTTCCAGGATAACTTTTTAAACTATGCTGTGGCTCGCGATTGTGCCGATACTCATTCAACAAACAAAACTTACACCTCTATAAACAGCAAGTCTGTATTTTAGATGAGAAAAGGATATGCAGTAAAAAGCACAGTTTCTAAGAAACAAGAGAAAAAGAAAAGAGAAGCCTGCAGTGCAAATTGGAGAATGGGATTTTGCCCCCTATTCCAGAGGATTGCTTCTGGCACCAAGTTTTCTCTCATTTCCATGAATTGCTTTTTCTATTAAGATCTGCTGGGGAAATAGAAGCAAAGGGTTGAGCAGAACTTGCTGGAGATGACAGATGGCTCTTCTTTAATGACTTATAAAAGTGGCATCCCAAGTTTTACTTTATGGAACACAGAAGGAAAATGCTAAGCAATGCTATAGATTTTATCTAACATGCCCATTTTGCTTATTTGTGGAAATATTCTCATTTGACAATTATGATTATTGACACATTTCTAAGGAGCATGTCTAATTATCTTGAAAAGATTAGGCAAATGCAAATCTAATTTCTTTTCTCCTTTCTAAATTATTATTAAGAATTAATATCCTTAAAATGAAGCTTCTGGTCAGTATAAGAGAAAATTTGCAACTAAGTAGACTAGTTGTAGCATGCAGGGGAGTTTTCTTCAGCTAAAGCAATTTTCCATTAAAAATAAAGAACCTTAAGTTTGCTACTCTATGGCAGGTATTGTATGAAACATTTCTTACAAAAACTAAACAGTAGTTAAATTAAACCTCAGTGAAGTTACAGGTTAAAACAAAACAAATCAAAACAAAAAACCTGTTCATCCCCTCTACAGATAACATCACTTTTTTTTTTTAGTGATAGATACACATTTATTGCCAAAAAAAAAAAAAAATCACCAAAAAGTCCAATATTAACCATAGTCAAAATTCTGGTGATAATTTTTTCCTAGCTTGTCATTTATCTCTTTAATCTTATATATGGTGAGTTTTGGTCATTAGATACTTTTGATTGTTAAGCAATCAGATATTCTTTTATGGTTTCTGGTCCACATGAAATGTCACCAAAGTATCCATATATTCATTGTTCTAAAATTTTAAAACTTTCTATTTAGGGTCCATGTGCTTTTAATGGAATGCTTCTATAAGAAGCTTCATTGTCATGAAAATCGCATGCTTGGTAAATATTTTATTTATTTTTAAATTAGATGGCACTATTCCAATGTAAGAAAAAAAATTATTGTTACCCTATTTGTTTGAATATATTTTAGATAAGTTGTTTATTAAAAATATTATTGTATTTGAAAACACAACTCATATTCTGCTTTTCTTTTTATGTCCTATGTATTTAATTGTACACAGTACAGCTTAATTAACAAGGTGGCCAAATTTTAAGATAAGAACCCTCAGATTTCACTTCTTCATATGCTGTTACATACAATTTTTCTTCCTCAAATAAGCCAAAAAATAAATATCTTCTTTGATATGTATTATCTCTTTATCCTTCTTGTACTTAATGTAGAATTTAAGATTTTACAATCTTAAAACAATTTAAAATGTACAATTATTATATTCTTCCTAGACTTCATAGAAATCATAAGATCATAGAATCAGTCAAAATCAAACATTTTAGGAAGCTTCTGTATCAGATTTTTAGTTACAAGAACTAAACAGCCGCAAATGTATTTTCTTATCCTACTGAACCTCTAAACTTTTTTACATCACTTGAAAAGTTTAGTGTTATATTTTAAATTGATCTAACTCTCTGCAGCCTGTTTCGTCTGAGACAAAGACCAGGAGACTCTCTTTTCCTGTGTCTTTAAACTAGTACATAACTTCTGTTTAAGGGCCTAGTGACAACTGTAATGGATAATTTACAACCTACAGGGCTTCTGGATTAAATAACAGAGGTTCTGTAAACCAACAGGCTTCAGACTTCGGTGAAAGCACCAGTAATTTGTTTATTGCCCTTTCTCAGTTCCTCAATTACAATTGATCTCTGCTAAACAGTCTAGTGCTGCTAATTGTTGAGAAAGGGGGAAATACCTTAATCTTTATAGGCATCTCGTAGCCTAATGTTAGTCCTTATAATTCAGTGCCATAATTGCACCAAAGCACAGATAAATGGAATCCATACACCTAACTGTAGCCAAGGACTTTTGAAATTAACTTATAAACAACCAAAGTTGAAGAAGCTGTGTTTGGAACAGAAGAAATGGTGACTGATTGTATCTCATATTGAGCCAATGACAGACAAACAAGAGCACTTGATTAGAGCTCTTGTCCTGCCAGATCAGTATTTGAATTCTACTGATAGGAGTTTAATCCGGACTTAATCTCCTTATCTTGTCTAGGGTGTTGACCAACTTTAAGTACTTAACATAATACAGAACTCCTACAGGCATTTCCACTTCAAAGCCTGAAGTGCAGTGGTTAGGTGTCTCCCTAATCTTATTTTTTTCCCATTTAATAGTGTTGAAAAGAAATACTTGTCATCATCAACTAAGCATATCCTAATTTAGTCTGTTTAACTTCTGAACTGTTTTAGAAAGGGTTGACGTATTCATACTAATCCTTCATTTTCTTGACCCACCACGTTAGAAATTGAAAAATACTGTACACATACATGTGTGTAAAGCATGTCCTAATTTACACTGTTTAACTTTTGAATTATTTATTTTAGAAAGGTTTGACTAACTTATTCTAAATCTTTATTTTCTTGACCTAAGAAAAAATATTAAATATATATCCACACATATATATATACATTAAATATCTATCTACACATACATATATATGTTTGTACAGTATGTGCTTTAAATTCTAGCTTCTCCCTTTAATACAGTATATCACTTGAATGTCCAGTTGAACAAGTAGTACATTAAAACACAAAGCAAAATCACCCTTCAAATCTTTTCAATGTTATGCATTACAGGTAAAGTTCAATGACAACTTTTGTAGATCACTCCCTGGACTTAGTATTCCACTTTTTCACATTAAAGTCTGTCCTTTAATCCTTACTGCAGCCCAATGAGAAAGAGCAGGTATGTTTACTGTCTATTTGCAGTAAGTTAAAACTGTTTATTTCACTATAGCATATCCTCCTAAGGATACATTAATCGTTAATTGTTTTTTTGCCAAAATGTAAATATTTGTCACATGAATTGTTTTCATGTCTCCACAACAGATTGAAATTACTTTAAAAAAATTGAAGCAAAATTAACAAAATTGATAACCAAAATAATTAAAACTTCATAAACCAGATACTATTTATCTAGAAATGAGGACTTCTACATTTGGTATTTAATATACTCTTAGTATTTTAATTATTCCAAATGTCCAATAGTCTACTAAATTTTATGGTAGCATATATCCAAAACAGTGGATATATGCTACCATATATCCTCTATTTTGTCTAATGTACTTTAACTGGAAGATATTAATCTCAGAGATGAAAGATATTTTACTATTCAGAAAGATCAGTAAACTCAAATGTTCAACTCAGTTCAAGTTAATCCTTCATAAAAGAAATTATTTAGAAGCAAATAGAAAATTTTTCTCACTTTATTATTTCTTCAATTATTCATTATTTATATTTTGCTCAACTCAAAATACTATACTTTGGAGCTTTATTTTTACTTTGTCTTCTCTGAAATAAGTTTACCCATTCCTAGTTTTAAATATAACCATAACATTAAATCAAATGCTAAATATTCAACCATCCATGATACAACTAAATGCGATTGACTTTAGTGGGATATTCCCATCTAAAAGAGAGGCTTGAGAACAACTATACAGATAAAAGATAAAGTAGGCAAAAACATTATAAATGTTGCCTCAATTTTCATAGGATTTTCAGCAATTTTATTTTTTGAGAATTTCTACAAACATCCATAAACATTACTTTATGGTATTTCACTTAACTCAGAAGGTTATCTGTGATAAATGCCCCTGTACTGACATGTATATAAAATTTTAAGAGATAAATTAATAGATTATAAATAAACCTAACCCTTTATAAAAGATGTCTATTAATGATATTTTAAAGTATATTTTAATAATGTATTTTAAACAAATATGTAACAGAAAACTTGATTTATGTAAATAATGGTCTAATCTTGGAACTGCTGATAGGATTCATTAAATTTAAATTTGGAAAGATCATGTATCTCAAAAAATGTGTAATATTGAGCTAAATAACAATGTTAGCTAAGTAGCACTGAGGCATAAATAGGGAAAAATAAAATAAAAGCCTATTATTTCTTGACTACGAATTCTTCCTAAAGTAACTCAGGTACTTCCATTTTATTTGAATATTGCTTTTTGTTTCCTCTATTAAGTAGTGCTTAAAAACCACAACTTCAGTCAATCAGTAAACAGGATCATTACTTCTAAGTGTTTCAGATTCTAAATCAAGGGTTTCATTTAATTTTCCTAGCAGAATAATGTATATAGATGAGGATGTCAAATTGCAAATAACCTGTATTAGAATAGGGTTTACAGTGCTTATGGTAAGTAATCAACATTATTGACTTAGCTTAGGGATTTAAAATGCTGAAAAACACTAACAGAATAAATTGATTGGAAGAATAGAGAAGTACATCACTGTGTTAAAGATTTGAAATGAAAGTAAAACACATTATATGATTTTGTAGTTTAAAAGTACATGTGCATATATAGATATGCACATAGATGGATAATGTGGCATTATTGATTTAAATTCCCTATTGGGACTAAAGGGAGAATGCTTAGTTTCTTTTCAATGGTAATGTTGGCGTTCATTATCAATATGATAAAATACAAATTGGTGGCTATGTAATTCAGATATAATGCCCCTGCTGAACTTCTTTCCATTAGTAGCTAATGGCTATCCTGTTTACCTTCTATGACTCCAAATGCTCATTCCATCTTCTTTTCTGTGATCATCATGGTTGTACAGGAAATGATTTTGCTAAAAATGAAAATATCCTGCTTTAGTTTAAAAATGATAGAACTTGCATCTGTAAACATTACTTTAATCTATGCCTTCCATGATGTGTCAGCATTCTCAAAAGGAATCTTGTTCAGAGTTTATAAAATAGAAGTGAAACATTTTATAACTTAGAATAGTTAGTAAGAAAAAGGCTTGTTGAAATTACTGAAGTGAAACATTTTACTCTCAGAATAGTTTATATTTTTCAACATATATACATAAAGTGAGCATTTCCTGTCCATTATTAAAAATCTTTTTATCATGATAAACAAATCTATCCATTGAATTGCTTTTCTCTATTCTATGTAGCAACAGTTTATTTTTAGGATGGCTTTCCACTACCAAGTTGGATTTATTTTAGAGAAAGAGGAGTACAAAAACTCCTATTAATTAATTAATTAATTAATTAATTTTTTAAATTTATTTTATTTTTATTTATTTATGGCTGTGTTGGGTCTTCGTTTCTGTGCGAGGGCTTTCTCTAGTTGTGGCAAGCGGGGGCCACTCTTCATCACGGTGCGCGGGCCTCTCACTACCGCGGCCTCTCTTTGCGGAGCACAGGCTCCAGACGCGCAGGCTCAGTAGTTGTGGCTCACGGGCCCAGCTGCTCTGCGGCATGTGGGATCTTCCCAGACCAGGGCTCGAACCCGTGTCCCCTGCATTGGCAGGCAGATTCTCAACCACTGCGCCACCAGGGAAGCCCCCTATTAATTTATTTTAATTAAGCCCATTACAATAATCCCTGGGGAGAAAACAATTAAACATTGAATAAGAAACAATAGAAAATTAAGATCATTTCCTCTTTGCAGTTGAGTTCCCTTAGTCATCTCTTTTTCTCAAAACAAATCCTTTAAGTCTCATAGATTTTTCAGTGAAATAGCATAATTTTAAATGAGGTTATAATACTACTTCTTAATATTATTGCACATCTACTGTATACCAGACAGTTTTCTTAGTACTTAATGTACTTGCATAATTCTACCAAACTTGTGGTATAATATAAAGAATTAAACCAACTTAAAAATGGGCAAAGGATCTGAACATTTCTTCAAGGATATACAAATGGCCAATAGGCACACAAAATAAGTTCAAGATTATTAACTATCAGGGAAATGCAGATTAAAACCATAGCAAGATACCACTTCACATCATTATTACCACTATAATCAAAAAGACGGGTAATAGAAAGTGTTGGCAAGAATCTTTAGAAATTGAAACCCACACATACTGCTATTAGGAATGCAAAATGGTGCAACTCCTTTGGAAAACAGTTTGGCATTTCCTTAAAAGATAAAAAACAGAGTTACCGTAAGGTCCAACAATTAAACTCCTAGTCATATACCGAAGAGAAGTAAGGACCCATGTTTACACAAAAACTTATACAGATGTTCATAAATAGCCAAGAAATGGAAACAACCCAAATTTCTATCAACTGATGAATGAGTAAATAAAACATAGTATATACATTCAATGGAATATTGTTTGACAATAAAAAGGAATTATCTGATGTTATATGCTACAGCATGGATGAAACTTGTATACATTATGCTAAGTGAAAGAAGCTAGACACAAAAAATGACATATTGCATGATTTCATTTATGTGAAATACCCAGAATAGGCAAATCTATTAAAACAGTAGAGTTGTGGTTGCCTAAGGTTGACAAGTTTTGGGGAATGGACAGTGACCGCCAATGGGTATGGGATTTCTTTTTGAGGTGATAAAAATGTTCTAAAATTGATTGTGGCATTGGTTGCACAACTCTATGAAGATATTTAAAGACCATTGACTTCTACACTTTTTTTTTTCTGGCCACGGCATGCAGGATATTAGTTCCCCAACCAGGGATCGAACCCACACCCCCTGTGCTGGGAGCATGATGTCTTAACCACTGGACCACCAGGGAACCCCCTGACTTGTACACTTTAAATGGGCAAGTTGTATGGTATGTGAATAATATCTCAATAAAGCTGTTTTGTGTGTTTATTTTTTTTCTCTTCCCCCTTGCCCCAAAAGACAGCAAGAAAGGTATAAAGAAGTTTAACAACTTAACCAAAGTGACAGTGAGAGGTGATCCTGAACTTAAACCATGAAATCTGGCTCCAAAGTTCATACATACACCCACTGAGCTTACTGACTCTGCTGATGGAAGTTTTGCTCTTCAATGTGAAGACTTATTTCATTGAATCAAATATTTTGTTTAAAAAGCCACTCCCCAACTGAGCTCCAAATGAAAGTGTTTTGTGTTAACATAGATGGTAGTTCTTTCTATAATAAAAAATGACATATGGTGAATAACAAGGTTGACTAAGTTATTTCAAGGTATTATATGGTTAATTCTGAATGTCTAGATTCTTAATAAATTAGGACAACCTGCAAAGACTGTTACTAACAACAACAAACAAATTCTTCACAGATACTTAGAATTTTTATTACTTTAACCCCAAAGAATTTTAGTTATTATCCAATCATATTTCTTAGTCTAGAAAAAAAAGTCACATGTCAAAACATATTTGTGTTTTTTGTTTGTTTTTTTGTTTGTTTTAATAGCTCTTTATTGGAGTGTAATTGCTTCACAATACCGTGTTAGTTTCTGTTGCATAACAAAGCGAATCAGCCATATACATACACATGTCCCCATATCCCCTCCCTCTTGAGCCTCCCTCCCATCCTCCCTATCCCACCCCTCTAGGTCATCGCAAAGCACAGAGCAGATCTCCCTGTGCTATGCTGCTGCTTCCCACCAGCCAACTATTTTACATCTGGTAGTGTGTATATGTCGATGCTACTCTCACTTCGTCCCAACTTCAACTTCCCACCCCATGTCATCAAGTCCATTCTCTATGTCTACCTCTTTATTCCTGCCCTGCAACTAGGTTCATCAGTACCATTTTTTTTTTTTTTTTGGATTCCATATATATGTGTTAGCATACGGTATTTGTTTTTCTCTTTCTGACTTACTTCACTCTGTGTGACAGACTCTAGGTCCATCCACCTCATTACAAATAACTCAATTTCGTTTCTTTTTATGGCTGAGTAATATCCCATTATATGTATATACCACATCTTCTTTATCCATTCCTCTGTCCATGGACATTTGGGTTGCTTCCATGTCCTGGCTATTGTAAATAGAGCTTCAATGAACATTGTGGTATATGTCTCTTTTTGAATTATGGTTTTCTCAGGGTATATGCCCAGTAGTGGGATTGCTGGGTCGTATGGTAGTTCTATTTTTAGTTTTTAAGGAACCTCCATACTGTTTTCCATAGTGGTTGTATCAATTTACATTCCCACCAACAGTATAGGAGAGTTCCCTTTTCACCACACCCATTCCAGCATTTATTGTTTCTAGCTTTTTTCATAATGGCCATTCTGACCAGCATGAGGTGACACCTTATTGCAGTTTTGATTTGCATTTCTCTAATAATTAGTGATGTTGAGAAGCTTTTCATGTGTCTCTTGGCCATCTGTATGTCTTCCTTGGTGAAATGTCTATTTAGGTCTTCTGCCCATTTTTTAACTGGATTGTTTGCTTTTTGATATTGAGTTCCATGAGCTATTCGTATATTTTGGAGATTAATCCTTTGTCAGTTGTTTCATTTGCAAATATTTTCTCCCATTCTGAGGGTTGTCTTTTTGTCTTGTTTATGGTTTCCATTGCTGTGCAAAAGCTTTTAAGTTTCATTAGGTCCCATTTGTTTATTTTTGTTTTTATTTCTATTTCTCTAGGAGGTGGGTCAAAAAAGATCTTGCTGTGGTTTATGTCAAAGAGTGTTTTTCCTATGCTTTCCTCTAAAAGTTTCATAGTCTCTGATCTTATATTTAAGTCTTTAATCCATTTTGAGCTTACTTTTGTGTATGGTGTTAGGGAGTGTTCTAATTTTATTCTTTTACATGTAGCTGTCCAGTTTTCCCAGCACCACTTATTGAAGAGGTTGTCTTTTCTCCATTGTATGTTCTTGCCTCCTTTGTCATAAATTAGGTGCCCATAGGTGCATGGGTTTATCTCTGGGCATTCTATCCTGTACCATTGATCTATATTTCTGTTTTTGTGCCAGTACCATACTGTCTTGATTACTGTAGCTTTGTAATATAGTCTGGATCCAGGAAGCCTGATTCCTCCAGCTCCGTTTTTCTTTCTCAAGATTGCTTTTGCTATTTGGGGTCTTTTGTGTTTCCATACGAATTGTAAGTTTTTTTTGTTCTAATTCTGTGAAGATGGCCATTGGTAGTTTGATAAGGATTGCATTGACTCTGTAGATTGCTTTGGGCAGTATAGTCATTTTCACAATATTGATTCTTCCAATCCAAGAACATGGTATATTTCTCCATCTGTTTATGTCATCTTTGATTTCTTTCATCAGTGTTTTATAGTTTTCTGAGTACAAGTCTTCAGCCTCCTTAGGTAGCTTTATTCCTAGGTATTTTATTCTTTTTGTTGCAATGGTAAATGAGAGTGTTTCCTTAATTTCTCTTTCTGATATTTTGTCATTACTGTATAGGAATACCAGAGATTTCTGTGCTTTAATTTTGTATTCTGCAACCTTACCAAATTCATTGATTAGTTCTAGTAGTTTTCTGGTGGCATCTTTAGGATTTTCTATGTATAGTATCATGCCATTGGCAAATAGTGGCAGTTTTACTTCTTCTTTTCCAGTTTGTATTCCTTTTATTTCTTTTTCTTCCCTGATTGCTGTGGCTAGGACTTCCAAAACTATGTTGAATAAGAGTGTTGAGAGTGGACATCCTTATCTTGTTCCTGATCCTAGTGGAAATGCTTTCAGTTTTTCACCATTGAGTATGATGTTTGCTGTGGGTTTGTGATATATGGCCTTTATTATGTTGAGGTAGGTTCCCTCTCTGCCCATTTCTGAAGAGTTTTTCTCATAAATTGGTATTGAATTTTGTCAAAAGCTTTTTCTGTTTCTATTGAGATGATCATATGGTTTTTATTCCTTAATTTGTTAATGTGGTGTATCACATTGATTGATTTGCATATATTGAAGAATCTTGCATCCGTGGGATAAATCCCACTTGATCATGGTGTATGATCCTTTTAATATGTTGTTGGATTCTGTTTGCTAGTCTTTTGTTCAGGATTTTTGCATGTATGTTCATCAGTGATATTGTTCTATAATTTTCTGTTTTTGTTTTATCTTTTTCTGGTTTGGTATCAGGGTTATGGTGGCTTTGAAGAATGAATTTGGGAGTGTTTCTCCTTCTGCAATTTTTTGGAAGAGTTTGAGGATTGGTGTTGGCTCTTCTCTAAATGTTTGGTAGAATTCGCCTGTGAAGCCTTCTGGTCCTGGACTTTTGTTTGTTGGAAGATTTTTAATTATGGCTTCAATTTCATTCTTGTGAAATGTCTGTTTATATTTTCTAATTCTTCCTGCTTCAGTCTTGGAAAATTGTATCTTTCCAAGAATTTGTCCATTTCTTCATGGTTGTCTGTTTTATTGGCGTATAGCTGTTTGTAGTAGTCTCTTATAATCCTTTGTATTTCTGCAGTGTCAGATGTGATTTCTCCTTTTCATTTCTAATTTTATTGATTTGCGTCCTCTCCCTTTTCTTCTTGATGAGTCTGGCTAAGGGTTTATCCATTTTGTTTATCTTCTCAAAGAACCAGCTTTTAGTTTTATTGATCTTTGCTATTGTTTTCTTTGTTTCTATTTCATTTATTTCTGCTCTGATCTTTATGATTGCTTTCCTTCTACTGACTTTGCATTTTCTTTGTTCTTCTTTCTCTAGTTGTTTTAAGTGTACAGTTAGATTGTTTCTTTGAGATTTTTCTTGTTTCTTGAGGTGAGACTGAATTGCTATAAACTTCCCTCTTAGAACTGCTTTTGCTGTGTCCCATAGGTTTTGGGTCGTTGTTTTTCGATGTCATTTGTTTCTAGGTATTTTTTTATTTCTTTGATTTCTTCAGTGATGTCTTGGTTATTTAGTAGCACACTGTTTAGCCTCCATGTATTTGTGTTTTTTGCAGTTTTTTTCCTGTAATTGATTTCCAGTCTCATAGCGTTGTTGTCAGAAAAGATGCTTGATACAATTTCAATTTTCTTAAATTTCCAAGGCTTGATTTGTGACTCAAGATGTGATCTATCCTGAAGAATGTTCCATGTGCACTTGAGAAGAAAGTGTATTCTGCCACTTTTGGGTGGAATGTTCTATAAATATCAATTAGATCTATCTGATCTATTGTGTCATTTAAAGCTTGTGTTTCCTTATTTATTTTCTGTTTGGATGATCTGTCCATTGGTGTAAGTGGGGTGTTAAAGTCCCCTGCTATTATTGTGTTACTGTTGATTTCTCCTTTCATGGTTGTTAGCATTTGCCTTATGTATTGAGGTGCTCCTATGTTGGGTGCATAAACATTTATAATTGTATATCTTCTTCTTGGCTCAATCCTTTGATCATTATGTAGTGTCCCTCCTTATCTCTTGTAACAGTCTTTATTTTAAAGTCTCTTTTACCTGATATGAGTATTGCTACTCCAGCTTTCTTTTGATTTCCATTTGCATGGAATATCTTTTTCCATTCCTTCACTTTCAGTCTGTATGTGTCCCTAGGTCTGAAGTGGATCTCTTGTAGACAGCATATATATGGGTCTTGTTTTTGAATTCATTCAGCCAGTCTGTGTCTTTTGGTTGGGGCATTTAATCCATTTACATTCACGGTTATTATCGATATGTATGTTCCTATTACCATTTTCTTAATTGTTTCGGTTTTGTTTTTGTGGGTCTTTTTCTTGTGTTTACCCACTTAGAGAAGTTTCTTTAGCATTTGTTGTAAAGCTGGTTTGGTGGTGCTGAATTCTCTTAGCATTTGTTTGTCTGAAAAGCTTAAAATCAGCTGATAACCTTATGGGGATTCTTTTGTATGCTATTTTTTGTTTTTCCCTTGCTGCTTTTAATATTTTTTTCTTTGAATTTAATTTTTGTTAGTTTGATTAATATGTGTCTTGGTATGTTTTTCCTAGTGTTTATCCTGTATGGGACTCTCTGTTCTTCCTGGACTTGGGTGACTATTTCCTTTCCTATGTTACGGAAGTTTTAGACTATAATCTCTTCAAATATTTTCTCAGACCCTTTCTTTCTCTCTTCTTCAGGGACCCCTATAATTCGAATGTTGGTACGTTTAACGTTGCCCCAGAGGTCTCTGAGACTGTCCTCAATTCTTTTCATTCTTTTTTCTTTATTCTGCTCCTCAGCAGTTATTTCCACCATTTTGTCTTCCAGCTCACTTATTCGTTTTCTGCCTCCATTATTCTGTTATTGATTCCTTCTAGTGTATTTTTCATTTCAGTTATTGTGTTGTTCATCTCTGTTTGTTTGTTCTTTAGTTCTTCTAGATCTTTGTTAAACATTTCTTGTATTTTCTCAATCCGTGCTTCCATTCTATTTCCGAGATTCTGGATCATCTTTATTATCATTAGTCTGAATTCTTTTTCAGGTAGATTACCTATTTCCTCTTCATTTATTTGGTCTTGTAGGTTTTTACCTTCCTCCTTCATCTGTGACATATTTTTTTGCTTTCTCATTGTTTTTTTTTATGAGTCAGATTGAGTTCCTGTTTTACTGGTTGTTTGGCCTGAGGCTTCCAACACTGGAGTTTGTAGGTTATTGGGTAGAGCTGGGTCTTGGTGCTGAGATGAGAAACTCTGTGAGACCTCACTTCAATGAATATTCCCTGGGGTCTGAGGTTCTCTGTTAGTCCAGTGGTTCAGACTCAGAGCTCCCACCACAGGAGTTTATGCCCAACCCCATGCTCACAAATCAAGGTCCCGCAATCTGCGTGGGGTTGCAAAAAAAAAAAAAAAAGAGAGAGAGAGAGAATAATAACGAAGTAAAAAATAAAATTAGATTAGGAAACAAACAGATATGTTAGAAAGAATGTAAAAATAAAAATATAGATGAATCAACAACTGGAAGGTACATCAGTACCACAATAGTAAAAAAAGAGGAGAAGGGAAAAGAAAAAAAGAAAAAAAAAAAGGAGGGGGGGGAAAGGTCTTGGCTGTGGAGAGCAGGGCCTAAGCAAGGGTGAGGTTTGGGTGGTGGGAGGGGCCAATGCTCAGGACCCAAAGGGCTGGAAAAGGCCCTGGGGTTTGTGGGGGTGAGGCTTAGGCTCAAGGAACAGAAGGGGCCCAGGCGTGCCCCCCACCCCTGGTCTCAGAGGGCAGGGAACCTCACCTGGGAGCCCAGCAGGCTCCCCATGTCCAAGTGGGCAGGGCAACCGCCCTCTGCTCCTCTCCAGGTCTCCCTGAGGGCCCCTCCCACCTGCCTGTCCTGATCTCCCTGGCCTCCTCCTATGCCCCCAAGGACCCATGTGGCCTGCACAGGGGTTTGGAGGGCAGGGGATCTGGCCTGGGAGCTCAGCAGGCTCCCTGGGCCCAAGTGGGCGGGGCAATCGCCCTCCATTCCTCTCCCGCTCCTCCCAGAGGGTCCCTCACACCTGCTTCTCCTGATCCCTCAGGCCCCCTTCCTATGCCCCCAAGGACCCACACAGCCTGGATGGGGCATGGAGTGCAGGGGATCGGCCTGGGTGCTCAACAGGCTCCCTGGACCTGAGTGGGCGGGGCAAACGCCCTCCACTCCTCTCCTGCTCCTCCCACAGCCTCCTGCCCCTCTTGATCTCCCCAGCCTCCCTCCTATGCCCCCAGAACCCACGTGGCCTGGATGGGGCTTTGGATGGGGGAGAACCGGCTTGGGAGCTCACCAGCCTCCCCAGCCGCAGTGGGCCAGGCGATCTCCCTCCACTCCTCTCCTGGTCTTCCCGGAGAGTCCCTCCCACCTGCCTCCCCTGATCTCCCCAGCCTCAGGGGCACCGACCTTGTCTGGCCTCCACTTCTCCTCCCTGCTTGGTCCCCCTGTATCCTACCAGTTCACTTTGGGGCTCCTCCCGTCTCCTTGGGGGTTAGAGTTCCCCACGAGTGGCCGGCAGGCGCCCTAGTTGTGGGGAGATGCTAACTCCACGTCTTCCCACACCGCCATCTTGACTCCTCCCCAGAACATATGTTTTAACTTCTCCTTTTCACTTAGGATTTTGTTGAAGGCATGTGGAAATTCAGAATGGATTCATAGAACTTTACAGCTAAGGAAACTAAGAGACATGCTAGTAAAATCGCACAACTGGAAAAAAACGTGACTCAAAGATGTCCAATAGTTTATAAAGTCACTAGATTCTACAGCGGTTAAAACTAAAGTCATCATTATCAACACCTTCAAAATAATAACAATAGAAATAATCAGTACTTATTGGAAATATATTATGGACAGGCAGTGCACTATATATGTCTTATCTCATTTAATCCTCATAGCAACCCTATGTAGTGTAGGTACTATTGTTATTTCTATTGTATAAATAAGAAAACTGAAGCTTTGGAAAGTTAAATAACTTGGCCAAATCATAGAGCTCCAAGTGGTGGATCTGGGATTTAAACCCAAGCCTTTTTGATGTGTTCTTAAATACCATTCTAAGCCTTAATCACAATCGATTCAGCAATCTCATCTTTTTTATTAAAAATAAATATTAGGAGAGCTAGCATGTTAGAAAAACTGTGACTGAAATTTGAATCATAAAATGAAATTAAATCATAAAATAATTTGTTCATATATATTTATTATATTCATTTACTATTACATTTATATTATAGGAGATAAAATACAAGTAAAGCATAAAATAAAATTTATCATCACAAAAAGAATTAATTAGCCAGAATCTGGACTCAAAGAGGTATTGTGACAGATTGTCATCCTCATCCCTAAACAATATATAATGGCAATGAACATTTTTCTCATCCTGCCGCATAAATTAGGCAGATTTTTACCAGAGAAATACACTTGCAGTAAATAATACATAGTTAATTTAGTACCTTATTTGAAGTTATTGGTGTGCCTTTTAACAAAGACTTTGTCTCCAAAAATGATGGAGTCAAATCAGTCACTTTGGAGACCCCGATATATTAATCATCATGTACAACATAGAGACAGCTACAGGAGGAGGCATAAGAGAATTGATGTCTTGTTAGCTGTGTGCAGCTCACATCGAATGAAACCAGTCTTAGTTAACCAACATTCCCCTTTCCTATCATCCTTCTGCC
Source organism: Balaenoptera musculus (assembly GCF_009873245.2). Taxonomy (NCBI): domain Eukaryota; kingdom Metazoa; phylum Chordata; class Mammalia; order Artiodactyla; family Balaenopteridae; genus Balaenoptera; species Balaenoptera musculus. The sequence continues at coordinate 73,751,240 of NC_045787.1, forward strand.
TGGCCCGACTTCTCTCTGCTCCTCCCCACACGCCTACAATGTCCAGTCCTCTCCCCTTGAGATTCTCCTCCAACCCCCAGTCCCTGGAGACAATCATGAACTAGAGTTGCCGTGACAATTTCAAAGCTAATTAGTTAGGATCAGCATTACTCACGCTATAACTTACATACTAATCATATGTTACTAATCCCATGTTTTATTGATTGAGCTTATTTTCACATGTTCATTTTTTCCTCTCCAAAAATGATCATATACTTCCTATGACAAAAGATGCTAAACATCTATTGATTTGCCATTAAATTTTACCTAGGAAGGTTACATGTACACCCTGGAAAGCTTACAGACTTTAATGTACATGACAGTGAACAAAGCCAAAAAAAAAATGAATTTTCATTTTTTAAAAAAATTTCACATCTATTGCTCAGACACCTCATGGAGCATGTCCCCTGGGGTTCTGTGGATCTCTGACCTGTCATCAGGCTGCAGACCCTTCTGCTTTAAGCACCAATCACAGTTATTATGGAAAGTCCTGTCTAAAGATAACAGGACTATATAATAATAATTATAATATATAATAATATAGCATAATATTTTAACATATTTTAATAATATGGCATTTGTATCATTATTTTTTCCTTTGAGAAATGCAATCTATTCATTTACATTTGGATTAAGATTTTTATGTTTATTAACCATAATTCATAATTCTTGGTTTGGGGACAAGCAATTCTCCCCTTGAGGAGATTAAGATATTTGGACTGCAATATTCTTTATTTTTTCATGAGACATTTTAAGCTTTTAAACAGAAATACTGATGTTCTAAATTGGTTATTATTATTATTTTTTTTTTTTTTGGCCCGCACAGCATGTGGGATCTTAGTTCCCTGACCAGAGATGGAACCGGCACCCCCTGCATTGGAAGCACAGAGTCTTAACCACTGGACCTCCAGGGAAGTCTCCCCAGAATTGGTTATTTTGAAACAATGAAGCAACTTCCAAATCCATGGAATTTCGACCATACACTTCTAAGTACAAAGTAGTAACTGCATCCTCCTAATCCATATATTTAAAAGAAAAAAACATGCCTCGTTTGCCCATTTGATCTTCCTTCACTTTATCCCTAGGAGCATTAGGATTTCCATTTGTCTCTTTGGGGACTGAAAAACTTAATTCTGCTGCTGCAGGCTAGACCGGGGACACGCTCAGTGAAGCAGCAACTCAGAGCCTATTTCTCCTCGCACGTTACTGCTGCAGATGCTCAGAAAAGCTGCACCTTGGGTGTCCCACGTTGTGGTTACAGGCATTTATTTGGGATCATTACTGCAGCAGTTAGAGGATCCCTGTCTGCATATCCTGTAGGGTCCCCCAGTAGACACAATTTTGTACAACCACTGGTGTGAGCATCCTGTTAATGATGACGGCTCCATCCACCGTGTTGGTAGGTGGGGCTCTTCCTCTAAGTCCTGTTCAGGACATGTCAGGCAGCTAGTATAACATTCAATCGGGTGTTCTGTTCCCCTACCTGCTATCATCTTTGTATGTTTTGCTTGGTATTCTTAAATACCATAATTCCTACTCTGAAAAGTTTATATATAATAAACTTTTATATACTATAGTATATAAATAATGCTATACAGAATTCGATTATACTAGATTAGGGCTAATTGCCACCAAAAAAGAAAAAAGTGTGTTCTTAAAAAACTCAGAAGCTCTTGTGACTTCAATTAGATTTAGACCAAGAAGGATTTTGTGCTCCTTCCTAAGAGCAAATTTAGAGAAAAAGAAAAGAGGTATTAAGTAGCTTTTCCCCTCTAGGAATTTTTAATACTATTTTATTGAAATAGAACAGTGTAAAATGTGAAATGTAGTATAATTTCATCATTTGACTCTAAATATCAGTCTGCATTGGAAATGCATTTTATCAGTAATTACAGGTTCACAATCATTTATCCACAATCTAAAATCCAACCAGATCTGAAAAACAAACATTTTCATAAGGTGATTCCAAAACTCATCTGGTGGCAAAATCTGATTCAAATTACATAAGGTTACTTATCCACTTAGTGTGAATACTCATACATTTTACTTCAGAAATATTTATAAGTGTGATTTCCTGATGTTGCCCCAGCACCCCCGGCCATGAGCATTATACATGGCATATGCACTCTCTAAATGTTAAAAATTCTAAATTATGATAGCACATCTAGCCCAAAGTTTTCATATAAAGGGTCGTGGATTGATAACTTTATAGCTGAATGCTAGTACTTACTTAGGAGCTATGCCTAATGTGTGTGTGTGTGTGTGTGTGTGTGTGTGTATTCATGAACACACAAAGTTGAAATAAAAAGGCAAGAATCAGAAAAAAAATTAAGAATATGTTAAACTTCAAGCTATATTGTATTGTGTAAAATAAAATTGAAAGCATAATAAATATAAACAAAAACAGGGTTTTAGCTAAATGTATTCGGGTACATCTGTATAAGGGATCCAAGTAGCCATAAAAATAAGTGTATTCCAGAGTATTTGGTGACATGGAAAATGTTCACAATACATTATTAATGGAAAAGCAGGTCACAAACACTTTAAATAAAATGCAACTTTTATAAAACAATATACATATATGTATAGAAATTAATGTGAACAAATATACAATAACAGATTAATGGTTATTTCTGGATGATGGGCTTTTCAATGGTTTTTATTTTCAACGCTTTGGTTTTTCCTTAGTTTCTTTTTCTACCATAAAATTTTATTGCTCTTTTTTTTTTTTTTTCAAGTATTTGTCCAGATTTTTTCTTTCATCTTCCCTTAGCCTTTCTTAACAAACAAAACAAAAGCTTAAAAAAATATAACTGAGCCTCAGATGCTGAATAATTGTTTGCCCTTCCCTGGCTGTGTATATGAAAAGCTGGTGCAGTGTTTGTTTGCTCTGGTGGGTTAGATTTCATTTCATGGAAAAGAGAATTACACAGAAAAACACAAAGAAATTTTAGCATTTATGGGCTGTGCTTTGTATACAAAGATGATGTTATTGACTCCTTGACACTAGGAAACTTCAGTATTTCTTCATGGCTGCAGTTATCCAATTTGGGAAATGAACCAGACACCATAGTTGCATCTAAATGATACCTGTAGACATAAATTGCTGTGGCTGCCATTTTTTTCCCAGCTTCTATTGCACGCAGCAAAGCAATAATGTACAGTCCTAAACTCCCATTCCCTTCAAATTGTATGTTCTTTAAATAAACTGTATTTTAAATTAGGATCATAAATATTACTCTTCCTCAACACATGATATGTGGCATCATCTTTGTGTTATAATGCAATATTTTAATAAGGTTATACAATATTATTTTATTGAAGTGCTGCAAAACAGGAAACATTTTCACAGGGAGAACAAGAGATCAACCTAGACTTTTTGTGAATTTATATCCTTGAACTTTGAAGGCCAATCTAAATATTGATCTAAACTGCCCATACCAATCTCTAGGTCCCCAGGCCACATAACTCCATATGCAGCATAATTCCTTCTACAATGGAGCTTATAGTCAAGGTCATAAAGTATTTTGTTAATGTATCAGCAAATATCTATTAAATCTCTTTAACATACATAATCTTTCCCTTTTTTTTTAAGTCCCAAACATAGGTCTTGCCCTGTCCTTGGAGAGCTTATATACTACTTGGGAAGAACAAATATTCATATATGGGAAGTTAAATCACAATACAAAAATTCAAAATAATACGTGAAGAGAGGTTACAGAGATGCACGTGATTCAATGCCAAATATCTGCGAGCACTTTTAACTCAGAGTATTGTTGATTCCTGGGATTTGGACATTCATAGTGCAAGACTATGAAGGAGGCAAGGCTGAGAAGGAGGCAGAGCTTCAAACGTGCCCTGAAGAAGTTACAAGATATGAGCAGAGAGGAAGACGCACATTCCAGGTGGGGAGAATAGTATGAGTCGAGATTCAGAGGAGTTAAAAACAAAGATAATATAATTGCTAAGATTCCCTGGGGGTTTACTGTGCACCTGGCACTGTTGACTCCTATAATCTTCACAAAAACTCTATGAGATTAGTGCCACTATGAGCCCATTCATGACCACTCCACCTAAAACAGCCTTCCCACCACTGCCATCCTCTCTCTCTCTCTCTCTCTCTCATATCACTCTGATTCATTTTCTTCATGACACTTTCATTATCAAAATATACGTCATTTATTAACTTATTTATTTCTTTAATGAAAGCTCCAGGAAGGCTGGGACGTGTTCAACCACAATATCTCTAGTGCTGAAATAATTTCTGGTCCAGAGTCACATACAATATGTATTTATGAATGGTATCATCTCCTTTTCCAAATTAGGACCCTAATGCAGTGAGAGGTTACAAACTAGCCCAGGGCCCCACAGTCAGGATTCGAACTCAGGTCTGTCTACTCCAGAACTACATGCTACACTATCCCCAAAGAATCATTAGAAAACAATAAGTAGGTCCCTTTTGGAGAACATATAAATTTTCCTGGAGTTCTTGTTTTATTTATTTGTTGTTCACTGCATCCTAACAGTAGGAAAAAAATTATAATGGAATTTTAGTGGCAGACTATAAAGACATTGATTTTCAGTTTAAGATTTCTGAATTTTATTATGATAAGACATTATAGAATGTAAACAGATTTGGAGAAAATTAATGTATCTGTCTTGTATAGGTTGGAATGAGGAAGACTAAGCCTAAAACCAGAACTTTCATTGCTGAGGCCAGTCATGAGCATATAGCTTTTAGCACTGTATAGGAAGGAGAGAAAATATATGAGGAATTACAGAAAAAATTTAATTCTTGTTATGTAAATCTCTCTGCCTGCAAAGTCTTCCATCCATTTCTCCTCTATGGGAAGCTTAGCCTTCCAGACTTGTATAAATCTAGACTCTCCTAGGATGCCTTCTTATGGAATTCTTTCAGCAATTCCAGGCCCAAGGCCTTTGCACATGCTCACATAGTGTCACACTAGAGTCTAATACGGTTAATGACATAGGGAAAAAACAAAGGTGTAGGTCTTCTGTGAGTTCCTTGAGAGCGGAGAGTAGGTTTTATCATCTGTTTATCTCCAGCATCTACCACAGTATCGGGTACTTATGACACTAGCATTCATTGCATGGGCAAAGCAGATATCCTGAGATTCTCAGACCTGGGTGTGGGAGAGAGGTGGCCATTCTGACAGAAATAGGCACTCCAGGACTGGGCTGGAATGATAGCTGGGGAGGTTATTGACAAATAGAGATGCCTAGAAGAGGAGCCAGGGAGAATGACACATACATTTTTAGACATTAAATAAGCTGAAGTTTTAGTCCGGAGTCACGTTGAAATGTTCCACCAGAATCAAGAGGTAGGACACTGAAGTTCTGAAGGCCAAGATTGAAGATGTGGGATGCAAGTGTTATTCACATAAAGATGAAAGTTAAAGATGTGAGTGTAGATGTAATCCCTAAATTCACAGCAGCTGAAACAACAAGAGACCAAAGAGCTAAGAGCTAAATCGTGGAGTAAACCCACGGACAGGAAGCAAAGGGAGACACGGCTACCCTGTGGAGAACCACAGAAGGAATAATACAACATAACCTTCTCGTCTAATTTTATGCAAATTTATTTTACAAAGCTTCTCTTTGCAAGTAATATTGCGTGTACCTGTTTTATATTCAAAATTCAGCTCCTCTGAAAGCAAATATTGGTAGACATCAAGTTTCTCTTGCCCTCTCCGTCATGTTATTATCAAATTGTGAGTATTTTGGCATATGTGTGTGTTGGTGACTATTTGGTTATAAAGTTTTCCATCTGATCAGATATTACATATTCACCAAAACTTGTGCAGAATGCACTGATTAAAAGGAAATTGTGCAAGCTTCAATAATTTCTCTTGATTATCATTAACCATACATATTGCATTTTTAAGTTGTTCTAACAGATATTCAGTATCAACAGATTGTAATTCTCTAGCAAGGTATAAAATAGGCATTAAAACTATTTCTAAACTATCATATAGGATAATGTATGAAGCATTTCACATAATAGCAGATTAAGTGTCATAAAATATTAGTCAAGTACTAACATAGTCATTAATACTCTTCTTTAACAAAAGGCAATTTCACAGCCTCATTTACCAACTGGAATATCCCAAGTCTACTTCATAATTATGCTTTTTATTCATCTCTGTAAATTCTACTTAGTGCTATTTGGCAATTTCTTAACATAAATGCCCTGGATGTTGTTAAATTGGATTAATAGCTTTATAAGTAATATATAATATGTATATATTTAACTGTAGGTGATTTGACTTGTAAACATCTCTTTTTTTAATACCCCATTATATGTTTAGAATTTATTTTGTTGGAGCTAATTTTAACCTCAAAATTTTACAACATCTCTTTATGATGTTAGTTTTATAAATAGAAGGATATGGAGGACTGGGGGTTGTGATCAGCCCTAGCTCTCCTCACATTGTTTTGGCCCGAGGCATGCCTGAGGATGGAATCATTTCAGGTGGATTAGAACCCAGATAAATAATCATAAAAGTCTTGCAACAGAATCTCCTTTTTAAAAATATATATTTCCAATTCTTTTCAATGCAGATGGAGTATCAAAGTAAACAACTTCATTAGGCATGTGAAAGCACATTTTAGAGAAAGTACATTTGGCTTAAAATTATAAGCATCTTTCTGCATCAGCTTTTTTTGAATTTAAGGACAATCTTTCAATTAACTGGGCCTGCTGCTAGTACTAAAAGTAGTTTGAGTCAATAGCAGTTTGATTGGACATTCAGAATTACAGCTCCTGGAAGTTCTTAAAAGGTCAACTACTCCTTCTCCCTGCACTTAAGCAATTAAAATTGCACTTAAAGGGGGCTTCCCTGGTGGCGCAGTGGTTGAGAGTCTGCCTGCCAGTGCAGGGGACACGGGTTCGAGCCCTGGCCTGGGAAGATCCCACATGCCGCGGAGCAACTAAGCCCGTGCGCCACAACTACTGAGCCTGCGCGTCTGGAGCCTGTGCTCCGCAACAAGAGAGGCCGCGATAGTGAGAGGCCCGCGCACCGCGATGAAGAGTGGCCCCCACTTGCCGCAACTAGAGAAAGCCCTCGCACAGAAACCAAGACCCAACACAGCCATAAATAAATAAATAAATAAATAAATTTAAAAAATTGCACTTAAAAAAAAAATTGCACTTAAATATGGAGTGAAAGGACAGAAAGGGAAAAGTAGGTTTACTGAAGACAAACAGTAAGCCAAGTACTGCTGGTACCAAGATGAATACGCCAAGGCCCCCATCTCAATAAGTTCACAGACTAACTTGGTTTATGGGCATATAAACAAACAATTGAAATAATGCATGCATAGTTTTTGCATAGTGCCTGGCACGTAATTCCTCAGTAGTGATCCTTATTTTAGCTGTTAATAAAGTGCTCACCAAATGCAAGAAGTCATCAAGCTAACGCACAAAAATCCAAAGAAAACATGCTCACATTTCAGTCTGCAGGATCTCCGATCAAAGTGATTTCATTCGTTCATTTACTCCTTCATACCTGAAAGGCATTAATTACAGTGTAGTGACTAAGAGTGTGGAAACTAACAACTGTTTGGTTTCCAATCTAAGCTCCACAACATAACTGGCTGCTCCCCCATTAGTTAAACAGGGATGTAGCTACTTCACAAGAGCGTTTTGAGGGTTGATGAATTTACATGATTTGATACTTGTAAAGTGCCTGACACAGAAAAAGTGCTTAAAAATTCAGAGATTATTATTTTCATCACATTTGTATCACACGTTTACAGGGCAAAGTACTAGGTATTCTTGGGAGCCAAAAAGAGTACACCCTTCTCCCCAGCTGCACTGTTCTCCCCGCACTCTCCAAGCCAGTCAGACAGCCTTCTTTGGCTTCTTTGACGTTGTCACAGTTTGCTCCTACGCCTGTGACTGTCCCTCATACAGCTCCTTCTGCCCAGAAAACTCTCCTTTCTTTTTCTATACAATTCTTATTAATTCCTTGTATTTCGGTCAACTATCCCTTTCTCTGGAAAGGTTTTCCTGATTGCTTAGTTTCAACCTTGTTTCTTTGCTATCTGCTGTCATAAAACTGAGTTCCTTCATGGCACTTATGTCGGTTTGCAATTTGTTGTATGATGCTAGAGGACAGGCATCTTTTCTGTTTTTCTCATAATTGTATCCCATCTCTGAATGCAGTGCACAGTGAAGTGCATAGTAATCCTTCAATAAATATTAGTTGGAAGAATGAATGTACTCACAGTATTCTGATTTTAACAATATAGAATCTCCTACTTTAAATCTTACGTAATGAAGACCAAAGTCAGCTTAATGAGGCTAAGAAAGCAGCTGCATGGGTCCACTATCTCATTTAACTTTTAAAAACAACCCTATAAAATTAAGATTATCATTTGCATTTTGCTAGTGAAAAAGGTAAGCCTAAGAGTATTTAGGTAGCACAAGAATTCTAGTGAGAAGAGACTGAAATTGAAACATAAGTAGAACATATTCTTTTCTGCTTATTACACTTTTCTAAAAAAGCTCTACTAGAGAGACAAGGCCTCATCTGATAATGCATGGGGGGCTGAAGATAAGACTCCAGGAATTAATAAGTACGATCCACTGTGTATAGTATTTTATCTTCCCTCTCCACTTCTAAGCTGCACAATTTCAGTATTGGGTGCCTCTAGCCTTACACGTTCTCAAAGTAGGTGAGTGTCTCCGAGTTTCTTTTGAATCACAGCTGCATTTACAACAGTCTAGGAAATGGCATCCTTTGCTTATACAGTGTGTTTTGGTTTCGATCCAGTCTCTCATTCTCTAGCCCAAGGCCATAAATATAATGTCTCGTTTAGGCCTTTGACTATGTGTCCTGAGCCAACAATTTGTGGATTCTATATTATGGCAAATCATAATCTAGAGGTCTCCACAGAGAAGGCTCTTACCTTCTAGTGACTTTTTCATTGGTTGTTATATTTGTTAGGGGTAAATCCTCAGCCCTTAATTTCTTAGTTTATAAAACTGTTTTAAATTATAAACCCTGCATATATTTGGTAAAACAAAAATTCAGAGTAGTACAGAAGAGTATAAAATAAAAAGTTAAATGTTCCATTCCCAAACCATCTCCTATTCCATTACCAGAGACAACTTATTTTAATGATTTCTGTTTTAACTTATTTTATGGTGATTAGTACCATACTTTAATATTTATAATTCTATGTCTTTATCACTTTCAGATAGTATCTACTAACTTCCCACTATGAAAAATAAAGAATTTAAACCAATTATATACCTACCTCTCACCTCTCTCCTCTTCCCACTTCTTGCTTTTGTCTGCCATGTTTTATAAATTTTTCTAGTAGCTACATTTTATCATGAAATGTTAACCTCAATCCTCTGCTTAGTCTTCTTCCCTATTCTTAGACAATATCCATTCACTATGCACTGTATAAGATGAGGAAATTAGTACATCTACATATCCATTTCTGCCACCTGTTTTCTACCAACTTCTATTGGCTAAACATTTATTCATATTGTTGATGTCTATAATATTTACATTCTATTCTATATTTACTTTTGTTTTCCACATTTTGTCTATAGATGGATTCAAAAATTTGAAAACGATATATAACATTTATATAATTATTGTTATTAAGTAGATTTTTTTTACTGTGAAATTAAATAAAGTAATTAGAGGGTTTCCAGAGTGCTGTAGGATAATGGCTGCCACCTAAGTTTGAATCACCAGCATCTTCCAAAAACCATTTGGGATGAAAAGAGCACATAGTATCATCTGTATCCCATGCCAACAGCAGAACAAATAGACAGAAAAGACTAAAACTTCAATTTACATGTAAGTGGGAAAACCTGACCCTAGCAGAGGCCATCTCTGAGAATCCTCCAAGGTAGAAAATGTCGGGAGACAATTCTACATTAGGTCTCAAGATTCTACGTGTTCTGTGAGCAACTCATTGATTGCACTTTGTTTCAGACTATCTTTTCAAGGTTGTTTTTATAGTAAACAGCCATAGAAGATAGAGATAGTGTTTCTTTCTGGGAAAAAAAAAAAAGTCAGGCTTGCCTTGAAAGATAAATACAGTATCACCATCTGGAACACAGGGTGGCATGCTTACTGCCCAGTATAGGGATTTGGGTTTGCAACGCTTCGAATTCCCCTCCTATATCACATCCAAATTTATGTGCAGATATCCTATGGCCCTCTTTTCATTGCTCTATGGAAACTGGCATTTAGAGAACTAGCAAAAATAATACTGATCCCCTAATTATTGCTATTGCTGTGAGTAATAAACAGTTCTTCAGCTCTGATCCAGGAGTCTTGTGTCTTCTACCAGCACCCAGAAACCTGTCAGATTAGCTTACAAGTAGGGTAAAATCTCAAACTCTTCATTCTTGACAGTCAGGTGGGGACTATGAGGAAGGGAAGAACAGAGTGCTAGGGGTCCCCATGGTGGCAAAATAGAGATAACGTCAACTAGGATTCCACCACAGAAGGAGATAGTCCTATCCTGAGTGGGAAATATTGAGAGATCTGAGACCTGGATGACCCAAGCAGTGTTCCTAGGAAGTCAAAAGAAAGGCCCTTGAAAAGTATGCACACTAGATGTGGCAGTTTGGGGGAAGGCAACTCTCTGGGAAGGGATGTATGTAGCAGTTAGAGTGTCCCCTAGAGGTAAATGAAAGAAGGAAATAGATGCAGATGAAGGTCCCTTTGAAGCAAAACAGCCTAAAGAATCAGGAGACACACCAGAAATAAAAAATAATTAAGGTAAAAGGTAAGAAGAGTATTCCTTAAAAAATAAAAGCCCTTCACATTCCACTAGAGCAACAAAAGAGGGAACAATTAAAACTGAGAAACCTAGTAAGCCTCCATATGCCTCCCTCATCCAATACCCTCTTTCCTAGTGTGTATGGAACATGGATCTCTTTAGACCACAAAGAAAGCTTTAATTTCATTAAAGAAAGCTTAAATTATATTAAGTAGAAATAAAATACATAGAATTTTCTGATCACAATGAAATAAAATCCAAATTAATAACAAAATCATAAAAACAGAAACAAAACCCCCTTCCACTTAGAAAACTCTATTAACCCTTGGAGGGGAAAGAGAAAATGTAAACATATATCACAGAATCTCTAAAATAATGTTAATATAAACTACACAAATATCCAATCTGTGGGATAAAATTAGAGCAATACTCATAGGAAAATTCTTTGCTTTCAATATTTATGTTGCTAGAAGTGAAATAATACAAATAAATAAAATGAACTTCTTGCTCAAAGGTAGAAAAAGAAAAATTAACTGAAAGAAAGAAGAAAAGTAAAAACTAATGAGTTAGAATTAGAAAAATAAGACAAATAATAAATGAAATTGGTTATTTGAAAATTTTAATAAGATACATCAACCAGTAGCTAATCTAAACAGGAAAAAAATGAGAAAGTAAATAAACTTAAAGAAGAAATGACAAGGAGAAATAACCATTTAAACAGGGGGATATTTTTAAATTGTAAGAGATCATTTTGCACAACTTTACGCAAGTAAATTTTAAAACAAAGGAAACTAATGTTAAAAAAGAGAGCAAGTGAGAGAGGCCAATTTGAAAGAAGAAATAAAGGTTTTAAAAAGCTATTCTATAAAAACACACCAGCCCCAGATGGTTTCTCAGGGGAAATCCATCAGACTTCAAAGATCAGATAATCCCAATCCCACATAAACTGTTCCAGAGCATAGAAACAAGAAAAACATAATACGTACTTTTTTTAAATGAAAAGAGTATAATATTTATACCTAATCTGATAGAAACTACACAAGAAAAAAGCAACTAAAATCAAACTTCATTTATAAACACTATATTAGTTTGCTAAGGCTGCCACAACAAAATACCACAGATCAGGTGACTTAAACAACAAAAATTTATTTTCTCACAGCCCTTAAGGCTGGAAGTCCAAGATCAAGGTGTTGACAGGTTTGGTTTCTCCTGAGCCCTCTCTCCTTTGCTTGCAGATGGCCACTTTTCCACTATGTCCTCACATGACCTTTTCTCTGTGGGCGCACAGACAGCCCAGGTGACTCTTCCTCTTCTTATTAGGACAGAGTCAGATCAGATTTGGACCCTTAAGACCTCATTTAATCTTAATTAGCTCTTTAAATCCCTATCTCCAACTATAGTCACATTGAGAGTTAGGGCTTCAACCATGAATTTGAGGGGAAACATAATTTAGTCTTTAACAAACCTTTCTCAATACTCTTAACAATAAAATGTTAGGAAGCAATTTGGTAACACAGAAAAATATAATTATACTTCATTCATTACTAAATAGAGTATCACAGGAATGCAAGAATAAAATTACCAGTCAAAAATGTCAGAGGTATTTTCCTTTTGACTTAGGCAGTCTCACATCTAGGAATCTACACGGAAGTATTTCCCAACATGTATGTATAAAGCCACATTTGTACACCATTATTGATTATTGTAGTATTGTGTAATAACATAGGACTGCAAACAACCCAAATGTTCATCAGCAGGAGACTGTTTGAATAAACTATAGTACATCCACAAAATGTAGTCATAAAAAAGTGAGAAGGATCTGTGTATACTGCTAGTGAGTGATCTTCAGGATATATTATTATTAATATATATTATATATTATTTTATGAAAAAGTAAGGCATAACAAGGTACAATACAGTATGCTATCTTTTGTATACAAAGAAAGAAAAAATATACACACACATATACGTGTGTGTGTAAGAAAAAAGTATATACATATATACACATACTTTTTTTTTAAAAAAAAGAAACATCTATGTATTAAGGGGGAAAAAAAGAGTGGAGGAAATAGAGATATAAGACAATTTCTGAGTATGTCTTTAAATATAGTTTTGACTTTAAAACCATGTAAATATTTTACTGATTGAAAAAATAATTCAAAGACAAAAAAACAAACTCTAAAGCTGAAAAAAATGAAATAAGTGAACCTAACCATGCAGTAAATTGGCAATATAATCATCTAAAGGAAAGACTCATTTTAATTGTCTTTTGGATAAAGTACTCTATACATCCTTTCTGGGATATACTCTAAGGACAAAAAGAACAACAAAAAAACTTAAACCTCACTCAACAGTTTTATTTTTAGTAGTAGTTAAGATGCCATTATTTTGGGAGTTATAAACTAAATTCTGCATTGCTTAATAAGGTGTGCTCAATGGGTGTCAGGTTTAAAATCTGCTATTGCCTCATAAATGGCAAATTCATAAGGTGCATTACAAAACAATGGGGTGAGAAGTGCATAGGAGTACTGGTGGTGTAGCGAAATCCGTAGTATAAGTAGGAAGAAGATAAATCTAGTCCCCTTTCTTTTTTAATTTGAGTCAACAAGGTAACAATTGTATGCAGTTTAAAATTTTTAAGTCAACAAATACTCAAGTTTTGAGAAGGTTCGAGAAGCTTAAAACCTTAGCTCAGGTCTAAAATGTGTTCATGCTATATACTAATGAAATTTGGGAAGTTTAACAAATGTGTTGCAATATCTGTTCTGAAGGACAGTCCATGATGCCATTTCCTGGCTACCTGAAATTAGTCTGACCCAGAATAACAACTCCTATTTTCCTAAATAAAATGAATGTTAAGAATTGAGCAAGTTATCCATATATATTTGGATATGACGTCCAGAAAAACAATCCAAACCTTTGGGTTTCTGGAGAGTCATCTTCCTGTTTTGGAGACCATACATATCACATAAGACAGGCAGAGGAAATGAGTATTTGGAATGATAGAGCTTGGATGACAGAGTAAGAATGATGAGATTACACCTAAGGAAAAAAAAAGTAAGATTGTATATCATTTTTTAAAATTTTTACTGTACAAATTCAAGATGGGAGAAACCAGGTTTAACTGCTGTTAATAAAACCGCGTTTTATTAACATGCTTTCATCAGTTAAATTCATTACACCTGTAACCTGCCTTCACTAATCAAGGCACGTAGCCTAAACAAGAAGACGTTTGCCTGAGTTGTTTTCCAGGAACTTGGAGCTTGGAACTTCCAGCTCAATCCAGTTAAGACTGGATAGGACCACCAGCCCTCCAACTGGGCATGCGCAAGTGTCCACTCAGCGACCTTTTGATATCAGAGGGCTGAACACTGCACCCTCAGATTGTGCTGTTGTGGCCACTTTCTGAACACCAGTCCCATGAAGAAGCCTGTAGCTCACTTAGGCCTCTGCAGAATGCCGATTACCTCACCTTTTTCTTATTTCCAATCACCTTTCTCCATACTCCTCATGCTTCACACTCTTCAGCTGGTCCTGCTGCTTTATTCTTCATCCCACAAATACCCCAGCCCCTTGCCTTGGTGGTGGGGGGGGGTGGATTTGAAATTCGTTCCCCTGTCTCCTCGCTTGTGAATAAACCCTCTCCTTGCTGCAAACCTCTGCAACGCCTCAGCATTTGGCTTGCTGAGCATCGGGCAAACGAACCTGGTTCAGCAACATTAATATTATTTGGTTTTATTTTATTTTATTTTACTTTATTAATTTTTGGAGACTTGCCCACAATTGTGAGTGAGCCAACACATTGTGATGTAGGTGCAGAGAAATGAATACAGTCATAGGCTTTAAGAAGAGAAATACTAATCAGAACAAGGGAAGTATTAACTCCCTTACTGTACACTGAAGCCCAAGTCTAGATTCTATTTAATTCTAGGCATCCTGTTTTTAAAATGATATTGATATGAAGTATAAAAGGCTCAACATTCTGACCTCTTAGTTTCTTGACCTTCTTATCTTCAATGACCTTATCTTCCAACTTTCCTTAGTCTCCCTCCATCCTATGTGTGGTGGCTTGCAGAGTGAGGAGGGATCTGTAAGAGTTTATGCAGATTCTCTTGTCCTAAACTACCAGTTCTCAACCCTGGCTGCCCATGAGTGTAATCTGGGGAGGCATTAAAATATATTCATGTCTGAAACCCACTCTGGTATAATTAAAACAGGGCTGGGGTGAGGTGTGGGAGGAGATCTGGTCAATTTTTAAAGTTCTGCAGATGTTTCCAATGTGCAGTCAGGGTTGAGGATCCCCATTTAAAAAAGATCCTATGGGCTTCATGGGCAGGGATTAGTATTTCCCTGACCGTGCTGGTGGGATCTGAAAGGTATGCTTTCTGAGTTCATATATTTTCAAATACTGATTTATTAAAGTAGAAAAATATAGTAAGCTATTTAGGTGTTTTATTCTGGGTACCTTCCCCAAACATTAACTTATGCCCCCCAAATTTATAAACATCATTTACCAGAGAAGGGAAAAAGGATACTTGGGTAATATTTTGATAAAAGCTTTCAAATCCAGTATTGTAAATAAAATTGATGAGATATTTTTTCCAGGTCAAGATACTACAAGTGTCTGGTGATTTACATATAAATATTTCACAATAGGAACATGACCTAGTAACTGCCTCATTGAAACACTTTTTTTCTTTTAAAGAACTGTTTTAGCATGATAGTTTTGAATTATAAACATATACTATAGGGTTGAATGTCTTAGCAGAATGAGAAAGGAAGTTAGTCTCACATGCATAGGTTGATAGAAGAGGACAGAAAGGATGTAATTAAATGTAAAATAAATACATACTTTGTTTTATTAAGAATGAAGCAAGTGGTAAAAACTGTGGTAGATCTTTTCATCTGTTGCTATGCCAACAGGAAATTTTTAAATGGATCCAAGAAATGGGACAATTTTCAGGAATATTAGTACAACCTATTTCAAATAAGTAAAACTGTATTCATATTATCCCCCCCAGGGGGATAGAGTCTTGAGGGAATTAGTGCAGAATTAATTGATCAAGTTTTGGGATTTTTTTTCCTGTAACCATAGCAGGCATGAGACACAGAATCTCATGCTGTATTTTTCTGAGATCTAGGTCTGGATTTAGGTAAAACTTTTTGAGGATTGTGGGCAGAACTGTTCCCCGGTGTATAGGTAGCAAGACAGCATGTTTCTACCATCTTAAGAATGATTAATACATATAACAAGAGACAAAAGTCAATAAATCTTGACCTGCATTTCTCAGCATAATACCAAGATGATATAGTTTTCAAATATAAAAACATCTTAACAAAATACATCTCATATACAAATTACCAGCATCCTTTCTGAGTCAAAGAGAGACATTATTTTTTCTAAGGAGAAACAAAGATTAAGATGAAACATGACCTGAAATCTACAAATTATAGAAAATTATAAATTCATCCAATTCTATTTATATGAGATAGGATTTTAACAACTGGATATTCAGAGAAATGATCAACTTCTTCACAGCTTTTTCTCAAGTAAATTCAGGCATTTGGTTTTGGGGGGGAACGCTATTTTGTTTATATTGTAAAAGTACATTTAGGAAAACATTTTAGCACATCCAGAGAATCTTTCCTTAACTGGGGAGCAAGTCAGGAATAGATTGCCTCAGCAAAAAATAAAATGAAAATTTAGCTCAACTGCCTTTCCTGGAGGTATGTCTGTAAAGAAAGAAGTAGATAATCCACAGTAATTAAAAGTATTTTCAATTAAATGCTTGTCTGTATTGGTGAGTCTGCCTTATTGCCTATGAGAGAAAAACCCCTACTTCAGCTTCATTTCAACTTGTTTATTTTTAAATGACTTAATTACCAAATGGAGCAACTGTGAACTATGATTTCTTATCATATTATGATTTTTTTTTAAATTCTGAAGCTGAGAAAACATTTGAAAATGGGTAGCATGGGGGGAAGCGGCATTCCTTTTTTTCCACTAGGTTTCTATCATTTATCCTTGGTTTTTGCTTTATTTTTTAAACATGTGGAGCTGAACAGATCTACAAATAGACTGTTTGAGCTCATCTTTAAGTCTTGAGCATATTCACATAGAGAGAAAGATTGCCCGCTGGCTATTGCCTATCACCCAGCTTTATCTTTGTTTTCTGAATAGTGAACCACTACTATTATTTACATTAATATTACATGATAAATGACAGCTTTATCGTTAACAGTAGCGCCCTTTAGCAGTCAGCTAACGTGACTATGCATTTATCTAAGAAATAGAAGCTCCACTTACACCTATTTCTATACTTAGCGTATATTATTTCTTGGACTATCTGGAATATCTAGATATCTTGGGGTACAGTTGTAGCTTGTTAGTTACCAAAAAAAAAAAATGAGATTGGGTAAATATACATCATCATATGCTTAAACATGCCTAGTTGTCCAGTCTTATGTCACAAAGTAGATGCCCACAAACAGCAGCATTTTGGAAAAATGTTAATGAGCATGTCGAACACACACAGGGAAATCTGATCTGTACCAATGGCATTCTAACCTTTTAACAACAGAGTTCTTTCTGAGCAGAGCCCAATATGTAAAATAGATTGACAAGCAACAGTGACCCTCACGCTAGGCTTTCCCAGCCCCCTAGGTACCTCCAAGAAATCTTAGCACCCTACTAAGGATAGTTTGAAAACCACTAGCATTAATTTTCATCACATTCTTTCGTCATTCTTTCATCATATTTTTTCTAAGTTTTCCCTTTTAACATGGAGTACTGTATATTTCAATCTGTAAATATTTGGAAACTCCTCCACCATCTCAATTAGTCATGATTCTTCTGGATCTTTCATCTCATGTTTTATTCAACCTCTCCATGCTTCTTTTTCCTCATCTGTAAAATGGTGATTATAGCAGTACTTAATTTTTGTAAGTATTACTATATTTATACATTAAGTATAATATATAATTAATAATATTTAATAGTACATAAGCATATTTATATATTATATAGTTGTATAATATAATAAAATATATTTTTATTGATATGTAGAAAGTTTGGGGGACAATAAGCAATAAATAAAGCATTTGTCAAGTGCAAAAATAAATGCTTAAGTAGAGTTGATGTAATTTTATCAGTGTAGAAGCAACATGTTTTTAAAGCCAAAGGATTATTTTCTATTTTGTTTCTAATTTTTTACGCCAATGTTGAGTTGAAGTATTCAGGAAATGATCCATCACAGAGATTTCATTTTCCGTAAACGGACCTTTCCAAAAGTCCAGAGGCTCAGCTATACATGGGAAGATATTTGTGGTTCTTTTTCCCCCTCACACTTGCCCCCAGTCAATCTCATCTGCCACTCGTCAGGCACACTACAATGTAGCTTATTCTCATCCGTTTGGTCTATCAGAACACTGAGGAGCTAAATATCATCTCTAAACCTACCTGATTTCATTGTTTACTGTATTTTCAGAACATTTATAACATGTTAAATATGGCAGCAGCCCTGGGCCTTCAGAAACGCCTCTGTTTTTACTTTTCTCTCCTACATTTTGTTTACTTTACATCATTTAATGAGGACTGGGATCCTGATTGGTTTAACTTTAGGATGATTTCAAGGATCTTCTTCTTGGGAATGAGTAGGAAGAAATAAAACAATTTGCATCAAAAATGTGTTAGTGGCTTTACCTAGAGAAATAAGAAAGCAAGAAAAAAAAAAAATTCATGAAAGTTAAAGACCCAAGGCCAGAACAAGGGCAAGTGCCTGGCTGCCAGAAATACCAGATAGTCTTTTCTTCCTGCATTTTTGTCATAATTGTATTTATTCTGTTTATCAGGCTATCTTAGGGGGTTTCCTCATATCCTTGAAGTGAGTTTGAGTAGGCGGAACTGCTGCTCAAGGGATCCCTCATTTAATGGCAAAAGCAGTTTAGATGACAAAGCTGAGATCTTGAGGCATCAATAAATGAAACCAAAGTTCTATGTAAGAACACACAGTGAACAGTCAAAATTTGGGGAGATCTCACACCAAAGTCATATTCCTGAAAATTTTATAATGGGACCATCCATCTAGTATCCTGAGTATTTCAGATAGAAACTTTCCTAGTTTCTCTACTCACTAAGGGGGTAAAAATAAAAACACAAAACTTTTCAAAGCAATGAATCCTTCTACTTTAATGTGCTAAAACATTATTTTTTTATGAACACTTCAAAAAAAAGTCCTTGCTCTAGAAGACTGAATTGTCATGATTGAATTGTCAAATTTGGAATTGATAGAAAAAATTTCTAAAACTGGCTAGGTTAAACTACTTAAGGGGAAGCTCAAGTAAGGTCTACAAAAGTTTTCTTTTCTTACTATATTCTGTCTGAAGTCATTGTATGGAAATACTAAAATTTTAGCTAATAATTTAAAGTGCACAACTTAATTTTGATTCAACAAGTGCTTATTAAGCAGCAACTATGTGAAAATCACTCTGCTAGACATTGCACTAGACTTTTGGGAGGTGCAACAATGTATAAATCATTCTCGATATCATTCTCTTAAGGAACATACAATCTAGTGAAGAAAATATTACAAGTCCACAAATAACTATTATAGTAGTAGTATCTAATGCTTACTAAGGACTATACGTTATGCACTTTACCTTCATTAATGCATTTAACCCTCACCACAACATTAACATTTATGAAGGAGCCACAAATTGGTTAAAGCGTCTTGTCCAAAAACCATAGAACTATTAATGATAGAGCCAAAATTGACCCTAAGCAGTCTGGTCCTCAAGTCCATACTCCGAAC
This sequence comes from Balaenoptera musculus, assembly GCF_009873245.2. Lineage (NCBI taxonomy): Eukaryota > Metazoa > Chordata > Mammalia > Artiodactyla > Balaenopteridae > Balaenoptera > Balaenoptera musculus. The sequence goes on from NC_045787.1 coordinate 73,770,865, forward strand.
TACTATTCCTCTCTACTCTGTCAAACAAAATTGTATGTTGCAAGTATCAAATAAAAGTTAAAAGTGTAATGAGAATTAAGAAAGAAAACTAATAATCAGTGGCCCATATAGACATATCTCACCTTGGTTAAGTTCCACTGTAACAGGAATTTGCCTGAGACCCACAAAATTTGCTTTTCCTTATAGTTGTTTGTCAAGGTATTATATTTTGATCATCTCAGTCAGTCACTGTAATAATTATATCCTATGTGTCTTAGTCCATTTGGGCTACTCTAAGCCAAATACTATAGACTGGAAGGCTTATAGATGACAAATTTATTTCTCACAGTTCTGGAGGTTGAAAGTCTGAGATGAAGGTGCCAGCATGGTTGAGTGTTGGCCCTCTTCCTAATCGCAGACTTCTCGTTGTATCCTCACATGGCTAGCTCTCAGGAACCTCTTTGATAGGAGCACTAACCCCATGTATCAGGGCTCTGCCAAAGGCCCTACTCCTAATACCATCATCTTGGGAATTAGGTTTTCAATGTATGAAATTGGGGGGGGGGAGATAGAAACATTCAGACCATAGCACTATGTTTACATTTACTAAGCATAGGAATTATTATTTCCACTTTACAAGCCAAGAGACAAAAGCTCAAATAGTTTAAGTATTTTTCCAAAGTCCCACAATAACTAAGTTGCAAAGAAGAGTCTCCAAGGTGAATACTGAGTTGGACCTTAAAGAGTAGTAGTATTTCAATAAGTCAAAATACGGTGGAATTTTAGGCAAAGGTTGAATAAAGCACAAAGATTCAAGAGCAGATATAAATATGCGTGAGGAAGCCATGGATTGTCTAGTTTTGCTGGGATATAGGATTCATTTAAGAAATAAGATGTTGGTTTTGGTTTCATTAATGATCTCCAAGAGAAAAATCTAACAAGCAACAGGAGCTATGAGTATGGGGCTCAGGAGAGTTGTTGTAACTGACAGTAAAAGACCGGAAGCTATCTTGTGGAAGGGATCACTGAAGCTGTGGGAGCAGACACAAATCACTAACGGAGGGAAAGTAGAGCTAGGGTTTTAGAGGGAGGCCAGGGGACATGTCAACATGCAGGATGGGGCAAAGAAGAGAAAACCAGGACTAAAATAGAGGAGAAACAGTCATAGGACCAGAAAATAGAATAAGATAGCAACGTCCAGGAAGGCAAGAGAAGATTGCAAGGACTGGGTGGCCAAAATGTCAAGTGCTCTATTTTTTAATATACAAAAAAAGAAAAAAAGAGTCATGTGTTTTTAAACAGATATCAAAAAATTAAAATGTCTATCTACATTGATTCTTTAAATGTTAGTTACTAATGGTCATACCACCTGTCCTGGAAAACAACCCCATAAAACATTATCAAGGGACTTCCCTGGTGGCACAGTGGTTAAGAACCCACCTGCCAATGCAGGGGACACGTGTTCGAGCCCTGGTCCGGGAAGATCCCACATGCTGCGGAACAACTGAGCCCCTGAGCCACAACTAATGAAGCCCACGTGCCTAGAGTCGGTATGCGCACTGCAAGGAAGAGTGGCCCCCGCTCTCCGCAACTAGAGAAAGTCCACACACAGCAACAAAGACCCAACGTAGCCAAAAATAAATAAATGATTATTTAAAAAAAAAAAAAACATTATCAAGAAGTGTATATGCACTGGAAGTTCTCTCTTGTGAGGAAAAAAAATTAAAACATCCTTGTATTTACCAAAACAATATTATGCAAATATTATAGGAATACTAAACATGGTAATACTTTGTTTTCTGCAATATACATCTGGTCATTTAAACAGAACACTGATGTTTTCTTTAAAAATGCAATGTAAATCTTTATAATAGTGTGTCATGTGACCTGGCCTTTAGTCAGCCAAAATCTAGTCATGGAGCACGTGCAGATGTATACATATACTCAAGTCCCACATTCATATAACTTTTCTCAAGTGAGTAGAAATCACCTTAGGTAAGAGACCTTCAGCCCATGACTTTCAAAGTATCTTTTCAACAAAATGAGAACTTTGGGGAGAAAAAGAAAGACGTGGGCCAGTTGTCTTTGGTTTCTTACCAATTCACACATGCTCACACGTCCTATTACCCCAATGACTTGCTGAATCCTTAGCAATTTTAACACACATGCACAGATGTTAAAATATCTCAGATATTAAAATTTCAAATACCAAGTTCAATAGAATGTACTGAAGGCAGCAGTGAAGTACATGAAGTACATGAATTGTACATCAAGATCTTCCTTTGTCCTTTGCAAACCCTAAATATTATTCTCAAGAAGAGACCTCCTTTCTCGTTTTCCTACTAACCATCCTCTCCCTCCTTTCTCCTGCCTCTGTTTTTCTGCTTTTGTTGTTCTGGGTAAAACTGAACATTGCATCACATTGATATTTCTTCCTAATGTTAGCAACATTTATTCCTGGAGGGTTTCTCAGCTAACCTGTTTCACCTGTGGCGGTCTTAGGTAAATCTCCAATTGGAATTTCTATTCCAATCTAAATGGATCCTTTCTCACCTTGCCCCTAGGCTCTGAGGTATGGAATCTGTGGTGTGTTCCAATGCTATTCGATGATAAGGCAGGAGCAGAGATTAGATGTGTTCTGAACTGTATTCATGTTCTCTCTTTTTAGTTGCCTAGGAGAAGGAAGAAATCTTTAGAAAAATATTTCAGAAAATCTTTTCTGAATTGATATGTAGTGCATTCCTCCTTCTTTATACAAGGTGACAGCATGTGTGAGATGTAAAGATGAGTTTGCTCAGGCAATTACCCCTTGTTGATAGCAGATTATTTCCTCTGGCAAACTTGAAAATAACTTGTTGGTGTATAAGTTACTGCTGTTCTGGGGATGTAGTAATTTACTCTCCTGCCTTTTTTATGAGCACATTTATTTTAATCAGTGGAGTTCAGAATAGCTCTTTTTCATCTAACTCCATCTGTTTTGGAGTTATACACCTTCTAACACATAACGAAGGAAGGTCCTTTTGCACACGCAGGAGAGAAGAGGCATGATATATTGCTGAAAAAAATGGTCTTTGCACAGGAAATCATAACCCATGATCTTTTTCCCATGTTAAAAGCACAACATTTATCTTCTACAGCTCTAGCCCAAATTATTTTTCTGAGGAAAACAATGTCTCACCTCACAGAGCAACCCGATATTATCTTTCATTCTGGGGACTGATAATGTATAGTTACACATGTAGGATGAAGGAGAACACAAAAGAATTCAGGTTAGCAAAACCGATACAACTTTTAAGAAATATTACTGCAGGTTATGTACATTACACTGAATGCCTGTGGGACAGAAGCAAGCTGGAGAGTTTTACTCCCTCTACCATTTTGAAGATGAAAAAGGAAAGAGTCAAGAAAAGTAAAAGAGGAATTTCCATGGCATCTGGGAACTTAGATGGGGATCAAACAAAGATTTTAACTAAGATGCCTCACCTCTCCTAAGTATAACACTTACTCATCTTCTCGTAGAGCTCTTGCTAATTCTAATAGAGGTATAGGGAAAGCAAGAATAATTTTCTAACATTAATCCCTTGCTGGCTAAGTCTAGAACAATCCACATGCTTTACTTATGATGAAAGTTCAGTACATGATAAAAAGGTGGATCATATATTCTTCTCTAATCCATAGTAACAACGACAATCTTAGGTACTCCACCACTCAGGTCTTTCCTGGGGAAGGGCAAAGTTTGCCTGATGGAGCACAGACACCAAAACCTGAGAGCCATGCATTCTGGGCAGTATCTGCTGGTGATCACTTATGCTCTTGTTACTCTATTCTCCCAGTCGTAAAACACTAAGAAGTGATTTCTCTCTCATCTTGAGGTTTATTAAGAGGACAAAGGAAAATTAAGGATGTAGAAGCATTTCGCTTTCTTGAAAATAAATGGAATGTAATTTGAAAACATTACTTCCTTGTGCTTCTTCCACTGAAAGTTTTCTTTAAGGTGAAAGCAGAATATCACAAATAATTTTCTTGTTGAGAAAGAAAGTTGGGAAAGAGAAAAATGAAGAATTGCGAGACTATTTTACAAATAGTTCTGTGACTCTTTTCATACAAAACATACCTGAGCAAGTCAGTAGTATACATGAAATCACCCATTGAAATATATAAAGCCAATTCAATGTAGGTCCACATCAGTGGTAACATTTTCATCTAGAAAATCACATGCATCTGTGTGTTAAATATATTAATAATTAAACAGAACAGCAGCAAAGGTTTTTATGGTTTTTGTTGTTGTTGTTGTTTAATAAGTAAAAATTCTCTTATCTGCCTAGAAGTACATTTGTTTTCCATATCTTAGGTGAGTGCAAGAAGGCAGCTCAAATCTATGCTGAAGCAGGAATCCATGACATGTTGTCGTCGTTTTTTTTTTTTTAATATATATTTCAAAAGTAGTGAGTTTGCAAATCTATTTTCTTTAAACTGAAGTCAAATCTGGAAATATATACTAAACAGATGCTCAGTTTTCTTTCATATAAACCCTCTACCAAGAGAAAGTAGAGAATGATAATCACATATATCAATATTGTATATATATTGATATATCAATAACTATGCTTGTGATTAACTTGTTCAGTAAACCAATACTGAATATTATACAACTTGAGTCATGCAGCTTTTTTGTCTAATTCTGATGAATGTAAACAATTTAAATTTTAATATATTATAAAGGTCACTCCTATTATTTGACTGATATTTAAAAGTAATAAAATTAGTAAGAATTACTTTATTTTAGTGATATAATTATTGAGTACTTTGTCAATAAAAAGCACCATACAAGTCTCAAATAATTGAGTGGCTGAATTGTTTAACATGGAGATTATGGAAAATTTAAATTTCTGGGACATTTTATTATGATTCCTTGAGCACATGAAGGTGAGAAAAGAAAAAGGAATCACCAAAAGGAAAACAGAAATTCCACATAGAAATTCCAGGAAAAAATTAAATGAAATAGTTGAAATATCATAAAAAGCCACAAAGACTGATAATTTTCTCAGGGATAACATTATCACATCTCATTTATTTAAAAATATAGTGTAAAGAACACTAAATCACCTCTAAAAAATTGCTTCATTTTTTCCATACAGGAATCCACTCTCATACAATTACTCTGAGCAGTTTTGCCAACAGGAGACCTAGTTTCTCAGGTATCTCAATTTAATCATTTTAATCACAACCCAACTTATAGAATATAACAATTGTCAGTAAGAGTAAGATATAGGTCCTAATAAAACTTTAAATGATATAATTGGACAGAAAACTTTCTTATATTTAAGCATATCAACTTACTTAAGGAAGATATTTTTCTGCAAGAATTAAAATTAGAAAAATTGAAAAGATGCTTCTACATTATTAGCACTAATTTGGAATGCTTAACACTGGCTCCATAAAAGTAACAGATTTAAGTATCATTAGCTACATTATTATCTGTTGAAAAGGCAAGCAAGTTTCGGAAGGGGTGGTGGAACAATTAATATACTACACAGCTTGCATCAAAAGGTAACTTTTAGTAGAAGTTAGGGAAGTAGGGGCCAGGGATCTTCTGAAAAAGAGAACGGATGCAACAGAGCTACGCCCAGGGGACACAGTGATGAAGAACCAGCTGTTGCTATTGATGTTTTCTCTTCCCTCCTGCTGCTTTTGACTAATTGTGCTGGGGAGGAACAGTACCAGCTACAAGAAAAACTCCATCTATTGGAGAAAAAGAAACTCCATCTACTTCGTGAAGAAAAGAATAGTCTCTAAAGCCAGGTGCCTTGGGTTTAGAATCCCAGGGCCACCACTTACCGGCTTGTGACGTTGGGCAATTTGTGGAATATCTTAGCCTTGATTATCCCGTCTATGGAAAAAAAAGAAAAAGAAAAAGAAAAAGAAAAGAGGAGGAGGAGGAAGAAGGAGGGGGTGGAAAAAGAGGAAGGTGATAGTTCCCCATCTATAAAAAATGAATAATAGACTCGTTTGAAGATTAAATAAATTATTATACATATAGAACCCTTCGAATAATGCCTGATAGATAGCATTTCATCAACAGATGTTAACTAACATAGCAAAAGCAAAAATTAAAGCAGGAAACACAATGCTCAATGGTGGCAGCAACCATAATCTTCCATTCCATAGAACATGATATGATTTAGATGGGGGGAGGTTATCTTTGAAGAAGGCAGCATAATATAGTGGAGTCAGAAAAAATGTGAGTTTTCATCTGTTGGTTCTGCCATTACTGTGCTGTGTGGCCTTGGGTAAGTCTCTTAACATCTGTGCGCCTCATTGTTCTTATCTAGAAGGGAAGGAATTTCAATTTGATGATTTCTAGGGTCTCTTCCAACTCTAAATATCCACTTGTCTATGATACTTAGGGAAGAATAATCTGGCAGTCATTGCATAGTCTATGCTCATAAGAATGGGTCTTCTTTATGTGTTCATTTCTATCTCTGAAAGGATTCAGACAAGCAACCAGAAACATTTGGAGAGTGGAATATTGCAACGAAATTGAATTAGGTCCTCAAAGGGAATGTCATGTAATTCTTACACTCTCAGAACTGCATGTGTGTGTTCTTATGCATCTGTACCAACAAATCACATGTACCAAAGAGTGGTATACCTTACCTTGGTGCTCTGAAAGAATAAATGCCCACCACATAGTGAATTTTTAAATTGAGACATTTATTCTATTTCATTATAATGTGTAAAATTGTTTCTTTATACTCTGGTGACCAGAGGTAAATTGAAGAAGTGTATACAAAGTGAAGCTATTTCTCTAATAAAATCACTGACATGTTAAGAGGGTTCTCATTTTAGTTAGTTATTTATGCTGTTTCCTTTCATTTTTAAAGATGACACTATCCTTTATTACACATTCTGAATGTGTGTGTTACATTTGTACAACATATTTTCTTTCCATGACCCATTAAAGTAGCATAATGCTTTCTATATTCATGCATCTCATAGCACATAACCTATAGTTTTAAATATTTTTGCATTCTCTCTCAGAGGGAAAAAAATGAGTTTTGTAGTGAAGAAAAAAATGTGGCCAATTATGTCATTTTTATCTCAGTTTCAACTTAGCATTATCTTAGGCTTAGGAGCAACAAATGATAAAATGACAAATAAATTCTGACATTCCCTGCATAATCTACATTCTTGGCCATCGAATCTTCGTTTTACCAGCCTCTTAAGAAATGTTTTTCAGAAAAGAAAAAAGAAAACTTCAAACATGACTGCCAATCTAACCCATTCCATTATGTGTGTCATGCTGCCGAAGCTCACTTGGAATCTAGAAGCACCAAGTGCCACAATTCGTCTCCTTGTGACTCATGGCACCAGATGACAAGCAAGCCTCTGTCCTCCAACAGCACCAGAAACAGTGGAGGATCTGGGTGGGTGTTCGTGGCATTGTGAATAGACCTAGTTGGGGGCAGAGGTCCAAGGCTCAGGCTTCCGGCACGTACCACCATGCTGACAGATGGCATATTCTTGGCCAGAGTCCCAGGACCTTGGTCACCTAGTGAACTTCCCCTGAATCTGTGCTGTCGACATCCCAGACATCCAGGGACACAGGCCTCACTTATGAATCATTCTCTTAGAAGCTGCCTCTATGTATGTTTTCTGAATGAATGTTCGTAAAACTATTTTGCCTAAACCAAAGTAAGACGGTTTAGCACTTTGCCACACAATTACCATGGGTTGTATCAACACAGAAAGTATGCTTTATAATTTAGTCCTAATGAATTTTTTGACCCATAAATCAATGAACCTGTTACAGATTGAATAATAATATTTGCTTCCTGAAAGTATGTATGGTATCAACAAGGTCACAGTTTACTGTCATTTTTAATAGGGGGAAAAAAAACGTACTCAAGGGGCATTTAACATATTTTGACAAGGTGACCCACAATTATCCATTAACATTGTGTTTGTCTAAGCCCTACTGCATTGATATGCAGGGACCATGTAATAGTTCATTGATGTCCCACTTGGGGGTGGAAAATAAGGAAAATGGGACCTTTCCAAGGTCTTTCACAGCCAGAATGCATCTTGCTATTGCTGTATTGATTAAACATTTGGATAGTTAATCAACACAGCTCAGCCCTTTTAACCTGCCATATACAGTATACGAACGAAAGAAAGAAAGGAAGAAGAAGATAAAGAAAGAAAAGAAAGAAGAAGAAAAGAAAAAGACAAGAAAAGAAGAAAGAAAAGATAAGAAAGAAGAAAGAAGAAAGAAAGAAGAAACGAAGAAACGAAAGAAAGAAGAAAGAAAGAAGAAAGAAAAAAAAGAAAAAAAAAAAGAAAAGAAAGAAAGAAAATGATGAGAGAGGAGGGAGGGAGGGAGGGAGGGAGGGAGGAACAAAGGGAAAGAAAGAAAAAGAAAGAAACGTCTGGAAGAATGAGGATATACTTTTCTTATTTTCAAATGAACAGGGAAAGTATATCAAGTATATCTTTAAAGACAATAGGACTATAATAAAATATTATTGTGTCCAATGTGGTCTTGAATGTAAAGATGTCTGGACTTTTCTGGACTGATTTTGCTTGACTTCATTTTTCAACATTTTAAGTGAATGAAACAGCCACTCTTGGCCAGCATCAAGCTGTATCCTTTACAATCATCTATGTTCAGTCTATGATTGATTTCTTATTCAGATAGAATATTCCTGAAATTCAAAACAAACCAACCTGCAGTTCCCCATTTGGGACTTGCTGGTTCATTTCTGTCCCTCAGTTTGCCTCTCCTGTCACATGTACCAATATTCTGATACCCTCTTCCCTGATATCTAATCTCATCATCTCCATGCCTCATTTCCTCTATTAGATACATAAAGATATCTGTATCTATTTTTCTATGTATAAAACCCTCAGTTTTTCTTCTCTGTAGTTCCTCTGCTAAATCTTTTGCCCCGAACTGATATTTTTTTTTAATAACTTAATTATATCCTCCTTTAGGAGACCACCCATTCTCACCATTCTTCCTGTCACTTTCCTACCAACTGAAAAGGAACAAGGTTATACACCACTCACCTCACATTCTGCCATATAGACTTGTTTTGGATTTCAAATGATACCCACAAGTCAACATTACTGATACTTAATAATTCATGTACAATCATGGTTATACTCTAATTTACTTTACCCATTTACTTCACAGAAAGTTTCTAACACTTTACTTAAACCAGTTTTTTTCCAAAGTTGTTTGAGCATAATCACCAACTCCAGTCATAACTACTTGATCATAATATCCAAGAACAGGACCTAGAAATATAGAGTTTAACGAGCACCTTGGGAGTTTCTCAGGAAAAGTTTTCGGACCCACTGATTTAATAATCCATTCTTTATCCATTTGTTCCATAAGGCCACGTATGCCTCAGCTGATTTTTTAAGAATTTAGCTTAAAAATGCTTCTGCAACAAGACTTTTATCTGATTAAGTACAGTTATTGAGAACTTTTTGTGCACAGTAATTTACATATATAACTCTATTCACCTTGCTGCTGAGTTCATTCTATCTGACTTTTGTTTTTTATGGTCAAGATGTACATGATCATGTATGTATGGCTAAATTACATAGATTATAATGTCTATTTTGAGAAAAGACTCCCTAACCTACAGAAACTGTGAGACTAAAAGTGTGTTGTGTTAACTGCTAAGTTTGTAGTGATGTTATTATACTGCAACAGGCAAGTAATACATAGTACTTTTACTTTATAGTCATTATTATTTTGAGCCCCATGCCCTTTGAAATTTGGGAATTCTGACTTAATTACATAACTATCAAGTGCTACCATTCCAATTTACTATCACCTGTGCATTTACACTACATTTCAATGTGCACCATATGAAGTAGGTCTTTTAACCACTTGTGCAATAAAAATAACATCCCTATGTATTTTTCACCTGAGTTTACTCCTAAAAGAAACAACCTCATCATTCATAAGCTGGAACAGCACAAATTATTTTGCTTTCAGAGATTTGAATTAAATGTAATAAAGCAGACTTCCTATTTATCATCAAGGAAAATAGGCTTTTTTGTATACAAAAATTACACTGCAGATCTATACAATTGGGCTATGTTACTTCTAGGGTGCTTTTCCTATAATTTTTTCAAGTACAACAGCAGCCGCTGAGGAATTCCCTGGTGGTCCAGTGGTTAGGACTTGGTGCTTCCACTGCAGAGGGCACAGGTTCGATCCCTAGTCGGGGATCTAAGATCCCGCATCCCACCCAGCGTGGCCAAAAAAAAAGAAAAGAAAAGAAACCGCAGCCTATCTGTGTGTCATGTGTCTGTCCATCATGACCAGTGGGCATGTACATTTGTAAAGCACTGCTTACAGATGAACCTTCAGGCAGCAACTCAGGCATGAACCAAAGCTATTGATACAACCCGGAAAAAATTGCCATCCGCTGTGGGATACCTTAATCAGCCACACCAAGGAGGCGGGTGCAAGTACTGGGGAGAGATAACATAAAATGAATGCGGTGCAGCAAACTCATGATCACAATGGACAGGTTCCTCAGTTTGCAAAAAAGAGAGATCCCATTGGGTGGTAATTATCTCCCTAAAGGTTTAGAATACGGTGAGAATCTTTCTCAAAAATCGGTCACTATAAACCAGAAAATATGATTCTAGTCTTAAAAAAAAAAAGACTAGAAAATTAGTGGTGAGCCTTAATTTCTTGTTATTTATGAAAGCACTTTGGGAACAAGGTCCATTGAGCCTTATTTCCTTTTTATGGAAACAGAAACCATTATTCAATCTTGTCCTATCTTTTTATTAATAGGTGTAAAACACCCCCAGGGAGTTCCAAAGCTGCAGCAGAAACCAGGAGCAATATAATAATTGTACACCTACATACTTTTGCTCAGGCTAGGAATCCTCCAAACCACAGGGAGCCCAAGTAAGACTCTGTTAGGCTGGTTCCACCTTCTGAAGGGACAAAATGACCATATTACTTGAGCAGTGGCCCCTGGGCACAAGAACTTACCACAGTATCTCACATTCTTTCTTTTAGAGTTTCCTTATTTTGTGTTAAGAATGCCTACTGTAAGTACATCCTTTAAAATGCACATTTCTGTGGAATGATAATAACATCCTAAACTGAGCTTCTTAACAGAAATAATTTTTTAGACGCCTATATTCTAGGTTGAAAGTGTGGGTCAACAGAAGACAGTGGCTTATTGCACAAAGAAAAGAAAAACTAAACCAAAATAAAAAAAGAAAAGCCACAGAAATTACAAGAGAAAACTCATAAAGGAAATTTGCTGCCTTCGCTCTGGACTAGCGGAAGAGATAACAAAAGATGTTATTCATACTTAACTTTAAGACTTTTTGGCAAGGTCAATCCTTTGAAGAAACTGGACTCTTTCTGCAGGATTGGGCACAGATAACAGCTCTGATGCTGATGTTAAAGTCTACTGCAGTCACGATATATTCTAATGAATGACTAAAACTTGTAAGTATGAACTCATATAGCATATAAAGATTAAAACAGAGTAATTCCCACTTAGCTATGTTACTAGTTGAAAAGGCTTGGATCCCAGATTTTGTGCCAGATAAACTGGCTGACCTTATCTACTACATAATGAATCCTCCTTGACTATGAATTGGGGCAAGATAAGCAGGCAGCCAACAATCTAGAACATTGATCCTATAAGGAGATAAAGGAGATAATTTTACTGAACTACCACAGTTCACTCAAGAAGATAAGAAGCTGAACTTCTGTCTCCAGAGGTTACTATTTGAAATGTTAAGGGTATCAGTCAAACTTCTCCCTTTGAAGCGGAAAGAGTATAAACATATAAGCCAACAGGTGACAGTAGCATGGAAGGAGAAAAGGAGTAGAGATTGAAAAAGGGATGAGAGAGTAGAATGGAAATAATTTAGGAGAAACTCAAATTTTAAGGTACTTTTAAATGTTAAGGTTTTACTGGATAGTTATTATGTAGATTGCTTTGAATGAAGCATTATTGATGATATCAAAAAAGTATTAGCTGACTTGACATTTGAACGAAAGAAGCCACAATCTTACTGGTGTGATATGAGACTGTTATTAATTTTTTCTTTTAAAATGTATTAACAAAAATGCAATTATGCCACATGGTACAACCAAGAAGGCACAAACCTTGATGAGACACTGTTGTTTAATGGATGCTTCATCCTGGCCTGCAACTCCAGACTCTGGAATTTTGACCTAAATTATCATTGAGTCCACATGACCATAATAATAATGAAATGTGAAAGGCTATTTATCCTAGGATTTTATTTTTAAATGATTTTTAAAATAGGCTGGTTAAGGATGACCAATAAAATATGATGAAATAAACATTCTGTACTTAGCTAAGCAGAGCTATGTAAGTAAGAAAACCACAAATAATATAGATTATTGTTTTGGCATTAAGGAAGTAAAAATCTTAGCCACATATAATTAAGGGATGCATCTCCATGGTGATTTTGTCCAAAGACTTTCCTCATTTCATAACCTCAATTCATAATTAAGGGATGCATCTCCATGGTGGTTTTGTCCAAAGACTTTCCTCATTTCATAATCCTGTTTCATTTCACTCACTGATAGTTGTAAACATGTCCACATATATGACTGAGTGGCTTTACAATCCACGTTATTCCATGCTGTCTTGTGTTGGAATATTGATACTCTTTGGTCTCACTCTCCAAGGATAAGCCAAGCTAGGGTGCAGGTGAGGCAGGCCAATGCCAATGTTTTAGAGCTGAATAAAATGAGAGGAAATGCCTACATTGAAAATCAGGAAAAGCAAACCTAACTGTTACACCCAGGTGAGAGTAGGGCAGCAAACATGCAAACAAATCTAAGATGGTCTGAAGTCAAGAGGAAGACAGCTAGCAGCACACAGAGAGGACAGGAGCATTTTAAGAAGTACTGAAGTGTTGCCACCAAAAATCTTCTGTCACTGGACCCTGGCCACATGGTGTGAGACATGGTGTAGCTCAGTGGTTTATAAGCCTGGCTATGCATTAGAATCAGCTAGGGAACTTTTAAAATTCCCATTTCCAGGTATCACCCAAGACTCCTTATGTCATAATCTCTGGAATTTGGGACACAGGCAGGCAGCATTTTAAAAAGTAGCTAAGGCAAGTCCAATGTGTAGCCAATTATTGAGAACCATTGTTATAAAGGCCTATACAAAGTGGGTCATTTTCCTTTATTGGGAATTAAAAAGCAATAAAGAAATTCTCAAGTCTTTCTGCGATTGTTTTAAGTTCACACTTTAAACAGTCTTCAACATCTGGGTTTTTATGACACTTCTTCTACTGCTCTCAATCTGCTACTTGAAACTTGGAGATGTTTATTCCCCTCCAATGCACACTATTCAATGCATGCCTGTCTCTGTTATCTAGGCACAGGGTCTTGTTCTTTTTTTCCTTACACACTTTTCTGCAGCATCAGAAAGAATAATATATGCAAACCAGTGTTTCAGTGAAAACAGAACGCGTTTAGTTGAATATTACTCCTCCAAAGTACCTCAGAGTGAGCCTCAATTATGGCCCAAAGGTTACTTTCTGCATTGAGCAATCAAACATCTCCCTGACAGCAGCCAGCCAGTATTAACTTGTTGAATCATTTGAACAACTATAGGTCATTCAATAACAAAATCACATGTAAACAAGTGTACTTTAAGTGGCATAAACTCTATGCATAAGTTCTGAATAAAATGAAACTAGAAGGATGATGAGAAGGAAAGCAATTAGGGAGAATCGTGAAATACACCCAAAGTAAACAATAAGCCTAAGTCATTCTGACAAAGCAAGAGTTATTGGCAATGAACTATAAACAGGCCACCCTTTGGTCTCAATTTCCAACGCTCAGAAACCATAAGGCATTCACTTTTCCCCTTATAGCTCTTTAGTTTTTGCCTTTATTGGACAGTCTCTTATCTGTTTCTATTGTTCTTAAATTAAACCATAGAGCATCAAACTACTTCATAATCCTATGTATGATGTCATTTACATTTGCTAGTATCATATGTGATTCTTTCCAGCAGAACTTGGATTTACCAGATTAGTTGTATTTAGTACATTTCACATTTGTCTTCCCATGCCCCTTTTCTCTCATTTTTGCCCATTGTTCAAACCTCATTTGTTAGGCTATCAAATTCATGTAAACCTCATCATTAATGGCTCCTCCACTGACTTTTCAAGGTCATCTGGAATTATAAGTAGATCTTCCAAGGTTCTTGTTACCTCTCCCAACTTAGAGTCTTCCATGAAACTTTATGATCTTGTTCCATATTTTATCATCCAAGTCACTTATAAAACGTTAAATATTACCACCCTACACAGACCCTGCAGAACATCATTTGATGTGTCCTTTTAGGTTGCCTCTGAAACATTAATAACTTCTCATTGAATATGATCCTTGAACCAGTCTGTACCCAACTAAGAGCGAGAGCTGTATATCCTTAGATTGATAGTGCTGTTTTAAATCTATATGCTACAACCCTGAGGAAGAAATTTTTTTGTACTCTTCTATTCTCTCTCATAGAGATAGAAAAGATTTTTTAATTTTAGCAGCTTAAAACTGACTGGTCAACATATGCCAAACAATAACCCAGGATAATTTAGCACTGTTAATAAATGTGATATTTTCAAAAAGCCATAAAAAGAACTCCCCATTAATAACTCTGACTATAAAGGTTCATCACAGGCTACAGTTCTCACCTCTTTGAACTTAATGACAACTCAAGTCAATGCCTTCCTTTTTTCCTTTGTTGCAGCTGCTATTGGGGTGGAAAAGACTGTTGTTGGAAAGGACTGTTGTCCAGGCTCCAAGAAGTCCAGACAAGGTCTCCAGAGACTCTCTATTTTTCCTCCAGATCCTTTTACTGACATTAATGATGAAGCAGCTTTGTCTGTGTCTCTGCCTTGGTTAGCTATGCTTTAGTGACAGGGCCACTCCAGATGCATTAGATCAGCAGCTGATGCCATCATGCGAATGTCTAACACTTACTTTAGGTAGGTGACACTTCTTAATATTCAGTCCTGTCTTCACAATGTCGACTTGTCCCACCATACACGGGTGTTCTTTTTATCATTATTATTAGGCTTGTTGATATTTTTCTTGTGATTTCTCTAAAGGGCGTATTTTTTAAAAAAACACATAATTATTTATAACCTTTAATGCCAGGAGGGCAGTATAGTATGCCTGGAAGAATATGCATCACAGTTATTATTTAGAAATGGTAATTAATTTTACAGTCAACAGTAGTATGACACACTGTCTCTGACTAGACGTCCACCGTGGCTTCCTGCCAGTCCTTTGTTAGAATATTAATTGACGTCCAGCACTAAGCAGCCCCTTTGCTGTGTTTTTGAATGAAACAACATGCTTCAAATTAAATAAATACATTCTAAACTCGCATATTCAACATCAGATTCTGTATCTTCATGTCGTCAAAATACGGCTGCTTTATATCTTTATCTTTCCCTCTTTTTTTTCCCCCAGCTTAATTGAGATATAATTGGCAAATAAAAATTGTATATATTAAAGGTGTGCAATGTAGTCTTTTGTTATTTTTCCTCCTTTTCTGTTTCCTTTTTGTTCCCTCTCTCACATGGCTGACACTTAAAGTGCCTCTATTATTTGCCTTCCCTTAATTTTAACTCACTGCTTTTCTTCTCACTTCTTACAATATTTGGCTGTGGGGAAACTTCTGCAACAAATACTCTAGGTCTCCAAACAGTCCTGAACAATTTACTCCTAGGTTACTGTTCTTTCTCTTTCCAGGGTTTCCCAGCTCAACAATTTTAGTAATGTCATGGATGATGTGCTCATTAACATGCCAAAGATGGCAGGGTAGGTGGAATGACCAGCATTGAAAAAAACAAAAAAAAAAAAGTTAAAATTCAAAATGACCTTGACAGGTTAGAGAACTGGGCAGATAAACAGGATTTAGTTTCATGGGAGAAAATACATGTTCATTGACGCCGAGTGAAGAAGAACACTGCACAAACAGAGTAATGGTTAGCTACAATGCATGTGGAGCGGGGTGGAAGGGGACCAGCTTCTACGCAGCCAATTGCTACGATGATAAATTCATTATGAAGAACCCAAGATACCGGGATGTAGAAATTGGAACATCGTACGGCCATGTGAAAAAATACAATCTCTAATTTATGAGATCTGTTAAGACTTTTAAAAATATATAATACTTAGAAACGCACAGCTTATGTGATAAGATTGCTGCGGAAGAAATAAAAAAGAATAGAGTTTAAAACGAAGTTTTGGAAGTACAGGTATGTATACTCTCCATGTTCACACAAAAATCAGGTGATGGAGTCCTTAACATATTCATTTCCTGTTTTAAAGCAAGCACAGCATTTCTCCGTAATCTACATGGTTTCTTTTGGAGAAAATTTTTATGAATTAAATTATTATTATATCACCTGAGTACATTATTCACATAATAAATATAATTTTAGATCTGGCTTTGAGTACCTTTTTTTTTTTTTTTTTTCCTGAAAGATTCTTTTTATTTAAAACCTTACAGGAACTCTCTGTATTCAAAAGGCAGAAAACTGGTAGGAGGTCTGGAGCACAGCCAGCACAGGCCTTCTTCCCCCATGAGGGAAAAACTGACTCAAACTGAAGTCAGGAATAAAGACGACCTTCCTGAGGGTCAGATCTAGTTAGTGCTGATGACACTATTTGAACTCAAGTCTCTGGTCCACCAGTGCAGGGCTCTTTCCACTGAACTACACTGCTTCCTAAAAAACAGGTCCTATTCTGAGCCATTCTTGATCATCACAGATTTGTTTTACTCCCCTTTTTTACAGTCTTTTAAATTTCTTTTCTCATGTTCTCTCACTTATTTCCCAAAAGTCATTTGTTATGTAACAGATGCACATGTGCTCCTGTTTATAAATATTCTACAGTAAGTGAAGGAAATATGGGAAAATGAGGGGGGGAAAGGTGACTATGACCCCAAAACCCTCAAGCTGGAAATGTTGGGAGTGTGCTCTGTGTCTCAGGGGCAAAGGTCGCAAGAGGAAGACCCAACTGGGATGCAGAACCTGGTCCTGTATCATTGGAATCCATCCCACCTGTTTTCCCCTCCATTTTCAGTCTATTCAAAATTAGGATGTTTGACGTTGTGGAGGATCACCTGGGGGAAATCAGTAGGGCACCGAGTATAACTCTGTGATATTACAGTAAGCAAGAAGCTTAAAATCAAATTCATTACCAGGGAATTGAATCTACGGAACATGACTTCATTAAAAAGTATGACTTTATAAATAACTACACATAAACGGACTGCTCTGCCTTGGAGACTAATATATTTCAAAATTATTATCTACTTAAAATATTTTACCTAAAAGAATTGACAATTAGCTTTCAATATTTAAACAGTACATTAGAAATGGAATGTTTATAAATATCAGAAATAAAAGCCACTTCATTACAGTACAAACATATGCTAACACACCACATACTGGCTTTTGAATTTAATACTCATATGGTTTACTATATCTGTTTCTTTTTTTCTTAACTGACATTAGGGTTTAGATAATAGCAAATATAAATATATGAAATGTCAGATTTAGAAGATAGTGTTTAAACATTTGTCTTTTGGAGAATATTGTTAAACTTAACTTTTATTAACTCAGGGAATCAAAGAGAAATATGGCGATGCCAGTGAACCTTTGAAAATCTTTTATTTTATCACTTTTAATGCATGTTTAATATTTAACATTCATCTTATTACAGACAGGAATTGTGAAATGCTTGTGCTTTCTCTAAACAGTTTTAAAGTTCAATGCACAGTCACAATTCAGAGGGGAGATTTCACACATTTATGGAAAATAAGCCATTTTTGCAGTAAAGTTGCAAAGTGCGAAAGAATTCTTGTTTTATCTGCCTTACTTATCATGTTTATGAGTTATTTTGCCTGGAAGTAAATTGACAAGTTGTCAATGAACAATAGACAGTGCCCCAGCTAGGCTTTTCACAGGTTCAGATGCCTTTGGGCAAAAGGGCTAAATCTGTAGTTGCAATCTAACATATGGAGCACTAAAAAAAGTGGCAACAGGGTGAGAGACATGCCCGGCAAAATGCATGCAGTTGTTGCTCTCTGAGCAATCTGCTTGGACTGCTGTGCATTATGAATTCATGTTCCTTCACCTTGCTGCCCAGGAATAGGATTGCTTGCCTCCGTGTAACAACTCGTTTCCATTTTAACCCCAGTGCACTCTGGTCCATTTTGTCACTTTAAACCATTTTACTCCTCCAAACAATTATTATTAACTATTTGTCTTTAATAATAAAGAGCTACTTCCTCATTTTAGGTGACTCTCTGTGGGAAGCTTCTCACACAATCTCACAGGAAGGAAAACAATCTCAGCGTCCCTTTTCTCTGTGGTTCAGGGTGGACCTTGCCTTCCACGTCTGGCCACCACATATAGAATTGTTCTAACATTTCATGTCTCTTTCTTCCATCTCAATTTTCCAGAATGCTATTTTGAGTTTATTTCATGATAACACACACTGCTGAATAACTTACTAGAGAGCTAAGTGATCTTTCAATAGATGGCACTCTTTGGTCTGAATCAGTCCAAATATTGTTTTGCCACTTCACTCAAAGGCCAGTTGTTCTGAAGATCCTACCCTCCAGGTATACCATTCTCCAGGACAGAGTTAGGGATATTGTTGGAGTAAAAGCTAGGGCTGGGATTTCTACCCTCAAGAAACAAGGAGGACCACAAAAGATACAGCCTCATCAGTACAAGTTTATTAGAAAAAAGCTGAGCTTTGAATACAAGGAAAGCCAAGACCTAGGCCAGTGGTGGCTTGTGGCTGGTGGGAGTCACAGAGCCAAGAGTTTGAATGTAGAGAAAAGGGTCAGAGAAGTGCCCGTCAGGAAGAAGCAGTGTGGTAGGCGACTGAGAATTTACTGTAAAACCCAAAGGTGATTATTTCTTTTTTTTTTTTTTGATGGCAGAAATTTACTTTAATTCACATTTTCTATAATCTGGTGGGTAGCACAGCAAATTATTTGGAATTCTGTTCAAAATCAAAGCTGCACCTGTAGATGTTACTTAAAATAGAGTACACATAAATTTGGTGTGTGTCTGTGTTGTTTTGTTTTACCAAATAATTTCCATGGTACCATGCACGCAGTCTGTGTATTTTGGTGAATAGCTATGGTTTCTGCAGGTACTTCAGTTTGCAAACTGCTGAGAGGTTTACTGTGAACTGTTCCCAAATTTCCAGATGAAGGCAATGCTGATGGAGATCAAAATAGCTGTCCTTTCCTATATACAGTGGCACCTAGATAAAGCTGGAAAACATGGCACAGTGCTTCATATACGTCCAGAGATTACAAGTATTGAGTAATTCACAATGTTAAAATGTCAAAATAAAACGTTGGATTTATCAGATTTCAAAACTGTAAAAACCATTATTAATATTCTGTCTGATCCTCCTCATAATCTAAGAATCAACACAAGAGAAACATTTAAATTTACCAATTTTAATATATAGTATTTCTAACTTACATAGATGCCACTTAAGAGAAATAAATAAGCTCATGCCATTGAAGGAAGGAACCTTTATGGGCTAGCCAGCTCGTGATGTGTGCAAGGATCAGGCTGAAGGCCAGAGACAAATAGGAATATGTATCTGCTCTCCAGTGGCCCCCGGTTTACCACCCACACCTTCTCTGCTCTGTCTCCACTTTTATTGACAATTTTGGCACCTGATTTGCAATCTTTTCCTTATCACCAGCCATCCTCTTGTGTCACTTCCACACCAAGTAGAACATCCCTTCAGTATTTGTAATCCTTCTCCCATGAGAATTTCAAACACGTGTTGTTCAAGGGTCAACTGTATATCTGTCATTGTCTACTTTCACTTTGTTGCACTCTTTTAAAAGTGGAACCCTACTCCTCTCCAAGGCTAATTCCTCCACCTACGTTCTGTATACCATTCTCTCTCTATGCAGAGTTGCTATGTAGAACTCATAAAAATTGTAATTCACAAAGTAGGAAAAGCCTTATCTTTTCTCCTCTGGAACTTAAACTTTACTCAGCCTTTGCTTTCAACGTCTACTGTTTGCCAGTTTTTCCAACAGTCTATAGGAATGGAATGAATTATATTTGATTCCTTCCCCCTATCTTCCCCCTGGAGGTTGGTGCTAATAAATGGGGAAATGACCATGATGGAGGAAGATGCCAGGCAAGGGAGAGAGGACTTTGTCAAGAAAAACCGGTACAATGAAATATGTAAGCCACATACGCAAAAGTTAAATATTAATCTCTTTGAAAACAGATACTCCAGGATGATGTCAAAATTAATTATGTCACAGACAACAAGTAGGATTATAAAAATATCCTCCTCATTGTTTGGATCCCACTTCTCCATTAAAATAGTGTTATCCAAGGTGGACAGATGACCAAAGTACTACAAAGCTTTTTTTAATCTTTATATCTAAAATATAAAAATTAATACCATCATTTTACCTAGGCCCATAAAAAGGAATTCTGAATACGACCTGAGACTCCAGAAACCCACATGTAGGGAGTGGCTCCTTCAGGGAGCTAAGCAGGATGTTCTCTATCTACACCTAAGTAGACGTAGCTTTCCAGAAGTGTCAATGGAGAAAAGGCGATTGACCAGATGTCTAGTTTTATCTGCATTATATCGGCATACTCATTACGTACTTTTGGGTGTGTCTTACTTTTGTTTCTTTATCATTTTTCCTTTTCTCCCTTTGCCCAAATATCCCATTCCTGTTTTATTTGCCTTTGTTTTTTCTTCTCCGTCTCCTCTTTCCCTCTTACTTCAACCCGACTTTCCTGTTTTCCTCCGTTGACTCTAAGAAGAGAGTTGAGCGGGATGATATGGCTGACTCTCTCATTTTACAGATGAAGAAATTGAGACCCAAAAGGTTAAGTGACTTGCCCAACTAGTTTGAGGCAGAACTCCAAGGCTAAATTACAAGACTCTTGAAACTAACCCTGGGTTCTTTCCATTACACCCATAATCTCGTCCATCTCTGACCTACACAGTGCAAACTGGCCTTCAGACATTTGGGGCATAATGAGAATAAAAGCAGTGAGGGGCTACAATAGTGTCAGGATATGTGTCCCATACATGTTTGGTGAGTGCAATGAGCTCCTGCTTTGCCCACTCTTTCCTGTCATGAAGAAATGCCATAAACCAAACCAAGTACCTGTGTTGGGCTTCTGCTTCCACATAACTTCCTCTTTATTAGCACTTTCACCCCTCCCCTCGCTGCTATACACATGCACAAATGTACCTTTCTCAGCACCCTACTGAATACCACAAATTGCCCTACCCACCCCCCACTCCCCGTTCCCCTTTCCTTGCTCTTCGTATGCTCCGTAGCATTTATCACCTTGCAGTATACCAACTAGATTATGTATTTATTATGTGTATTGTTCATTGTCTGTCTCTCCTTGCAAGAATATAAGCTCCATGAGGGCAGAGATCTTTTTCTCTTTTGTTTTTTGGCACTTTCCAAACACCTAGAATAGTTCCTGCTGCATTGTAGGTGCTCAGTATTTGTTAAATGAATGAATTGAATGAAGGAACTGTAATGGCTGGCACACAAAATGCTTCTTCCTTAGGATTCCTAGAGACCCAAGGGTGTGATCACAACCAAAACAAATTTCATATGCAAAATAATTAAGTTGTCCAACTCATCTATTCTGCTTCTATCGTGTGTGTGTGTGTGTGTGTGTGAGAGAGAGAGAGAGAGAGAGAAAAGTGAAGGAGGTATTAAAGCATTTATATTGAAAATGGGCAATTTATAAATGATGCATTTTTAAATTTTAAATCATGAAAGATGAGTTTTTAGGTGCAACAATTTTTAGTCTGTTCTTGTTGGGATTTCTGATACTAATTAATCAATTACCTCCTTTCAGAAACAATTGAGATTCTGCAGGTGGGAATAAAAAGATCATATTTGTTTTATTTTTATTGCTGATAAAAATATGCTGGAAAACATAGTCTGGAACTAAGTATAAATGAGCTTCCTACTTGTAAGCCTCTGTGTCATAATATCCCACGTAGCCACAGGAAGAGCAACTGCACAACTGCTGACCTCGTTCTGTGGGGTGGGTTCGCTCTGCCAGACTGTAAAGCAGGAAAGAAGAAACTATGTCTCTGGCAGCAAGGAAATCTAAGAGGAAACCAAGAGTCAGAGGTGCACATGCTCAGTGATATTTTCTTCCAGCTCTGTGAGAGAGGGTGACTGGAAGCTTTCCGCCAAATACTCCCAAGAGGGCAAAAGTTCCTATTTAATGGACCATAAATTCCTGAGGTTCCCTATGACATTTCACCGGGTCACAACTTTTTTAGAAAAGATTCTGCAGTCATAAGGTGCCAAGATCATTTCAACAGTTGACCCCAGGCCATGTCTATGCTGACCTCTTGGACCCCTCTCTTCAAAGGAGGAAACTGGAGCCAGAAATCATCTCTTTACAGGCATCGAAACAACCCACTCAGGCCCACTCAAGGGCCAGTCAGTCAACCATGCAACTGGAGAAAGCATGGATAACACTCCCTATCATAAATTCTAAAAACTAAATAGAGGTAAAATGCAGTCATGACATCATGTCTAAGAAAAACAAATATCACTAGTAACAGGTGCAGAACTGTAAATATTAAAGCAAAGTTGAGAGATGAAACCAGAAGTTACTTTAAGAAATAGTTTGAAATCATCAAGATTCTCTGTTTTGGTTCAGAATAGCTCTTTTAAAATCAGCAAAATTTCTTGACCACATCTTGATCACTTTATGAGAAAGCATGTAGTCTGCTTAAGGCCAAGAATTCTGACACCTGCAGTGCTCCTTGAAGTCTTTCAATTATCAGACTGAGTTTCAGGACCCAGAACTGCTGTTCATCCACTCCTGGTTCCAACTTGTGGATAACATTATTCTTTAGTAGGGAGCCATGGGAGAGTCAGTATCCCCTGGAATTCTGGGGCTCAAGACCAATCCAGCATCACAAGGTGAAGTGTCTGTGGTTTGAACGAAAATGGTGACTTACAGCTAGTTCCAAAAAGCCAACTACTGTTTAATGTTCTAAAAATATTTATACAGATGTGGTAAGTTGAATAATGGCCCCCACAGATGCCTATGTTCTAACCTCTGGAACATGTAAGTATGTCATCTTACGTGGTAAAAGGAACTGTTCAAATAAGATTAAGCTAAGTATATTGAGATGGGGAGATTATCCTGGATTACTCAGACTGGCTCAGTATAATCACAAGGGTTCTTGTACGAGGAAGATCTGGAGGTCAGAGAGAGGAGAAAGTGATGTGACTACAGAATCAGAGATTGGAATAATGCTGCCATGAGCCAAGGAATGTCAGCAGCCTCCAGAAGCTGGAAAAGGCAAAGAATGGATTCTCTCCTGGAGCCTCCAAAAGGAAAGAGTCCTGCCAACACCTTGATTTGACCTCCAGTTGTAAGGTATAAATCTGTGTTGTTTTAAGCCACTAAGTTTGTTAAACCTTGTTAAAGCAGCAGTAGGAAACTAATACAACAGAAAAGTAAAATTCAATCGAAAGGGTACTCCAGGAAGAAATGGATTATCTCGGTGAAGGATCTCTTTTGGGCAAGAAGAAAACTGATATGAATTCAGCAGCTGGAAGAAGACCCGAAGTTCTTGTTTTGTATTTTGTGTGAGAGTATGGATTGTTGAAAGAAGGAATACACAAATGAATATACATCTGGAATTCCTTAGCCTTAATTTACCAGTTAGAACACAGACGTACCTGAGCATATTTCAATCGCTTCCCAGCAATCCACTTTAAAGCTTGTCTCATTGATAAGATCTACATTTAGAGACTCATATCTGATCCTAATTTAAAGACATCTTGTTTGATTAGATCTCAAGCTCATACTTCTTTTTTTTCCCTAAGAGAAGGGGGTATATGAATAGCCTTCAAGTATATTAGAGCAATGGCCATAAATTGTTTTTCCCTGTCATTCAATTGAATTACTCTAACCATATGAATACTCTGTACTGCAGGCGTAAACCAAATTCTTCACACAAAAGGAAAGAAATTTACTCTGTGATGAAGCAATACTGAGCATTTACAATGTGCTTCACAGGCCTTGCTAACATGAAGACTAAAGACAACAGCTATTCCAAGTCTACTTTTGAGAAAATAAGGTGGATATATTCGACTTTTGTGGTTTCATTGCAATTGAAATTGATTGCAATTCTGCATACATGAACAAGTATTGCTCATATTACAGTGTCCTGGACCTACAGGTTGAGCATACAATCGTGTAAATAATTAAGAATGCCTTATACCACAGTGACCTAACTTCTTTTTATGGTGGTCTTTTCTAAGGTGAATTTGTACATGTGCTTGAATAGGCATAGATATTACTGTCGCTCTCTTTCTTGCAGACTAAATAGGGATGGGTACAACTGAACTTATTTGATAGTTTTCTGTAATATGCATTCCCTGTGCTTTGCTGACCCTTTTTTCAAGAGTTTCTTACTTCTGTGTCTATATTAGGAGTAACTTCTCTAATTTCTGTAACATGTGTTATGCCACCTTACTACCAATGGCTTTTGGTGGGTCTACTACAAATTTCTAATTTATTTCAGTTAAGAGGTACTATTGGAGAACTTCACCATGAGCTCCAGATAACAGCCCATTCAACACAGCTAAGGAATCCCCAGCACGGCAGGAAGGAGGGACATCAGGTAGGTCTACAACAGGAGCAATCACATCCACATCTGGCACATGTCCATCTCTGAACAGTGAATGTAACTATGTAGCAATTTCATCCCTTTTGTTAGCCCAAATCAAGACATAGTGAGAGCCATTAGCAGGGTTTATTTGAACCCTACCAGCTGGCAGGAACTCAGTGGGGTTTTTAAGAGATTTCAGTGAAAACGCTTTAGTTTTATACAGGTCAGAAAACATGTGGATTAGCATCGGCCTCCTTGGTCATGTATCCATTCAGTGAATTTACCAGTAATGCATGTTTTATTCTTGTTTTTTTTTTTTTTTCTGTGAAATGGCCCTGGTTTAAAGTCAGACATATCTACAAAATCCATATCTACTGAGGGTTACACAAAATAGACATTTTTTCCCCATTTCAATCCCTTTTTTCATGCCCCTACATAACTTCCTTTCCTCACCCTCCACTACATTTACTATCTCTGTTGCTACACTACATTCAGTTCAGGGGTACTAAATCACCCGTTATAATCAACCTGGACCATTTTCCTGATATTTCTTTTCTTTTTTTTTTTTTCCACACACACACACTGTATTTTATTTTTACAAGAGATAAATAGACCGACACCAAACATTGTAAATGGATGACCACAACAAAAGCAACAATGATTGCAATTACCAAACATGAAACACACTCATACTATGTCATAATATTGACATTCAGTCCAGTAATCCTCCATTATTCTTGTTTTACATGGGATCCCTTTTGTATCATCATCAGACATGGGTAAAAGCAAAACAGTCACAAAAATGAATATGAATTCAACAATTATTTACTATATAAAATTAATTATGGGCTTAGAAGGGCCTTAAAATGTTCTGTGGGATCAAATAGATCTTGGTTTTAATTGTGGCTTCCAGATTGGAGCACTAATTGTACTCTGGTATTGAAGTAACTTTAGGAAAGTTAAACTCTCTGTAAAAAGCTTCACATTGTGCCTTCCACATAGACAGCACTCACAAAATCCTAACTATTTCAATTTGCAATATTATTAATAATAACATTTTAAAATATTATTAAGTCTACATACCGGATTGGCTTCTAACCAAACTAGAAATGTTATTTTTGTCACTTAATGAGAAGTTCAGGGATAGGGAGACAAGGGCCAGTGTAGCAGCTGCAAGGTCCTCAACATCCCAGGCTCCTATCTTTCTCCTCAGACACCCCTAGGACATGACTCTCATCCTCATTATTACAGGATGGCTCCTGCCACCTACACGCCTCCTCCTTCTAATATCATGCCAACATTTCAGGCAATCAAAACAAAAAGGCCCATGACAGTTAAATTCACCTCCCTTTTAAAGAGTTTTCCAAAAAGCTCCACCCAGTGATTTCTGCTTATTTCTCATTGGCCAAAACTATGTCAAACAGCTTTAGCTTCTAAGAAGCCTGGGAAATACAGCTTCTAAGAAGCCTGGGCAGGAGCTTCCCTGGTGGCGCAGTGGTTGAGAGTCTGCCTGCCAATGCAGGGGACAAGGGTTCGAGCCCTGGTCTGGGAAGATCCCACGTGCCGCGGAGCAGCTAGGCCCGTGAGCCACAACTACTGAGCCTGCGCGTCTGGAGCCTGTGCTCCGCAACAAGAGAGGCCGCAACAGTGAAAGGCCCGCGCACCGCGATGAAGAGTGGCCCCCGCTTGCCACAACTAGAGAAAGCCCTCACACAGAAACGAAGACCCAACACAGCCAAAAATAAATAAATAAATAAATTTAAAAAAAGAAAAAAGAAGCCTGGGGAAAGTTCAAAGAACAGCTTTTTAACTGCGCACAGTGCTACCACCAACAAAATCAGGATTCTTTTAGTAAAAAAATAGAGAAGCAGATGAATATTGGATAGGCAATTAACAGTCACCGCTATATTATTTTGTGACTTTGCATCATATAACCAGAGGAATCCAGATGTAACAAAACTAACAGAGAACCAAAGGCTTCTCACATAGGTAACACTCTTTTCCTTGACTTTTCTTTAACCACACATAGACCATTTTCCATATTTTTGGGGTTTCCTTGCTAATTGTTCCACCTCCTTCAAGGGACCCTGCCAGTATAATGGCCGTTAATGTTGAACCAGGTCCAGTCCTGGCTCTCATTGTATTCCTCTGAAAATTTTTAGTTATCCAGTGTCTCATTGTGTGATTCTGGGTTCATATTCGTCACTGTTTGTAAAATATCCCCACTTGATTTCCTTCATTAAATGTGTTTAAGATCATTTTTATTACTCTCCTTCCACCAGACTATCATCATCACCAACTCCCTCCTTAAAGCATATAACATGGCCTTTTATTTCTTAAATCTTGTCATCTTTCTTTTTTTTTTCTTCAATATTTTACATTTAGCCTCTCACGAAGTCCATTACCTCAGCACCTCAGCCTCGTTCTGGACTCCTTTTCCCTCTCCTTTTCCCCAATATCAAATCAGTTGCTGAGATGAGCAATTCTTTTCCCTAAATAGCTTTTATAGTTGTGACTTTCCCCACAGCCACCAGCCTACACCAGGCCACATTCTACCTTGTCAAGGATACTACATGACCCCCTCTTTATCTTCCTTCTTTCAGTCTAGCTCACCTCCCATCTGCTGTCCACACTCAGACAGAGCAAACTTCCTAAACTTCAAACCTGATCATGATGCCTCTCCCTGGCTTAAATCTCTCCAAAGTCTCCCCAGCTCTCATACAGTAAAGTTCAAACTCCTTTACATGACATAAAAAGTCTTCATGGCCTCCTTTCTCCCCTTCACAACCTCATCCTCTAAATTCCAGTCACACGAGCTTTATTTAAACTTCTTCCAAAGCGCCGTGTCCTTTTACTTTATGGCCTTTTCATATTTCATTTCTTCTATCTGGAATATTTCTCCCCTTGCTTAACTCATAATCAGCCTTTGAGACTCAGCTTATATGTCACTCACTTCCTTTAGGAAGCTAATAGCTATGTCTGTGACCCAGACCCTAACCTTACTGGACCCGAATGGTTATTATTTCTTCCTAGCCTGATTTCCTAAGTTCAGCTTTCCTTCATCAAAAAACCCCCCAAATCTCACCTTAGTATTATGTTCATGACTGCATATTAGGAACCTCTAGTGATTTATCATTTCTACCCCAAAAGTAGGAGCAAATTTTTATTCACAGAGGTCAAAACTCTCATCTTCAGTTAAGAAATTTCTCTACATAACACTTCCAAATTTGCCTGACCCAAGCACAAAACCCAGTATTACTCATTGCATAACTGAAATCCTCTCATTTCTGGATCTTCAAACATGTCATATGTGCATCTCAGAAGGTTTTCTCCTACCCTCCCATCCTCAAGGACTCCCCTTGTTCTGATAGTTTGTAAGACTTTGTTCTCCACAAAACTGTCCTATGCAAGCTCTTAGATTAAGCCATGCTGATCATTTCAGCGCTGATAGTGATATAAAATGTATTGGTTGAGGAGCTTCAAGATGACAGAAGAGTAAGACGTGGAGATCACCTTCCTCCCCACAAATACATCAAAAATACATCTACATGTGGAACAGCTCCTACAGAACACCTACTGAACGCTGGCAGAAGACCTCAGGCTTCCCGAAAGGCAAGAAACTCCCCACGTACCTGGGTAGGGCAAAAGAAAAAAGAAACAACAGAGAAAAAAGAATAGGGACGGGACCTGCACCAGTGGGAGGGAGCTGTGAAGGAGGAAAGGTTTCCACACACTAGGAAGGCCCTTCGTGGGAGGAGACTGCGGGTGGCAGAGGAGGGAAGCTTCGGAGCCACGGAGGAGAGCGCAGCCACAGGGGTGCGGAGGGCAAAGCGGAGAGATTCCCACACAGAGGCTCGGCGCCGAGCAGCACTCACCAGCCCGAGAGGCTTGTCTGCTCCCCCGCCGGGGCGGGCGGGGCTGGGAGCTGAGGCTCGGGCTTCTGTCGGATCGCAGGGAGAGGACTGGGGTTGGCGGCGTGGACACAGCCTGAAGGGGGCTAGTGCGCCACAGCTGGCTGGGAGGGAGTCCGGGAAAAGGTCTGGAGCTGCCTGAGAGGCAAGAGACCATTGTTTCGTGGTGCGCAAGAAGAGGGGATTCAGAGCACTGCCTAAATGAGCTCCAGAGATGGGCGCGAGCCACGGCTATCAGCGCGGACACCAGAGACGGGCATGAGATGCTAAGGCTGCTGTTGCCGCCACCAAGAAGCCTGTGTGCAAGCACAGGTCACTATCCACACCTCCTCTCCCGGGAGCCTGTGCAGACCGCCACTGCCAGGGTCCCGTGATCCGGGGACAACTTCCCCGGGAGAACACATGGCATGTCTCAGGCGGGTGCAACGTCACGCCGGCCTCTGCCGCAGCAGGCTCACCCCGCATCCGTACCCCTCCCTCCCCCCAGCCTCAGACAGAAGCCCCTAATCAGCTGCTCCTTTAACCTCCTCCTATCTGGGTGAAGAACAGACTCAGAGGGTGACCTACATGCAGAGGCAGGGCCAAATCCAAAGCTAAACCCCAGGAGCAGTGCGAACAAAGAAGAGAAAGGGAAATTTCTCTGTGCAGCCTCAGGAGCAGCGGATTAAATCTCCACAATAAACTTGATGTACCCTGCATCTGTGGAATACCTCAGTACACAATGATCATCCCAAAATTGAGACAGTGGACTTTGGGAGCAACTGTATACTTGGGGTTTGCTGTATGTGACAGGCTAGTTACTGATTTTTATGTTTATCTTAGTATAGACGTTAGCATTTGTTATCATTACTGGATTTGTTTATTGGTTTGGTTGCTCTCTTCTTTTCTTTATTACTTAAAAAAATTTTTATTATTTTAATAACTTTTTTATTTTTTATTTTAATAACGTTATTTTATTATTATTTTCTTTCCTTCTTTTTTTTCTCCCTTCTCTTCTGAGCCGTGTGGCTGACAGGGTCTTGGTGCTCCAGCCAGGCATCAGGCCTGAGCCTCTGAGGTAGGATAACTGAGTTCAGGACATTGGACCACCAGAGACCTCCTGGCCAGAAGTGCTATCAATCGGCGAGAGCTCTCCCAGAGATCTCTATCTCAACACTAAGACCCAGCTCCACTCAACGACCTGCAAGCTACAGTGCTGGACACCCCATTCCAAACAACTAGCAAGAAAGGAACAAAAACCCACCCATTCGCAAAGAGGCTGCCTAAACTCATAATAAGTTCACAGACACCCCAAAACACACCATCGGACACGGTCCTGCCCACCACAAAGACAAGATCCAGCCTCATCCACCAGAACACAGGCACCAGTCCTCTCCACCAGGAAGCCTACACAACCCACTGAACGAACCTTACCCACTGGGGGCAGACACCAAAAGCAACGGGAACTACGAACTTGCAGCCTGTGAAAAGAAGACCCCAAACACAGTAAGTTAAGCAAAATGAGAAGACAGAGAAATACACAGTAGATGAAGGAGCAAAGTAAAAACCCATCAGACCAAACAAAGGAAGAGGAAATAGGCAGTCTATCTGAAAAAGAATTCAGAGTATTGATAGTAAAGATGATCCAAAATCTTGGAAATAGAATGGAGAAAATACAAGAAACGTTTAAGAAGGACCTAGAAGACCTAAAAAGAGCAAACAAACAATGATGAACAACACAATAAATGAGATTAAAAATTCTCTAGAAGGAATCAATTGCAGAATACCTGAGGCAGAAGAACGGATAAGTGACCTGGAAGATAAAAGAGTAGAAATAACTACTGCAGAGCAGAATAAAGAAAAAAGAATGAAAAGAATTGAGGACAGTCTTAGAGACCTCTGGGACAACATTAAACACAACAACATTCGATTTATAGGGGTCTCAGAAGAAGACGAGAAAAAGAAAGAGACTGAGAAAATATTTGAAGAGATTATAGTTGAAAACTTCCCTAATATGGGAAAGGAAATAGTCAATCAAGACCAGGAAGCACAGAGAGTCCCATACAGGATAAATCCAAGGAGAAAGATGCCAAGACACATATTAATCAAACTATCAAAAATTAAATACAAAGAAAAAATATTAAAAGCAGCAAGGGAAAAGCAACAAATAACATACAGGGGAATCCCCATAAGGTTAACAGCTGAACTTACAGCAGAAACTCTGCAAGCCAGAAGGGAGTGGCAGGACATACTTAAAATGATGAAAGGGAAAAACCTACCAAGATTACTCTACCCAGCAAGGGTTTCATTCAGATTCGATGGAGAAATTAAAACCTTTACAGACAAGCAAAAGCTAAGAGAATTCAGCACCACCAAACCAGCTTTACAACAAATGCTAAAGGAACTTCTCTAGGCAGGAAATACAGGAGAAGGAAAAGACCTACAATAACACACCCAAAACAATTAAGAAAATGGTAATAGGAACATACATATCGATAACTACCTTAATGTAAATGGATTAAATGCTCCCACTGAAAGACAGAGACTGGCTGAATGGATACAAAAACAAGACCCATATATAATGTTGTCTACAAGGGACCCACTTCAGACCTAGGGACATATACAGACTGAAAGTGAGGGGATGGAAAAAGATATTCCATGCAAATGGATATCAAAAGAAAGCTGGAGTAGCAATTCTCCTATCAGACAAAATAGACTTTAAAATAGACTATTGCAAGAGACAAAGAAGGACAGTACATAATGATCAAGGGATCAATCCAAAACGAAGATATAACAATTGTAAATATTTATGCACCCAACATAGGAGCATCTCAATACATAAGGCAAATGCTAATAGCCATAAAAGGGGAAATCAACAATAACACAATAAGAGTAGGGGACATTAACACCCCACTTTCACCAATGGACAGATCATCCAAAATGAAAATAAATAAGGAAACACAAGCTTTAAATGATACATTAAACAAGATGGACTTCATTGATATTTATAGGACATTCTATCCATAAACAACAGAATACAGTTTCTTCTCAAGTGCTCATGGAACATTCTCCAGGATAGATCATATCTTGGGTCACAAATCCAGCCATGGTAAACTTAAGAAAATTGAAATCGTATGAAGTATCTTTTCCTACCACAATGCTATGAGACTAGATATCAATTACAGGAAAAATCTGTAAAAAATACAAATACATGGAGGCTAAATAATACACTACTAAATAACCAAGAGATCACTGAAGAAATCAAAGAGGAAATCAAAAAATAACTAGAAACAAATGACAATGAAAACACGACAACCCAAACGCTATGGGATGCAGCAAAAGTAGTTCTAAGCGGGAAGTTTATAGCAATACAATCCTACTTCAAGAAACAAGAACCATCTCAAATAACCAACCTAAACTTACACCTAAAGCAATTAGAGAAAAAAGAACAAAAAAATCCCCAAAGTTAGCAGAAGGAAAGAAATCATAGAGATCAGATCAGAAATAAATGAAAAAGAAATGAAGGGAACAATAGCAAAGATCAATAAAACTAAAAACTGGTTCTTTGAGAAGATAAACAAAACTGATAAACCACTAGCCAGACTCATCAGGAAAAAAAGGGAGAAGACTCAAATCAATAGAATTAGAAATGAAAAAGGAGAAGTAAAAACGGACACTGCAGAAATACGAAGGATCATGAGAGATTACTGCAAGCAACTATATGCCAATAACATTGACAACCTGGAAGAAATGGACATATTCTGAGAAAAGCACAACCTTCCAAGACTGAACCAGGAAGAAATAGAAAATATAAACAGACCAATCACAAGCACTGAAATTGAAACTGTGATTAAAAATCTTCCAGTAAACAAAAGCCCAGGACCAAATGGCTTCACAGGTGAATCCTATCAAACATTTAGAGAAGAGCTAACACCTATCCTTCTCAAACTCTTCCAAAATATAGCAGAGGGAGGAACACTCTCAAACTCATTCTACGAGGCCACCATCACCCTGATACCAAAACCAGACATAGATGTCACAAAAAAAAGAAAACTACAGGCCAATATCACTGATGAACATAGATGCAAAAATCCTCAACAGAATACTAGCAAACAGAATCCAACAGCACATTAAAGGATCATACACCATGATTAAGTGGAGTTTTTCCCGGGAATTCAAGGATTCTTCAATATACGCAAATCAACCAACGTGATAAACCATATTAACAAATTAAAGGAGAAAAACCACATGATAATCTCAATAGATGCAGAAAAAGCTTTTGACAAAATTCAACACCCATTTATGATAAATACCCTCCAGAAAGTAGGCATAGAGGGAACTTACCTTAACACATTAAAGGCCATATATGACAAACCCACAGCCAACATCGTTCTCAATGGTGAAAAACTGAAACCTTTCCCACTAAGATCAGGAACAAAACAAGGTTGCCCACTCTCACCACTATTATTCAACATAGTTTTGGAACTTTTTGCCACAGCAGAGAAGAAAAAGAAATAAAAGGAATCCAAATCAGAAAAGAAGAAGTAAAGCTGTCATTGTTTGCAGATGACATGATACTATACATAGAGAATCCTAAAGATGCTACCAGAAAACTAGAGCTAATCAATGAATTTGGTAAAGTAGCAGGATACAAAATTAATGCACAGAAATCTCTTGCATTTCCTATACACTAACAACAAAATATCTGAACGAGAAATTAAGGAAACACTCCCATTTACCACTGCAACAAAAAGAATAAGGTACCTAAGAATAAACTTACCTAAGGAGACAGAAAATCTGTATGCCTAAAACTATAAGACACTGAAGAAAGAAATTAAAGATGATACAAACAGATGGAGAGATATACCATGCTTTTGGATTGGAGAAATCAACATTGTGAAAATGACTACAGATTCAGTGCAATCCCTATCAAACAACCAATGGCATTTTTCACAAAACTAGAACAAAAAATTGCACAATTTGTATGGAAACACAAGAGACCCCGAATAGCCAAAGCAATCTTGAGAAAGAAAAACGGAGCTGGAGGAATCAAGATCGCTGACTTCAGACTATACTACAAAGCTACAGTAATCAAGACAGTATGGTACTGGCACAAAAACAGAAATATAGATCAATGGAACAGGATAGAAAGCCCAGAGATAAACCCACCCTCACATGGTCACCTTATCTTTGATAAAGGAGGCAAGAATATACAATTAAGAAAAGACAGCCTCTTCAATAAGTCGTGCTGCGAAAAGTGGACAGCTACATGTAAAAGAATGAAATTAGAACACTCCCTAACACCATACACAAAAATAAACTCAAACTGGATTAAAGACCTAAATTTAAGGCCAGACACTATCAAACTCTTAGAGGAAAACGTAGGCAGAACACTCTATGACATAAATCACAGCAAGATCTTTTTGACCCACCTCCTAGAAAAATGGAAATAAAAAGAAAAATAAACAAATGGGACCTAATGAAACTTAAAAGCTTTTGCACAGCAAAGGAAACCAAAAACAAGACGAAAAGACTACCCTCAGAATGGGAGAAAATATTGGCAAAAAAAGCAACTGACAAAGGATTAATCTCCAAAATATACAAACAGCTCATGCAGCTCAATATCAAAAAAAAAACAACCCAATCCAATAATGGGCAGAAGACCTAAATAGACATTTCTCCAAAGAAGATATATAGATTGCCAACACACACATGAAAGGATGCTCAACATCACTAACCATTAGAGAAATGCTAATCAAAACTACAATGAGGTATCACCTCACACCAGTCAGAATGGCCATCATCAAAAAATCTACAAACCATAAATGCTGGAGAGGGTGTGGAGAAAAGGGAACCCTCTTGCACTGTTGGTGGGAATGTAAATTGATACAGCCACTATGGAAAGCAGTATGGAAGTTCCTTAAAAAACTAAAAATAGAACTACCATACGACCCAGCAATCCCACTACTGGGCATATACCCTGAGAAAACCATAATTCAAAAAGAGTCATGTACCAAAATGTTCATTGCAGCTCTGTTTACAATAGCCAGGACATGGAAGCAACCTAAGTGTCCATTGACAGATGAATGGATAAAGAAGATGTGGTACATATATACAATGGAATATTACTCAGCCATAAAGAGAAACGAAATTGAGTTATTTGTAGTGAGGTGGATGGACCTAGAGTCTGTCATACAGAGTGAAGTAAGTCAGAAAGAGAAAAACAAATACCATATGCTAACACATATATATGGAATCTAAAGAAAAAGAAAAAATGGTCATGAAGAACGTAGGGGCAAGATGGGAATCAAGACGCAGACCTACTAGAGAATGGACTTGAGGACATGGGGTGGGGGAAGGGTAAGCTGGGACGAAGTGAGAGAGTGGCATGGACATATATACACTACCAAATATAAAATAGACAGCTAGTGGGAAGCAGCCGCGTAGCACAGGGAGATCAGCTCGGTGCTTTGTGACCACCTAGAGGGGTGGGATGGGGAGGGTGGGAGGGAGATGCAAGAGGGAAGGGATATGGGGATATATGTATACATATAGCTGATTCACTTTGTTATACAGCAGCAACTAACACACACTGTAAAGCAATTAAACTCCAATAAAGATGTTAAAAAAATTTTTTTAATGTGTTGGTTACATTTATTATGTTCATTTTCTTTTTCTCCCACTTTAATTTGTGGAGGGTTTCTTCCTTCACTGAAATCCATTAAAAGGAGGGATCTTTGATATACTTTATAATAGAAAATATATACTACTGAGGAGATCAGCAATAATAATAATAAGGTTTAAAATAATATTCTACTTCACTTGTTTTGTTGAAATCCTGTTTAAAATTAAATGATAATATGGCATGTAGCTGCATGACTGAGAATATTGTTATTCTGACGTGATTTGGGTCTTTTCAGCTATTGGAAATGCCAGACTTGTTCATAAGAAATATTTATGCAACCATGAAGTCGAGATCATGATAGTAATCAATTAACATAAGAATGGATAACAAGGAACACTAAGACTTATGATAAATGCTATGTGAAAGAATGCTAAATTAGACTTGTTGTCAGACATAATTAGAAGACAATTGTGATGTTTCTTCATGTCAATATCTTATATCTGACAAGGGTAAGACACCTATATTAGTTGATATTATCTTAGCCAAAAAGAATTTATCAAGCTAGAGGAATTATGTAATGCTCTCAATAGATTTAAGGAAAATAATGAACACATTATATTTTAATGTCTTATAAACTGCCAAATTATTAATGATCTGGAGAGACTATTTGCACTTTCTCATTTAGAAGTTGTTCCGACTTTAATTAAATATCTTCATGCAGCAGTGAAACACTCTTTCTAGTTCTCTGATTTGTGCATGTTGATTAATAGGAGGAATACCCAGAGAGTTCGGATGTGCCCTTTCACAGAAGTGACTAAAATGGCTCCAAAGTGACACAAGTATGGTGATGGGGTCAGGCCTTGGGAGGTGGGGTTAGTGCTGGAAAATGTGGAGAAGAAGAAAAGAGGACACCGTATCGTCTCCTTCGCTAGCAAGTTATTATCTGAAGTTGCTCACAAAAAGTACTCTGAAATATAAGCCAACAAAGTTCAGGATGTATTTTTTTCTTCCAATCACTGTTGACCACATTTCAATGCCTAGAGTTGTTAATGTTATGGAACTAGATATTCTTAATCACTTATATTATTTTCCAAAAATATGTGTCAGCCATTTCAGAAAATGTAAAACTCAGACTGTTGGCAGATTTCTAGACAATATTTTAAAGTATATTTCCTTCCTGATTTTTCCAGAAATGAAGTTCTCTTGAATATCACTTTTCTTCTCCTATTCACTGAAGTATTGAAATATTAAAACTTGCTTCTTGCAAGTGTAAATTATAGATTTTTTAAAGGAAGACAGTAATTTGATTAAGCTGCATTGCTGAAATTAATTTGAAGCCAGGAAAAATTATAAAACATTTTTGCTACAGCAATTTTGGGGAATTGTATGTACGCCTTGACAAGTTTTCAAACTGAACAGAGATATCTGCCTTGTTAGAGAATTTTTAAATGTCCTGGCTAAGTTTTCTTTAATTATTTCGCCCTTTCTGTCAGCTGTGTTATTGCCCTACTGGTTTAAAGGTTAAACAAAGTACTAGATCTGTCAAAGTGAGTGAAACCAACTGGTGAGGATCCATCAAAAGGTAATCAGGGCTAATAGGTACATAATGGCTATCAGGGTGCTGTTTGCACTCAGATACATCACCACAGACAGAACACAGCTTTCACTCACTGATGTCCTTGTTAAAGAAAACATGGAGCAATCCAGACATTCTGTGGTTAAAACCAAGTGAGCAGGCAGATCTCACTCCCTTACCCCACCCTCAGAATAAAAAGCTGATGAAACTCAAGCTCTGAAAGCAATAGATTGAAATTTGCATTTGCATGGTGAAACTATTATTTCAGAACAGAATTTACAAACTGTGCCCTTACCCTGTGTTAATTTTAAAATTAATAGGATTCCCACAAAAGACATAGGCTTAATTCAAAGATACCTGATCATCTAGTGTCTTTCATAGGCCCTCTTAAAGCAGTATTTACACCAATACCTGATTTAAGCAAAATAAATCAGATAAAGGAAGCATAGATAAACAAATCTTATAGGGTACTTGGAGTCCAAAATTATTCTTCCTACATTTTTTTTTTTGGTGCTTTTGATACAGTTTCATAAATTACTGCTTTTCCTAACCAGCTAACAGAGTAAGCTCTAAGTCTTATTAGCTGTCCCCTAGAACAACATCTACATTATAACTGCTGGCTTTGTGTGATTTTACTGCTTCATCATTTTGACAGTTATCTGTTGTGGCTTCAGTGCTTGCAAAGCTTAGTGTAAAAAATAATGCAGGGCATTAAAGCATTTACTTACTATGTGGTGAAACTAATTCTTAGTAGTTCTTGCAAGAGCTGCCAGGAAATAAAATCTAAGATACACATCAGAAACAATGGGCCGCTTATAGTAATAATCTTTTGGAGGCCAGTGTGTAAGCTCCGAATAAAGGTTTATTTTTCGATGATATGTATCCATGCATCTTGGAGTTTAACATAATCCTCATGAATAACAACAACACCACATGTATCTTCATTTAAATTAACTAAGGTCTGGGGACTTCCCTGGCAGTCCAGTGGTTAAGACTCTGCACTTCCAACGCAGGGGGGCTGGGGTTCAATCCCTGGTGGGGGAACTAAGATCCCACATGCTGCACAGAGCAGCCAAAAATAAAAAATAAATAAAAATATACTAATTAAGTAAGGTTTGTACAGACTGTTTCAGAATTGAGTTCAGAGTCTGCAGAACTAGGGAAACGGCAGCACAGTGCTTCTCAGCACAGAAAGCTTCGAGAGACAATCTTTTGAGTTCTCCCATTGGGTTGCTAATGCCAGGAAACTTTGTTCAAGTAAAATGATCTAAACAAATCAGAAGCCAATACAAGTAATAAGAGGAGAAATATCTAACAGCACCAACTCATTCCCATCCCACCCCACCACATTTTAGGGATTTCAGAAAAACAAATGTGAATTAAAACTGTGGTAGCTTTAATTTGTCAGCCCATGTCCTTAGCCTCAGATCACTCTCCAAGTCAACAGACTTCCAAGAGTCATGTTTTCATAGACATTACTATCCATTGTTGTGTTATATTTTATAATGGAATTGAAACCCTAAGGTTCCCTCTTACCAGTTAAGCAGAACCTTTTTTAATGCATTTTGTTCTGTTGTGTTTCCAAGAAACTTCCACTTTGTTTGAAACCTGATTTAAATTAGCCCTTCCAAGCATTCTCGCAAGGAGGTCAAGATCTTAATCTCAGAAAGTTTGGGGATTTTTCTTGTAGAGTCACTGACAATTCTCCTTCATCAGATCAAAACCCCCAGTGACAGGTTCACTCTTCAATTCTGTGCTTAACTTATACAATATAAATTTCTTAGATCTGATTAGAATTTACCACACACACACACACATCATGGGTCAGCATTACAGGCAAGTTTAAAAAATATTCCCTTGCAAAAAAGAAATCTACTTCAGATCTTCCCCAAACTACAGGAAAATCTAGATTGAAACAAGACAGTTAATTATGGTTATCTTATTAATTTATATTGACCAAATACAGGTGTTTTTTTCTCCTTTCTGCATTAGTATGTGTGGGTATACACACCTATGAAGGACAGTTCTAATATTTAAGAAGAATAAAAATTAATCTACTAGATGGGATAGAAAAGGGATGAAACATCTGTCTACCACACCAAAATATTCATGCAAGAGGCTACTCTGGTATATTAAGTCCCCACTCACTTTATAGGGTTATATCTGTGATCTTTTGAGAGCTAATGATGATATTCAACTATAAGTTCCCGGTGGAATCCGTCACTCATTTTCACTTTGGCATGAATTAGTTTATTAGTTGCATGGTTCTAGGGAAATGGAATCAAGACAAGTATGTTAGGGAAAGGTCAAGATTTTTCCTAAGAATTGTGGGCTTAGGTACACTACCTCACTGGAGAGAGGGTGTAGGAGCTCGGCACATGGGTGCAAATTGACTCTAGACTGGAAAAAGGAGTCCACGGTAAAATGAGGCAATGATTCACTAAAAACAAATTTGTCCACCTCATATTTTGTCCTATCATTATGTATAGTTTTTCTTCCCTCTCTCTCTTTCTCTTGCATATGTATCAATCTAGATATATACATATGTTAGTCAGACAATAATCCCATGAGTACTTTCACAATATTTTTATTTTCATGATTACTATTTGCAAATATCTTTCTTGATTATACGTGTTTAATAATTTATATGCAAATAGCAGTTACATTATATAGGCCAACATGTCTATTCTTCTCCTAAAATAATACACAACTTTATTCCTAGCTCTCTCTTCTTTTGGAAGGAAATCAGTTATTAATATATGTATGCCAGTACTTATTGACATGAACACAAGTTTATAAAAGGTGGTTAAGTTAGACGAGGGATATATCCTGATTTAATACAATTAAATACAATTACTGATACTCAGGAAACACTGTTGACTGGTGATTTTTTTCTTAAATCACATCTCAGATACTTATAAATATTAAATTCTTTATTGTGAAAAGCCACCTATTAGACCATTCCATGTGTTTACTTTATTAATGTGCCATTAATATTACTAATAGTAATAAGTTATTAATGGCAGCCTACTTTCAATAACAATTTTTTTATTTTAAAATGTTTGAAATCACTTTGAAGCTTTAATCTTCTCAACAGTTCTTTACTATTTCCCCTAAAGGATTTCAACACATTAAAAACCCTGACTTCTGAAACACAGAGGTGGTGGGGAGACAATGATCTCATGTTAAATATGAGGTGGTTTTCCTTAGTGACAACTGCAATGAAAGCATGAGTATCACAATTAATATTTTCACTGAATCCCACCCACTCTACCACTCTGTGGTGTTTAAAAAGACAGGAACATACTGACAATATAATTTTATTACCCACTCAGGGGCAACATTGTATGTCCTGAAACTCATTGAGAATAACTGGTATTGTCTTCTCTTTTTGCTGAATGTAAGTTCTGGAGAAGGAGGAACAAAATGAGTGTGTTGACTGTAAAAGCAGCCCAATATGTTTCACAGATAAGTCTCTCCAGAATATGGGTCAGTTTATAACAGTTAAACAACATCAAAAGATCTGAGGCTTAAGTACACAGAGCCCAGAGCAAAAGAGCTCGTTATAAATAGAATCACTTCTATATATCAAACATAAAAAAGCAGGGGTGGGGGGAGCTTTTACGGAACAAGGAAAAGTGAAAAGAGTTTTATTGATTTATTTTGAAATGGCCCTTTCCCTGTCTTTTTTGTATAATGTTCTCATTGGCATTACCCCTGGATTGGCATGGGAAAAAAAAAATCTGTTGTTGTCCCAGGGGAAAAAAATTTGTCACCTGTAAGCCATTAGGCGTGGGATGAAAATCAAGCCTGGAAACTGCCAATGATTCTCCGTTTAATTTTAAATGAGACGGGAACAAGTCAGAGGCAGAGAGTGACTCAATGAATCCAAGACCCAAAAAAGAACCTTTGGGACTCCACGCATTAAATCAGCACCACCGTGTTGCTTGAGCTGACACCTGCAGAATGTGTTGCTATGTCATGTGTTCTCTTGTAGAATAAATGGAACTTCTGGAAGTGAAGCTACAGGGATTGGAACTATAAAACCATAGTAATATTAATATTTAATCAGCAAAAGTACAATTATATCATCTCTTCACAAGATGAGAATATTCCTGTATTTAGAAAAATATCCCAGTGAGCCATCTCCAATCATTTGAGTTAAGACTCAAAATCAAAGGTTTCCACAATTTTTTTCAGCATATTGGAATGGTAGGGGGAGGTAGAGTCTAATGGTGGGATTTTGATAGCTTCTGGAATGCTGAGTTTCCATGTGTAATAATTGCCCTGTCATCAAATGTAATTGCTCATGACTTGAAAAACAGTAAAAAGACTATTGTATAAAGCACTCATATAGAAATTTAAAAGTCAGAGCAAAGAGCAATTTTATAGTTTCTCTTGAGTCAAGCACCTCAAAAATTGTATTTGCACTTTAATTCTACCTCAGTTGCACTTAGAAATTATGAAATGGGCTTCCAGCCATTCTTATTATCTAGCATGGGGTCTCAGAAGTGTCCCAACAAAATGGATTTTAAAGTCCGCTAAGTGCATTGCAGGAAATTGATCCAAATTGAATGTCTCTTATTATGCAATGACCAGTGTGTATCACTCTTAAATTTGTTAATAAAGATTTTAGAAATATTTATAAGTATTCTGGTATTTTGGGGCCTCATTTACAGAGAAACCATTCCAAGATTTGTTCCATGTTGGTAATACAAAACACATTTAGAAAAACTAATGTCCTCATTCAAAGTAAAATATCTGACATTCAGTAAAATCTCACCATTCAGTAAAATATCCAACATTCAGCAGTGTCTTAAGTAGAGCTGATAGCTACAAACAATATGTTCCTTCCTCTTATTTCTCAAATTCCTTTCCAAGCAAACACTACAGTCTTCGTCTCTCCCCTATCTCCAGAACGTTTCTCCATTAATTACCCACTTATTTGTCACTATCTTCTTCCTCTCCACTGGTTCACTCCCCATCAATTGTAAATAAAAACCAGTTTCTTTCTTTAATAGAAAATAACAAATATTTGTACACAAAAGTTTATAGCAGCACTATTCACAATAGCCAAAGGGAGAAACAATTCACATGTCCATCAACTGATAAATGGATAAACAAAATGCAGGGTATCTATAAAATGGAATACTCTTCAGCCCTAAAAAGGAACAAAGTGCTGATATACACTACACATGATAAACCTCAAAAACATTATGCTAAGTGAAAGAAGTCAGACACATCTGTATGACTCCATTTAAATATATTATCCAGAATAGGTAAGTCCGTAAAGACAGAAAGAAAAGTGGTATCAGGGCCTGGGGAAGAGGGGAACAGGGAAAATGGGAACAGTCACTGATGTTAATTATTAATTTTGTCCTACTTATCAAATCCCTAAGAACACCTATTGTATCTTTAGTGCACTAGAGTCCCTTCAAAGTGGGGACTATGTCTGTCTTGTTCACTCATTCGTGACCCAGTATCTAGCATAGTTTGTAGAAAATAGGTACTTAATATTGATTGAATTAAAGTTTATTAGAAATTTCTTTTTTTACTCTCCTGAAGCATTTGACATTATTGAGCACTCTCTCCCTTCTTGACTCCTATGCCGTCACCAATCTGGATTCTGCCTCACCCAGCACTGTTTCCTTTTTCCTTTCCCTGCCCCCCAAACCTTGACGTCCCGGGATTCCATCCTCGCTATGTTCTTATCTCAGTTTACTCCACATGCTTACCCAAAGCAATTTCTTCCACCTTCCCACTTTCACCTACTATTGATCAATCTCAGTTTTTTTCACTTATCACCTCAATAAATTTTATTCATCTTTCAGGTCTCAGGTCAGTTGGAGCTTCCTCTGGAAATCTGACTCTGAGGCCCTTCCCATCAGCCTTGAAAGAAAAGATTAGATGTCATTTTCTTGTTTTGTTTTCTCTTTATGTCACTGTATACGCACACTTCTGTGGACTTACCACATTGAAAGGCATTTTATTCCTTACTGTCTTTCTCTCCACCTAAGCTTCATAAATGAGAACAAGGATTCTATCTTGTTCGCTGCTATACCTCCAGTGCCTAACACATAATGAAAAACTGGTTAACAAATGAATTTATCTGTAGCTCTAAGCTCTCTTTCAAGAACTCGTGTGGAATACTTATAACTGCTTATTGGGTCTCCTCTGGGTGACCTGCAGATACTCCAAACTTGGAGATGAACTTATTGTCCCCACTCACACCCCTGCCAAACTTTCTAAATTCCTATCACAATACACCACCATCCCCCAGGTTAACTAACCTAGGTATTTGAGAATTACCTTGGAGTTTCTTCTCCTTCAGTCCCCATACTCAGACTCTAGATCCTGTTGCTCTGGCTCTTTTTTTTTTTTTTTTTTTTTTTTTTTTTAATGAAACTCTCTAGGAGTTAAGCCAGCA
Organism: Balaenoptera musculus; assembly: GCF_009873245.2. Lineage (NCBI taxonomy): Eukaryota > Metazoa > Chordata > Mammalia > Artiodactyla > Balaenopteridae > Balaenoptera > Balaenoptera musculus. The sequence continues at coordinate 73,814,116 of NC_045787.1, forward strand.
TTTTTATTTATTTATTTATTTATTTATGGCTGTGTTGGGTCTTCGTTTCTGTGCGAGGGTTTTCTCTAGTTGTGGCAAGCGGGGCCACTCTTCATCGCCGTGCGCGGGCCTTTCACCGTTGCGGCCTCTCTTGTTGCGGGGCACAGGTTCCAGACGCGAAGGCTCAGTAGTTGTGGCTCACGGGCCCAGTTGCTCCGCGGCATGTGGGATCTTCCCAGACCAGGGCGCGAACCTGCATCCCCTGCATTGGCAGGCAGATTCTCAACCAATGCGCCACCAGGGAAGCCCCACTGGCTCTTTTTTAATATCCATTCCCTATTCCCAATTGCTCTGCCACTACATTAGTTCTGATTCTCATCCACTATGTCGCTCCTGGATTATGACAAAAACCCTTGAAATTTGTCCTCCTTCTCCCAGTTTTCACCCCTCCCAACCTAGCCTCCTCACTGGCACCGGAGTTATCTTTCTGAACAGATCACATTTTGTCACAGCTTAAAAATCTTCAGTTCCTCCTCTTCACCTACACGATAAAGAAGAAACACCTTCACATAACATAGAATATGTTCTAAGACCTGGTTGTTCTAGCTGTATCTCCCATCTCTTTCCATCAACATACCTTACCCTCCAGCCCATACTGAACTAGTCTTTGCTTACAAAACCTACAAAATTCTTTTATGCCTCGACATCTGCACATGTTCTTACAAAATTTTACTCATCTTTCAAGACTCAACACAAAGACCTTAATCTCTCTGAGGCATTCCCCGGCCTTTCCAGAAAGAGTTCTTCCCTCTTTGTTCACTCATAGAACGCCATCACAATGTATTCTAATTATCACTTTGCACTGATCACATTATAATTATTTCTTTCTAAGGCTTTCTCCCCAGCCTCTAAAAGCCAGCTCATTTTGTACAAGACTTCTTGGCTTCTATTGCCGTGCTGGATATAGACTAGATGCTCAATGAGTGTTTGATGAATGAATGAGTGTATGTGTGTATACATACATGTATTTATTTACATATATACATACATATAATACATTGAATATGAAAGTAAATTTGATTATATTTGATTTAAAGTATATTTGTAATTTAATACATCTGTGAATTTCTAAGTAAATGTTACACATTCTGAAATAGTTATTAAAGAATTCACACTATGGACAGATGGTAAAGAATAACTGAGAATCCTGAAGGATACATATGCGCTCACACACCCTCCTTCATTCTCTCTGCCTCGCTTATGCCTTCCTGGCCCTACCAAGCCTGTCACTTTTCATCTTCCCACCCTGCCAATTCCCGTGATCAGAGAAGACAAACTGAAAAGGGTGCCATTGGAGAGGGTAAGGGGTACAGAAGGGCCATGAAGTCTTAGAGGCTTGGAAAGTGTACTGTTCTATATTTTAAAAAACCAAATGCTAGAAAAAGCACCCCTATTAACCAATCCTGACAGCTAATGAATTTCCCAATGTTCATCTATCAGGTCAAATCATAGATTGAGACATGCAGCAAATTTCACAAGGAGAAAACAAGCACTCCATATTTCCCATCTTATCTCTGCCTGCTTTGACTTAGAGTGCATGTTTGTTTTTCCCTTTAGCGCCTTTAGAAAGAGTAGTAGCTTTTGTTTGTTGTCTGTTTGTTTTTCTACCTGTGACACTTTATTGCTCACAAAATAGTTGTTAATGATCAGAATATAAAGTCATATGCGTTTATAATGTTTCAGTATCACTCCAAATAATCTGAACTTAAAGAGAGTCCTCTTTGTTTTTCAAATAATGAATATTATGACAGCTATTATAAGTGATAAAAACACCAAGGAAAAATCTAATGTTATGAGGGAATAAGGTTTGGGGCTACATAAAACACACTAGGAAAAAAACCCTGCTAATTAGAGGATCTTATCAATGGTTTTAAATCTGTAATTGAGATACCAAAAAATCTAAAATCATCTAGATTCGAAAATCCAAAAGTTATCTTGAGAGATGAAAACCAGGCTAAAACAATTAAATTATCAGATGCTTATGAAAACACTTCATCACCAATTAATTCATTTGTTATTAATGCACTATATCCATAGTGGAAAAGCCCATCTATTTAATAATTTAGATCAGAAAGAAACACTAAGATTTAGAAGAAAAGTATAAATATCCAAATAATTGTCTTGGGAAGCAATTTAGAAAAGTAAGGCTTAGTTACTTTTATTGTTATTAAGCTTTCAATTCATTCTTAATTACTGTCAACAAAAATTAATCAATGTCTTCTCATTTTTTTTTTTATGCTTAAATAACAACAGCACCAATCAACAACAACAAACACAAATAATCATGGCACTCTGGTCTCCCAAACCTGATATTGCCCTGGAGGGGTCATTTCAAACCTGTGGATAGGACCATAGATCAAGGTGGCATAACTACTAAATAAGTTCCACAAATGAGGCTATTGAAACAAATAATAAAAGCAATAAAATTAGATTTATTTCTGAGCAGAGAGAATTGAAAGAGAGAATGAAAAGCAGGAAGGAGATGCTATGAAACTGAATCTCAGATCAACCTATTATAGATGAGGGGGACTTGTTGCCATGAGATCTTTCCTCATACCCCATGTCCTCAACTTCTAGTACTGTGAACACTCCAGTTCTTTAAAATAGTGTCACATCATTTTTTTTTCAAGATTAATATATAAAAGAGTAAAAGATTGCTCCTGGGCTAGGACCCCGTAAGCTAAGTTTCAGCCTGGAGCGCATTTTTATAGCTGAGTTATAAACCTTTGAAAATAGGTGTTTAGAATGGAAATGTTAAGAGACCCCTAACTGTAGTGGCACAAATAGTCCTGGCATCATTCATCTAGAAAAGGTATATAGGCAGCTATAGTATTAAAGTTTACACTTCAGATAAAGGAGGCTGAACGTGGTCAGGTTGTATTCTACCAGGGATTTAATCGCCCTTCAGAAAAAAGTTATGGTGATGGGCGGCAGGGGGTGGAAGTGGGTCAGGGAATAGAGGGAAAGAAAGGTTGACATGTTATTTGGATGTTATTCTTATCTTGAGGTGTCATGGAAATCTCTTATGACAAACTGAGCTAACTAAAACTGCCAGCAATAAATAATGATGGGAATTATTACATTGTAATGAATCTTTATTGCTCTTAAATCATTCAATGCTATTCAATATATTGTTTAAATAAAGTTATGTTGCCCTTACAAAAAAGCATTTTTTGATCCAGAACACATTATGTCCATATACCTATAGAAGAAAACAAATTTCATTTGTACAGTAGTTGAAATAAAATAATGGAGCAGTTAGAATCTTCTAGATTGTCTACCTTTCTCTGTTTCCTGTTTGGAAATGAATTTTTATATTCTTAAAGGTAGCAGTTCCATGATAAGTTTTGCCTAGTTTACATCATGTCTTTTAATATTTGGGCTATATTTCACAGCATACCTTCTGGCTTCCAAGTATATCTTTCTTCTGATATAATTTATCTTTTCCCAGAAGTTTCCATGGATTCTCAGAAGCCATAATTCTTTGACATAACTTTTTTCTGGGCAGAAAATGTAATAATATGGTTCATAACAAGGTAAATCTATGCACAATATCTGAGAACATGACTATTCAGTAAACTTAAGTGTGAAAGTAGTGTATGGTAGTGTAGCCAAAATCAGCAATTAGGATTCAAATATTCAAATGAATAAATCATTTACTTCTAATAGCCATTACTTGCCCAGAGGAAGAAGAAGTAGAGAGGAGGAGCAGGAGAATTAATCTGACTTAATGGACAGATTATTTCAGATAAACAGATACAGAAAAGGCTCTCAAATTACAACTCAAGGAGCTGGAGACTCAAACCCATAGAGAAGGCTCTTAACTTCTTGTAGTTGTTACTGACACTGTTAACACGTTAGTGGAACTGGTAGGTCCACTGAATACATCTAGGTACATTAATCCTCTGATTCAATTCAGAAAATTTGTTTGTGAATTCCTATTTTTAAAAAAGATGTAGAAAATTCTAATTATGTGATTCCTGGTAACTATTCAAATGGAGGTTTTACAGTATGCTCTCAGATTAGAGGAAGAAAACATCAATCATGTTCTTCAGATATTGGATACTAATCTTTCAAGTGCACATTCAAGGCCGATTGGCAAACTCCACAAACTTCATGTGTGAAAATACAGTAAATCCTTATCTAAATATCACATGGACATACGATACATCAATATTTCCAAAACTAACTTTTCAAACCCCTTGAAAAATAAATTTTAAAAGCTTATTGCCTGACAGTGTATATAAATGAAACAACATTTGGATGGGATTTTTTTTCTCAAATTTTTCTACCCTTTGCTGTTATATTACAGAGCTACAAAAATTCAAAATAATTCAATTAATATGTTTTAATTAATTATGCTATTGAGTTAATATGCATTTAAAATAAAGACCTAACTATGATTCAGACATCGAAATTTCCTGAAGAGAAGATATAGCATTTGGGTTCATTGTTCTTGTCCCTGTCTCACTGCATGATTCAAAACTGTCTTCATTAAAGATACAGACACTGAACTGAGACTTGGAAGGTTAAAAAAAAATCTCCCAGCTAGTCACCTCTAAAATACATGTATTCGTCATCTTCAGGATTCCATATTTATCCTTTCCAGGTGTCTCAAATAGTTAAAAAACAAGCATAATAAACATTTTAAAGAAATATCTCAATTCCTCAGTCATTTAAAATGCTGTGGATTTTAAGAATGCAAAAGTACTGCTAAAAGATTCCTTTTGGGTCACATAACCATTCTATGGCTCTATTTGTGGCTCTTAATATTTAATAATGTTGCTGCAGGAATTCATTCCTAATCAGGAAATGTGTCATTTGCCCTTGAGCATGGTCTATGGAGTCTGAGAATAGTGCCAGGCACATTCCATAGGTCATGTAAGACGGCCACCTTGTGACTAGCTGCTATAAATAAGGGCTCTAGGGTCAAACCTGTCTGTTCTTTGAAGAGGTTGGGAGGTTTCACCCTGAAAGCAACACCAGCCCTCAGTCTGGAAACCAAGTCCCCAAGGAGACCCTGGGCAAGCACTTTCAAATAGCTCAGAGTGAGAGAAGAGGCACAGCAAATGTCAACTTACATAAACCCATACGAGAAGAGATAAGAAAATAGTGTCCTTTTTGCAAGGGCAGAAATCTAACTTTCTTAGAAAAAAAATGTGCAAAAATGAGGGCACATTCAAAAATGTAAAGAAATGAGCAAGGCTAGTAATAAATTCAGGTGTTGGTCCTCTTATGGGTGGACAAAGAGTTTGGATTAAATAAATTGCTAAAAGAAGAGACCCAAGTTTGCCTTTGTCACTGACAGGGGTTGTTTGGAGAGGCTATGGGCTTTTTATACAATGAGGTCAGTAGGAATATTCAGTCCTATCAAAGAAGGTGCAGTGAATAAATAGATTCATTATAAAGAATTACTACAATGTCACTGGTATTTATAAGAAAATACACAACAAAGGAAAATGCATAATTCTATAGCCCAAAGGATTATGAAATGTAAATTGCCCCCAAAGGTTAATCTTTTGATGTCTGCCCCTGACCAATTCTCTCTTGAATTCCTAAGGCTCAGGACATTATCTCCAGGGTCCTCCTCCTAGACCAGTCCATCATTTCCATTTCATTGAGCTAATAAAATCATTGTCTCCATTACCTCTTCCATTATCTGCCATTCTCATGTCTTATTCATGTTTTACACTTAAGCCTTCATATCTCTCCCCAGAATCCTAAAACCAAAGTTTGCCAGGCCAATTGTACACACAGAGACTAGACAAGATAATTTAGATTGTATCATATTCTTCTGTGCCGTGGTCCTTAAATATCTTGCATTAGAAGATATGTTTTAACCTACAAAAGTTTTCTCTATCCTTGAATGGCTGATTTCACATGACAATCCTGAGAAAGGTATAATGTACTATATATATATATATATATGTGTGTGTGTGTGTGTATACACACACACACACACATATATGCTCTTGTATGTATGCATGTGCATACATGTGTAACCATATATGCACATACATACACATGTATGTGAATCAGTAAAACTTTTATTGTCTATTTTAAATGGTACTGTATTAATCACAATAGCATATGATTTATTACTTTTATTTATAAATGAGACTTTGGCATATATGTATTTGAGCCACTTGTAATAACTCCATCTCCAACATCACTGCTTAAGAACACACAGCCTACAGTAACAGAGATCTTCTGCACTAACCACTTGGGACCTGCCTGCATGTGATGAGTCCAGTCCAAAAATATCTGATCTAAACCAGTACCTCCATCCAACAGAAGTGCTTACCATGGTGCTTTAACAAAATAACTGGGCATTGGCTGAATCTGAGTTTCACCCTTCCCAAGGGGAATGCTCTCACTGTCATCTCAGCCAACCATGCCGCCTCTCAATTGCAGTGTCCACTCACCTATGCACCACTACACTGACCTTTCTTTTCAGACACTGAAATTTATTTGATAATGGGTCCTGATTCCTCCTGGTTCTATTATGGGAGAAAATTAAAAGGTCATTATAGAGTATTCTTATAGGATGAATGCTAATACTGAGAAGATTAGGCATCAAACCAGGTGGGGCATGGAAAACAGTCCTTTCAGTGGATCTCAGATTGTGCCAGTGAGTAGTTCTCCATACAAGCAAGCTTAAAAAGCTCTTTAGGAGGACATGTTGCTCAAAATTAGGCAGATTTGAACACGAAGAGAGGTATAAATAGACCTTAATTCTTATCCAAGCGTCCACCGACTTGAATTTATACCCATTGTAGGAAAGAGTCCCTTCCACTGAATGAGGTGGTGCTATAAAAAGAGTTCCCACACTCTAGGAACGCAATGATCCTCATGTTTGAGGCAAGAACGAGAAATTTGTTTGTTTTAGAGTGCTCAGAATAAGATACCATGTAGCAGCGGATTCACCCATCCTATGGTTTTACAGCTAGTGTTCCAATATAACTGCAAAGACTTCTCCTGGGAGTACATTTGAGTAGGGTCAATTTTATTAGTTTTCCCAGGATCATCTTGAGTTATACCTACTAACTTGAAGTAATAATTAATACTCCCTTTCATACTCAAAAGTAACCTGGTTTTGGAAGATAAATTATATATCTACTCTAATTATAAGATAACCTCAAGTGTTAAGTACTCCAAAACATGATATAGGATCACAACGTGTGCGTTTTAATTCAGATGTCCTTGTCTGATGATGGCAGTCCTCTGAGAGTCTAAAATACAGATTCTTGGACCCCATTCTACATCTCCTAGGGAGAATCTTGGAAATGCCTGTGCTTAATAAGTGCTGCAACTGATTCTTCTGACAAGAAAGTTCAATCATTGCCACTCTAGAAAATTCTAGTCTTGTCTCATGTGCTATACTTAACTACATCACTATTCTGTACACTTCCTCTTTCTCCTTTGCCTTAGGAAGATTCCTAAACTTTCCAAGCTCAATTTTTAATCTAGAGTGCTTCTGCATCTAATTTGTGCTCTTCCACTCTCACAGGGACCCTCCCATCTAGAGACCGCTTTCCAGTGGTATGCTGGAGCTCACTGTTACCAGCACTTGAGAGCCAGATGTGTACATCTCTTCCCAACTCAGCGATGTCACATAGAGAGCTTGAAATCAGCCATGGTGAAAGTTATTTGCACCATTCGGCAAACACTACAAATAAAGCCTTCTCCCACCTCACCCCCACGATGCCAGAGCAGCTTGTTAAACCTTAACCAGCACACCACCCACTAAACATTTACACCTAATTATTCTACTACCCCTTTAGACAAAACAAACAAAACAGCAAATATTTCCTATACAGAGCCAGTCTTAGTTACGCAGGACAAAGCCAGAGAAAACATTCCACATCAGAATAATACCACAATTGTGGTTTATCTCCTATGATATTTTATTAGGAAACTTTTCATTTTCTAAACATCAAAAAAATTGTTTAAACTGTAGAAATTTGACTGCATGTTCAAACTCGTGAAATTCAGGCTTTTGTTCACATTTAGAAACTAAAAGATCATTTTTATTACAAACTGGTGTATTTATGTCAATATAAAATTGACACATGCTCATTACAGAAACATCACATTTTTAAGAATTTCTCTTAGCTCCATGTACCCAGAGATATCTATTATTAACCCTTTGTTTCGTCAGTTACATTTTTCCCTGAAAATTTTCTTATAAGCATCATTCCACAAAGTACACTTTTACACAAATATATAAGAGATACATAATGTGCTGTTGTGTGGATACAATTTGATTTGTATGATGGTCTGATTTTTATCCCTTTTTGTTTAAAATGTGGGTAGTGTACCAATTTGTGTTATTAGAATAGCACTACTATGAGCAATATTGAAGATATTTTTGCATGCATCTTTACATTAGAATAAATTTATTAAGGGAGAATTGCTCTGTTAAGGTATAGTTATTTTAACACCTTTGGTAGATACCATTATATTGTCCCTCCAGAAAAGTGGTGACTTAGGTCACCAGTAATATATTAGAGTGCTCATCTTCTAACACTGTTAATATATTTATTAAAATAGATATTCATATATATAAATATTATATACTATATAATTGTCTCTACAAACTCCTGCTTTTTGGGTCTTTTCTGTAATTTGCAGTTTGGATTTCTTCAATGAAATGACCAAGTCATTAAGAAAATAAAGATGTTGAGCTTTCAAGAAAGAGTCATTAAAGTGGCTTTGGATTAAATCTGACCTCTTAATTATAAACTTGAACCCCAAACCAAAGCAAACACAGAATTTTCTCACTTATGTTCAAAAGTTTCTTTTTTAAGAACATATTCATCCAAAGGCTTCAGCCATAGGGTCATTTGCCATCGTTAATATTGAGAGAGAGAGAGATAGAAATTCATTTTATTTTCTAAGATTAAAAAGACTTCAGCCAATAATCACTGTCTAGTAAAAGGGACAGGGTGTTTTTCCCAACCACACAAAACAACAGCAACCCATAAATTCTATAAAGACAGTTTAATAGGCACTTAAGCATAGTTAAGTTAATGTAAATATTTAAATCTTTTATATGCATAGCTGAGGTTCCCTCAGATTTCAACCCACTTCATTTTTTAAATAGCACATCATTATTTTGCCTAGTTGAAGAATTGTCATGTAAATATTGGTATTGTACTTCAAAGGAGAAAAAGGCTGCTGATTTTCAAATGAATATTCAAAGATTTCTGATATCTTTGATAGTTGTTCAAGTAGGTAAGCTCTGTGCTTAAGAACAATTTACTGGAATACATCGGTGATTAAAAAGCTATCGTATGTTCTTATTGGATGTTGTTCATTTAGACATGGAAGAATTAATACACTTCTCATGTCCAATAATTCCTAAGATAAAAGAGATAGTATAATCCTGCCTGTGAGGAAACATATCAATACATTCTGTGGAGAAAAAAAAAATCCAAAATAAAAAAAAAAGCATGACTCAAAATTATATTCGGTCTTCATATGCATGTGTCAAATGTTTTCTTTTCTTCTTGTCCAACCATGACAGTACTGGACCTCTTAGGTAGCTTAGGATGGTATGATTCTGAAAATAAAAGTGTGTTCTGCTCATTGAATTTAAGAATGCTAAAAAACGAACTCCTTCAGTTTATGAAATTATTCGTGCTGGAGGCAAGTCCCTTTGTATTTCATGTCAGAGACCTGGTGGGAATCTTCAAATAGAAATAGTAAGAAGAAATGTCTCCTGATTATAACACATTTTCTTTTGAATGAAAACCCAATGTTTTGTTTACAAAAAGGAACGTCTCACATATCAAGAAGAAAGTCTGATCTTAAACAGAACCCAGTAATCGTTGTAGCAGACACAATTAGCAAACCGCGGAAAAGAGCCAGAAGAAAACATGAGATTTCTTCTCTCCCTCTCTATTTATGTCACATTCCTGACTATATCTAAATCCAAACAGACATGTTTTTCCATAAGTGTTAGTCTATGGAGAACTTAGTAGATAAAAGAGAAGCTACAGCCTCAAAAACAATGAATTTTGACCTCACTAAACATCCGTTAAATAGAAAACTGTAACAATAACTATTAAATTGAAAAAGCTGTCTTGGGCTTTAGGATCTGGTTCCTTTTAGGTTTATTTAGAACAAATTGCTTCTTCCTGTTTTTCGTTTTCATGGGAGCTTTTTTAACCACTAGATTTTTGTTTATGATTATATGAGAAGGAAGTTAGTTACAGGTAAATAAATAAATATGTAAATAAAAAGTAAACCCTAAAACACGAAATGAAACAGTTTATAATGAATGACTAAATTCATGAAATGGTTAGGCAAAATATCTTTGAATGCCCTGAATTCCTAAACATATGTCACTAATCATAGGCACAAATTAAATTTGAATTTCCATTTGTCTAGGTTCTCAAAAACTGATGATAACATAAAAGAAACAAGCTTTGAGCATGTAAAAGAACGATTAAACTGACATAGTTTCTGCGCTAGAGGAAACTTACTGAAAACCTTTCATTCTAATTCTTTACAGAACATGGAACTATATGTTCTTTCCTTCCATTCTTTGTTTTTATCTGCATAAAGTAATCTGATTAAATGATCTAACCAATCAGAAGAGATGGTTGATACCCTCACATCCTAAAAAGGGGTTGTTTCATACCTAAGGAGAGCAACTGAGGGAAGTCAGGGTCCAGCCAAGGTCCCAGCTGATAAGAAAAACTGCCCTAATCACTGAACAAGGGTGATGAAGCCAGAAGAGAACCCAAAGATGACCTAAGATGAAGTGAGCACAGCTGTGGTCTAGTGAAAAGGGCATCGACACCAGCATTAAAGTGATGCAGGAGCAGAGTCTGGTTCCATTTTAATTACTGTGCAAATTTTGAGCAGTTTATATAACATTGCTGAGTCTCCATTTCTCATCTAAAATGTGAATAATAATAGTACTAATTCTATAAGCTATTTCAAGAATTAAAGGAGATGATGTTTGGAATGCTAGTAGCACTATGGCTAGAATAAATGTGAGCATTTATTATTATCATTAAACACCCAGACTATAGTAGCACACGTATTCAGAAAATCAGTCTAATTCATATGCTTTCTTGAACAGAAAATGTTAGAATTGGTTTTTGTGTTTTCATGATTATTTGTGACTTGTTTCTAATACTTTTGGCTCCAGCAGTTCTGGAAACTGTTTCAAGAAAGGGCGTGCTATGGCAAACAAAGGGAGACTGATGGGCATCAGTCCCTCACTGCCCCGCCCAACTTGGAGAGAGTTGATTCACAGACCTAGGATATCCACAGAGTCCTAAAGGCTGGGAATCTGTAGATGGGCTGCCCTGAAACGAGTTTCTGAGAGTCTCTTAAGCAGGCAGTCTTGTGAACAGACAGGCCATGGGGGGAAGTGTAATGGGACGGTCCTCAAAAGGCCCACTGGCGCAAGCATGCTTCCCCCATCACTGTCCTAGAGTATCAACTGATTATGCGACAAAAGGTGGTCGGGATGCTAGAACAGGTAACAATTCAGTTATTTATAATGCATGCCTCTGTTACCTGGAAGGGGCCCCCAAGTGCAGATTAGCACAGATTAATTTATCAGATTAACTCATTGTCATTTGGGGCCCTCAGGGGAAGAAGCAGAATGGCAGGGAAAAGGGCGGACGAGGCATCAAGAGAGAAGTAGGAAGGAGAGCCTCCGAAAAGAGAGGAGAGGGGCAGCAGTATCAAACTGGACTGGACCATGTTGCCACACTTGACTCTGAAAGGAAAGGATTGCTTTACAGAGATGCCAGAGAATTAAACTAGGTCCCTGACAAAGTCCCAACCGCTCAGTGAGAAAAAAAATCATTGACTGATGGCAAAGAGTGCCTCCTCCTTATGAACCAGCCTGAAAACACTCAAGAGAAAGCATTTTGCCTATATTACATCTACTACTTTTTAGTAATTATGAATATTATACAAGAAAATGAGATCTGTAAGTAAAGAATAATTTTATTCTGGAAAAACAAAAGAGAAAAAACTCCACACAGAAAAATGCCTCAGATGCATTGTTACAAAGCAAATACTGCAGTCTCCTCTTTGCCCTCCCTGGCATAGTTTTGGCCACTAACAATCAGCAAAATACTGGGTAGGAAGTAAGACGGCATGCTGTAACAGTCCAGAACATAGCCCATAGAGCTAATAAAATCTTAATATTAAAAGAGCTACTCTACAGTGTGTATGTTACCTAACTGAAACTTTATTCATTAATCAAAATGTAAATTTAAAATTTTGTAGCTATTTTGCATCATCTAACGGAGAACTTGGAAAGTTTTTATAGGCCCACGTACTATGATGTAAGTATAAAAAATGTGAAAACAATGCCCTCCTTGCTCTTAGTGAGTTTACCACATGTATCAAAAGCAAACAGAAAATTAATATTTTGGAGCCCAATAATTGAAATTTGGGAAAGGGTATCTGTTCCATAAGATAAAATATATTTGTCCATTTTTTATTCAAATACTTTTCTTTTTCATTTTTGTAAAATAATCTTGGGGATGCAGAACCATTTTCCCAGCAGGAAAAGATATCTGATATTCAGATCTGAACCAGTTGACTAGCTATGACGCGAGTCAAGAGTAATATTTGTGTCTCCCTAAATACTTGTGTATATATTTGTCATCACTAAGTGAGGCTTTGTCCATTTATCCAAAGCAAACTTCAGCAGAATTTGAAGAGTGAGTCAGAACATCTGTAGAAGCCAAAAAGGCCATTTGCTCTCTCAATCTTTTACACAGTGAATCCAAGCATAATCAAAGGACAGCAGTATCCTTCACTATTTCAATAAATAAACACATGTGAAGTGAAGGAAACACACATGCAAAAGAATCTAATCACTAAAATTCTTTGCTACATTACATATTCAGCTTTGAGCACTAGTTTTAAAAACACAGTTTAGACTTGGGAGACATTAGTTTTCAGGCCATCTAGTCAATTTCCTACAAATGTTGAATGGCTAATCATTAGAATAATTTTATAGGGCTTTTTGTTGAGTTGTTTTCAGTCTTCAGCTAAATGATTCACCAGTGGAGTCAGCAGTGAGCGTTGTTAACATTGGTATAAAATCTTTCTGTTTTTCATTTGGGAGCATAATTCTGTTATTCTTATTCTCTCAGTTGTGTTGCTAATGAGTACTAAAAATAACTGTTGTATAACCACTGTTATTCATCACTAAACTGAGAATTTAGAGATGTAATAAAAAAAAAATTGACTAGAGAGTCAAGACATGAGACATACACAGGAAATGACATGGTTTTGTGGGTAACCTGCCCCGTTGTAACACATTCAACTTCTGTCGTTAGGACATTAAGTTCCTGCCCAGTTTATATGGGTAGCGTGAAAACATTAATGAACTTCTGCCAAAGTGAGTAATGTGGTCCTTTCTCACTGAAAAGATCAAGACCAATACCTTTCCCAAGTAGTGTTGAGTAGCAATGAACTTCGTCATCCTTGTGAACAGAGCTTGACAGACATTGTCAGATTCTCATTCCTGAGGTATCATTGTCATTCACTCTGCATTAACCCTGCTAGGAGCTACTGCTGGATTTAGCTTTCAAAGTCTCCTCATTATTTGACAAGTTAGAAGAGGTAGTGGAACTACTAGTAATTGGGGAACTACAACTCCATCCCAGCAAGTGACCTTGTCCCCAAACTAAGCTCTGGCTGGCCCCAGGTAGAACACCTTAATTGGCAGAGTAGTTATTATTGCAGCTCCTCAACAGGAGTATTCCAGGAAACGAATGGGTGAGAAGAATTTCAGCACAATGCAGTGCGGATGAAATGCTGATAACTCCATCTGAGGCTGGCATATTGTGTGCAAGTGTCACTAGCTTTGGATTTATCTCTGTCACTTATTTTCCATCTCAAAGAAAAATTTGATTTAGAGTTTCAAAAAATCAAGTCCAAATGAAAGAAAATTCAAAAAAAATTTAAGTAGGAGGTCAGGTTTTCTTCTGCCCTCCTATTTTAAAAATCTGACCCCTCAGCATAGAGTCAGATTGATGTTAAGTTGATATTCAAATAACTTTGGTAAAAACTTTTAATTAGTTTTTAAACTTTCCAGACCTCTATGCTCTTAAGTACTATCTGAAGCTAGAAACTACAAATACAGAGGCTATTCCTTGATTCCTAATGGTTTGTTTTCATGATCAAGTGGATTAAATATTTTAGATCTCATTAGAAAGCTCTGAGACCTAAAAAGTTTGAATACTAATGAGAAGATTTTTATGAATACCTTAACCTTGGGATGCCTTGTCACAATTAAAAATAAACATGCCAAAGTTTGTCCAGCACTTCAATTAATGGAGTATCTCTTTCATTACTTATATATGAAATATTCAAGTCCTATGGAATATTTTGAACTACTGCTCCAAGTCTGTTTGGTTTTCTAAAAGCCAAAGCATAGTTAATTACATTTGTCTTTTGACATACCAAAAAATGTGTATCTTAAACTCATTCCTAGGGTTTGAAATATTCCTCTGTAACTTAGTCACCAATGGCAAATGGCACAAAGCTCCTCTCCCTGCTATTAAGGAAGGGACGTCTGGTCTGGTCCATATACCTCATCACCATGCACAACCTACAGAAGTGTGGCGTCACAACATCAACAAGATGTACACATTCACTGTTCCCCAGAATAACTCAATACAAGGCAGGAGGTGCTAGCTTTCTAAAATATTTCTACATGCTTCCTAAAAAATATATGATTTATATTTTTCTTTGTGATACTTAACTCACTGATCTAAGTAGAGTTTTAAATACATAGTAAATACTTAGTATATCGTCATAGTGTTTTCAAATTTATTTGCATTTGTATACGTAAAAAAGGAAAATAAAAACAGAAATGAAGCCATCATTATTACCCTCTGAATTTGTGTGTGTGTGTCCAAGCAGCCAATCAAAATAATTGAGACAAAGAATAAAAGATGAAAAATAAACTTATCCTCAAGTTAAAGTGTAAGATTATTCAGATAAAGGTAGATGTGTAAGTCTAAGTTATCCAAATTCGCTAGATCATTTTGTAATCTTGGTTTTGCCACTGTCAAATAAATATGATCTACTTCATTTAAGTATAACAAATGAATATGAAAAACAAAAATTTCTGGTCTTGATTTAAAGCTACAAATGTTATATATCTGAAATCTAATCCCAAATTTAATAGGATGTATTATTTAGTCTCTGATGGCTTATATGATTGATTGGCTCTTATGAGTGAAAATTGTCATTGAATTCAAGTTTCTCATTTTTTTTACATTAATAATGTAAATCCTGGGTTCTTCTGGGCACAGAGGAAAAACAGCAGTCTTTAACATGCTCAAGAAACCTTCACCTCTAGGGATAGTAGATGCAATATTAACAGACCGTAGGAACCCCAGGGCGTCAAAGAAATAGAGTGACCAACAGTCCCAATCTGCCAAGACTAAGAAAGTTTCCTGGGATGTAGAACTTCGAGTGCTTAGTGATAAAACCAGCAATATCCTCAGCAAACCAGGAAAAGTTGGTCACCAAAGGAAAGAGCACCTAGTGAAATGTGTAAAGGTGTGTTTATCAAACTTTCCCCCAGCAAACTTGTAGCCAAGGGAAAACAGTCTCTCTTCAGCCTAGGGAAATAAAGGATGCAAGGGGAATTTTTTTATAGTGTTGGTGTTACAAATGTAGAGAATGAGAGAATATGAAGAGTTTTTGTATTCTCTTCAGTGGCCTTTTATGAGCATTTTTTTTTAATTTATTTTTTTTTTATATTTTTTTATTTTTGGCTGTGTTGGGTCTTCGTTTCTGTGCGAGGGCTTTCTCTAGTTGTGGCAAGCGGGGGCCACTCTTCATCGCGGTTCGCGGGCCTCTCACTATCGCGGCCTCTCTCGTTGCGGAGCACAGGCTCCAGACGCGCAGGCTCAGTAGTTGTGGCTCACGGGCCTAGTTGCTCCACGGCATGTGGGATCTTCCCAGACCAGGGCTCGAACCCGTGTCCCCTGCATTAGCAGGCAGATTCTCAACCACTGCGCCACCAGGGAAGGCCTATAAGCATTTTTAATGCATCTTCTGAACCCATGTTCTTAAACATTGCCAAGCTTTCATTAAAAGTACAAGCAATACCGTTGAGACAGGAGTTGTGCTCTATAAAGAAGTAGTAGAAAGCTAAATACGGTTGTACACATTCCATGCTTTTTGTCCCAATAAAACATGATGGTTAGCCACATTGTTTGTTTTAAAAGTCTCTTAAGATCCCATTTTCTTCCTCATGGCCATAAGCTAGGGAATTGTCTGAAGGACTCTAACACAATGGTGTGACCTGACCCCATAAAAAAGAACATATCAGGGTACCAGGTAACGGCTGAAAGATTAATAAGTAGGAAGGGTTTGGGCAGTACATCCAATAATTTCTTCTCTGTAGTTTTTCTAAAGCAGCTGAGATACACAGCTCTGGCTCTGCTAAATTAAACATTTCAACCCAGCTTACTAGCACCACAATACACAGGTAGAAGTAATAAGTAATAATGAGTTTCGGGCCATTGAACACTGTGAATTTTCCCAGTGTACTGCAATTATAGAAACATCTGTGCTAAATAAGTTCCTACTGAAAGCTAGGAGTGTTTAACAATCCTCACAATTTCTCATTATCAACCCTAATGGAAGGGAGAGTAAACTCTGCAAAAGTTTACCATCTTCAAAGAAAATTGCCAGGAACGTGATCATTTCTGGTACCACATTTCCCTGGATGATAAAAACACCAGAGACAATCTCCCTGGAAAAGAACCTTAAACAGAAGCTTTAAGGACATGTACCATAACACAAGGCAAAGAACGCCACTTTCAACAGCCAGGCCATTTTGGCTGGAGTATCCCCTGTGCTACCACCTGACAACCAGGAGCTTGATGAGGCTCCTCAGCTTTCTCCACTGCCTCTGACAGGAGAGTGGTCGTCTAAAAATACACATAGCTTTCCTCAGACCTCTCCTAGCCACCAAAGCCCCAAATGAAACAGCTCCATGCCTGCTGATTGCTTCCCACAGGGCTCCTTCCAGAACAAGTGCAGGTTTCAGGGCCAGGATCTGAATAACATTAACAACCGTGAACGGCCAACTATTGCTACTGAGAGAAGTGTCACTCCTCTGGAGAAATGTGAGTGACTTGGATGTGAGTATCAGTGGTTGAATAGGCGCCTGTATAATTAGCTTGGGAACAATATAGCAGACATTACTTTGGAAGAAGGTAGCATGTGGGAGCCAGTGAATGTCCATAGCTGGATAAGTCCGTGATGGAAAACTGACAAGCAAAGCCCATCATAGAATATGACTGCTTCATTATTATCAAGGAGAAAAAGGGATCTGCATCCAAGCCTGTCAAAATAATAGCTGGCTTGAGTTCTATGACTGAGTGATAGCTTCACTAATGCCAGACCAGACATGGAAACCGTCTTTAAAACATGGTTAAGGTGCTTTGAAACTGTGATAGTTAATTTTGATGTCACCTTGGCTGGGCCACAGTGCCCAGATATGCCATCAAACATTAGTATTCTGGATGTTTCTGTGAGGGTGATTTGAGTGAGATTAACATTTAAATCGGTGGACTTTGAGCAAAGCATATACCCTCTGGAATGTAGGTGGACCTCACCCAATCAACTGAAGACCTTAACAGAACAAAGGACTGATCTCTGAGCAAGGGGGAATTCTGCCAGCAGAAGGCCTTTGGACTTGATCGGCAGCAACAGCAGAGGCAGCAGCAGCACTTTCCTGGGTCTGCTGGACCACCCTGCAGATTTTGGACTTGCCACCCTCCACAATTGTGTGAGCCAATTCTTTAAAATCAATCAATCAATCAATTCTACTGGTTCCATTCCTCTGAAGAACACCAATAATAGAACAAAATCAATATTCTGTTTTTATCCAATCCTTCTATTTTTTCTGCTATTATTATTAGCAACATCTAATATGTATTATGTGGCAGGTACTATGCTAAGTGCATTATATATACATACATGATATGATTACTAGCTTCATTTGACAGACACCAAGGCATATAGAGGTGGGTCAAATTGTCCAAGAACACATAACTAGTAAGTGATAAAGGCAAGATGCAGGTCCGGGTCTGGCCCTTTCAGAGGGCCAGAGCTTTCTACAACTATAATCGACTGCCCCTCCAATAAAGCAATAGAAATAAAAAAAAAAAGAGAGAGAGAGAGAGAGAGAGAGAGAAATGATAGCAATTCAAAATACACACATTTGGTTGGGAAAAGAAGTTTTATCCTTAATCACTTTTGTTGTTTTGCAAGAAAGGAGCGTAAGTCTGGGCCTTAGCCATCCTGCGTGCTCAACAACTGGACACATTACCTGACAAACTATTCATGCTTAGGCCACTATCTTATTCATATGTTAAATGTATGTGACCCCGGAAAAGTCCCTTAACCTCTCTGGGCCTCAATATATTTTTTAATCTATTAAAAAACAAAGGAAATTCAGACAAAATGATCAGTAGGCTTCCTTATAGACGGGATGGTAAGGGAGACTCAGTTTGAATAGAAAAATATTACTTGCTTTCAAAATTCTCTTGAGAACTAAATAAGAATAAATTTGAAAGTGTGGGGAAAAATGAAAAGGCATTAGGCACATATTTGATCTTCTAAAAATCGCTTAAGAGAAAATACTGCCTTGCTCAATGTGAGAACGCAAGTAATAATTTGAATAAAGTTTTGATTCCTGTGATTGTGATTCATGAAGCATTTTCACATGGAGGATTGATAAGCTTGGTTCAAAGAGGTTTTTTTTACTGCTTTGTGGAGGTGCTGCATTCATGAACTGTTGTTATAATACATTTCCATGAAGTCCTAGTCCTAGAATCAACCCAGGATGCCTACCTCTCCACTTCCCCCCCATCCTCTTCTCCCTCTCAGGCTCAGTCACTCTGAGAATATCTCTAACACCATATTTGGCTATGTCATTATTTACATGCTTGCCCCCCAGATGCCACCCCCATGTGATGGAAAATGCCATGAAGATTGAAACAATACCTTTAATTCTTCAATATCTACCACCTAACACAGTACCTAGCAATTAATTATATGGTAAGTGCTCATATTTATGAAATGAGTAAATAAATTATTGAGAGGCTTGACTCAAATTACTATTCAAAATGACTCAAGGTGGCATTTAAAAATTATTATGATAACTTTCTGATAACCAACATTCACTGAGCATTTTTTGTGCTGTCATGGTCCTAATGATTTGTGTATGATGTCTCATTTAATCCCGTTCTATGAGATAGGTGAAACTTAGGTAGCATTCCAATCACAAAGCTGTGTTCTTTTGTTTTTAATTTGAAGACAACGCAAATTTTTAAAAATTTAATGTTATTGTGGTAAAAACACTTAACATGGGATCTATGCTCTTGACAAATTTTTAAGTGTACGGTATAGTATTGTTGAGTACAGGTTCGATCTTGTACAGAAGATCTCTAGAACTTACTCAATCTTGCTTAACTCAAATGATATGCCTGTTGAATAGTAACTGCTCATTTCCTTTTCTGCCCAGTTCCTGGCAACTACCATTCCACTCTGATTCTATGAATCTGACTATTTTAGATACCTCAGACAAGTGGAATCATGCTGTATATGTCTTTCTATGACTGACTTATTTCACTTAGCATCATGTCCTCAAGGTTCAACCATGTTGTGGCATATTGCACAATTTCCTTCTTTTTTAAAGCTGACTAATATTTCATTGTATGTATATACCACGTTTTCTGTATCAGTTCATCTGTCAATGGACATTTGTTTCCATATCTCAGCTATTATGAAGTGTTGCCATGATTATGGGAGTTCATTATCTCTTTGAGATCCTAATTTCAATTTTTTTGGATAATCTCATAAGTGGGATTGGTGGATCACATGATAGTTCAATTTTTAACTTTTTGATGAATCTCCATACTGTTTTCCACAGTGGCTGCACCATTTTGCATTCCCACCAAAAGTGCACAAGGGTTCCAATGTCTCCACATCCTCACCAAGTAACTGTCCCCAGTCCTTCCTAAATCTGGTTCTTCAAATTTCTTTTCCACCCTAGGAGCTACCCCAATATTTTCCCCATAAATTTTCTTTTTGTTTTAGTTGGAAAAAGCCAGTTCTCTCTGTCCTAATTGACACACAGCCCCTGCCCCTGGAGAGCAGAATCCTCTCTTCCCATCCCAAGCACCAACTATTATTTTTGTGGCCCACAGGGCAGAAGCATAATAGAAATGCAATTCACATCCTGGGAAGTTTGATGTTCTCCTCAAATGACTTGCTTTCAATCAGGGTCTGTGACTAGGATGAAGCAAGCAGGCATCTAGAGTGCAAAAGGCAAGGAGGCCCTCCCTCTCATGGTCATGCAAGTGCAGGGTCAGATCCTCAGAGTGAGGATCTCTAGAGATTTTGTGTCAGTCATGCCTCCTTGCCTCACCCTTGCCCAGCTGTTTTCAAGCTATGTTTAGAGACCGAGGTTTGTTTCTTCTATGAGGAAACGTTTTTGGCTGTAGGCCGTAGGATTTCATACTGAACCAATTCTTTCCCAGATACTACAATTTCAAGGCTGCAGAAACAATTTTGGTCTGAGAATCTGGGAGCATCAGAGGCTTCAAAGGTCACTGGAGGATTTTGAGGGATTGCCCAATAAACTCCTTAGGCTCTATACATTGCTACTTCCTACCAGGGTTATGCAAGGCCTAACTCATACAAGTTCCAGAGTTTGCTCTGACTGGTGCTTCATCACTACAATATCCAACAATTAGGAAGAAAATGTGCTTCCCAAGTCATTTCACAACCACAAAGCGTTTTAGGAAGACTGACGACCCCTAAGGCCTCACCAAAATCAGGCAGGGAAATGTAGTTGCTCCTTGGAGAACAAGTGAGAAATGGAGCGGGAAAGATTTCAACAGGACTTAAACGGGAATTTCTTAATTAGGAGAGTGATAAAACACAGGAGACCTTTAAGAGAGACTGTGAGCCCTTGAACTCTTGAGGGCTTTAGAAAAACCATCTCTCCTGTTAGACACTCACTGGCCTCACTAGATTATTTTAATTCCACAGCTTAAAACTCTCTTTTGCATGGTTAGCTATATGCCTGGTGATGGTTCAGAAACATGATTAACTCTAGAAGAAATAACTACATTTAAAATATTTATATATATGTATTTTAATATATATGAATATATATATACACACACATACAGTTTTCCTGCAATGTGCAATATACTGTTTGCCTCACATTTTTTAATATCATGTTGGTAATAATATCTATTTCATACATTATTGGCTTTTATATCTACTAAAAGGCCTACAGCTGAAATGTTCCATGGATCAACAGAGCACACATGGAAATGAAATATGTAGGTCTTGCATCTGTAATAAATAGGTTTTGAAAGAAAGAGGTCATTTCTTCACTTGGTGCAGGCAGCTGGCACAAGCAGAGTAAAAAAAAAAATCACTTTATTTGAATTAAAACTTTACAAATATAATTGTACCGTAATTACAGTGATGCTGTAGTAGGATGATACTAAGTATCACACTCTTAAATAGGGTATACATAAAATTAAAAATTAGTGTAATAGCTTAATCTGGTGCTCCTGTTTCCATGAAGAGCTGAACACAATCCTTACGAGAATCATATTCTTTTGACATCTTTCTCTTGATAATATCTGCTCCTCTTCTTGAATTTCCTCTTTCAATAGTCACGTTTGCTTATCTCCTCAGGGTCATCTTTTCTTTCTTTCTTGTCCTTGTCCCATACTCAGTCAGTTGCCAAGAACTTTCATTGGTCTACTATCTCTTCCAAGCATCCTTTCTTTCCACTTCTCCTAAAATGGACTTTATTGCCTCTCACTTGCAGTAGCCTCCCATTCCCTAGCCATCTTCATCTTCCTTAAACCTTCTTTCAATCTTCTCTTCATTCTCCAAAGGAGTATGGCTTCCAATTACCTCAAAGATAAACTACAAATTCCTTCAAGTACCTCCATGATCTGGCCTTCACGTAACTCATTTTTCCAATCTTATCTTTATCTCTTTCTGTTCGTGAACTACTCACTGTTTACTATTTTGAACTCTCGTTTTTTCTCCTGCATAACTTTATTCATGCTATTTCCTTCCATTGGAATGCTGTTACAAATCCTGCATAATTATCAAGTCACAGCTAAAATATCAATTCTTCCATGTAGCTTTCCTCAATCATACTAGACGGAAGTCCTCTGAACATAAAACTATTTCTATACTTTTTTATGAAATAGATATTACATAACTTGTGTTCCTGTTAGATCACATGTACATTAATGGACAAATCCCTGATTAATTCACCTTAACTTTCTCACATTGTAAATTAGCAATATGCCTTGCACACAATAGGTAATCAGTGAATATTAATGGTTATGAACGAATGTATGTATAACTTGTCCTCAGACTTTTTTTGTAATTTTGTTTTCTCCTTGGTTTTACTAAATATTGGCATAACCACTATACCATTTATTCAACTGTGTACATACTCACAGACTGCACATTTCCTTCGGTCCTACCCAGCTTAATTATTACATTCTCATAAGATCATAAAGGAAGGAAAATCTGCCACCTCATTCTCAACACCCTCTACCAGCCTCGGAAGTTCATATTTTCGGTAAAAAATAAATCGGAGCAAATAGTCAACGGCAACAGTTCTTGAAACCCAACAAATTCAAAAGTTTATGAATGGATACTTTTGTTCTGAATGAAATTGTATGATTTAGAAGGGGAAGCAGGATTTTATTCCATTTTTTCTTTCAGTGCACTGACACCAAAACTCTTCCCCAGCAAGAGACTGAGCTCCTAAAATGTCTATTTTTTTTTTAACATCTTTATTGGAGTATAATTGCTTTACAATGGTGTGTCAGTTTCTGCTTATTCAATTTTTTTAAAAAGCACTTTGAGTCTTCCACAGTTCCAAAATTCCTCACAAAAGCCTTATCTTACACTTTTAATTAAATTTTTTAAGATTATTTTTAAACAAATATTATAATTTGTAAGCTTTTAAGCTATTTGTTTATTGATACAAAGAATATAAAAGTCTTTAAATACTCCCCCAAAACTTAAAGAAACTGTATTATTATTTACCTAGATTAACTAAGATAAGTGAGAGAACAAAAGCAGAGACTATTAATGGATAGCATATGAGAAAACAGCATCAAAAATAACTGGCAAAATGTTATAATAGCGATATTATAAAGATTTATTAATGAGTGTGAAAGAAGAGCTTTTTTTATAGAGGCACTGAAATTACTTGCATATCATATGTCATTATATTATTTGAGGAATATTTGTCAGTTGGCTGTTTTCTCTTAATGACATTAGATATAATAAGTAGCACTTATCTATATATTGTTTATAATAAAGCATTTCCAATATACAATTATTTCATGGAAAAACACTTCTATTTAGAATAAAATATTCTGTAAAATTTCACTTTTTTCATCTTTCAAGTGATTTAATACTAAGGTAGCTAGTGTTAGACCCAAATGAATCCAGCATAGCTGACTTTATAGTCAAATTATTCTCCTGTAAAGGTTGTATTGAAAATCATAGCTTTCCTCTTTTTTAGATGGTATCCAGTAAGTAAGTTAACAAAAGAGCAAAATATTTAATACTATTTTAGTTAGGACTCTTGGTTGTCCATGCGAGATAAACCAATGAAAAGCAACTCTAACAAAATGAGACTTCATTGATTCCTATAACTGAAAAATTCAAGGCATGGCTGACTTCTGCCATGATTGGCCTCAGGGCTCAGACAGTGTCATCCAGGTGCATTTTCTCACCATCTCTCACATCTGACTTCTGTGTTGGCTTTAGTTTCTTCTCCACCTGTTGTTTAAATAACTCTAGCAGGCCCCGCTTCACTACTTTTCTCTGTCTGAGAAGTTCTAGTTAGTCTCCTGGCATCTCATTTGCTATGATGGGCTCTCATGCCCACTCCTGAACCAATAGCTATGGTCCCAAGAGAATCTAAGGGTCTCATAGGTCAGGTCTGAATCATGTGCTCCAGTCAGCTCTACCAAAATCGCAGGGACTTATTGGGAAGGGATAAATCTCCCACGAAAATGGAAGTAGGATAAGTGGATGATGGGAAGTTCAAAGAGCAACACAAACCTTCTATGAGTTAAAAGAACATGATCTTGTTTTGTTTTGTTTTGTTTTTTGAATTTTATTTATTTTTTTATTAGGCAGGTCCTTATTAGTCATCAATTTTATACACATCAGTGTATACATGTCAATCCCAATCACCCAATTCATCACACCACCACCCCCACCTCCCTACTGCTTTCCCCCCTTGGTGTCCATACGTTTGTTCTCTACATCTGTGTCTCAATTTCTGTCCTGCAAACCAGTTCATCTGTACCATTTTTCTAGGTTCCACATATATGATTTAATATACGATATTTGTTTTTCTCTTTCTGACATACT
Organism: Balaenoptera musculus; assembly: GCF_009873245.2. Taxonomy (NCBI): domain Eukaryota; kingdom Metazoa; phylum Chordata; class Mammalia; order Artiodactyla; family Balaenopteridae; genus Balaenoptera; species Balaenoptera musculus. The sequence continues at coordinate 73,838,623 of NC_045787.1, forward strand.
TCACTCTGTATGACAGTCTCTAGATCCATTCACATCTCTACAAATGACCCAATTTTGTTCCTTTTTATGGCTGAGTAATATTCCATTGTATATATGTACCACATCTTCTTTATCCATTCATCTGTCGATGGGCATTTAGGTTGCTTCCATGACCTGGCTATTGTAAATAGTGTTGCAATGAACATTGGGGTGCATGTATCTTTTTGAATTATGGTTTTCTCTGGGTATATGCCCAGTAGTGGGATTGCTGGATCATATGGTAATTCTATTTTTAGTTTTTTAAGGAACCTCCATACTGTTCTCCATAGTGACTGTATCAGTTTACATTCCCACCAACAGTGCAAGAGGGCTCCCTTTTCTCCACACCCTCTCCAGCATTTGTTGTTTGTAGATTTTCTGATGATGCCCATTCTAACTGGTGTGAGGTGATACCTCATTGTAGTTTTGATTTGCATTTCTCTAATAATCAGTGATGTTGAGAAGCTTTTCATGTGCTTCTTGGCCATCTGTATGTCTTCTTTGGAGAAATGTCTATTTAGGTCTTCTGCCCATTTTTGGACTGGGTTGTAATATTGAGCTGCATGAGCTGTTTATATATTTTGGAGATTAATCCTTTGTCCGTTGATTCGTTTGCAAATATTTTCTCCCATTCTGACGGTTGTCTTTTTGTCTTGTTTATGGTTTCCTTTGCTGTGCAAAAGCTTTGAAGTTTCATTAGGTCCCATTTGTTTATTTTTGTTTTTATTTCCATTACTCTAGGAGGTGGATGAAAAAAGATCTTGTTGTGATTTATGTCAAAGAGTGTTCTTCCTATGTTTTCCTCTAAGAGTTTTATAGTGTTGAGTCTTACATTTAGGTCTCTAATCCATTTTGAGTTTATTTTTGTGTATGGTGTTAGGGAGTGTTCTAACTTCATACTTTTACTTGTACCTGCCCAGTTTTCTCAGCACCACTTATTGAAGAGACTGCCTTTTCTTCATTGTATATCCTTGCCTCCTTTGTCATAGATTAGTTGACCATAGGTGCATGGGTTTATCTCTGGGCTTTCTATCTTGTTCCATTGATCTATGTTTCCATTTTTGTGCTAGTACCATATTGTCTTGATTAATGTAGCTTTGTAGTATAGTCTGAAGTCAGGGAGCCTGATTCCTCCAGCTCCGTTTTTTTCCCTCAAGACTGCTTTGGCTATTCGGGGTCTTTTGTGTCTCCATACAAATTTTAAGATTTTTTGTTCTAGTTCCGTAAAAAATGCCATTGGTAATTTGATAGGGATTGCATTGAATCTGTAGATTGCTTTGGGTAGTATAGTCATTTTCACAATATTGATTCTTCCAATCCAAGAACATGGTATATCTCTCCATCTGTTGGTATCATCTTTAATTTCTTTCATCAGTGTCTTATAATTTTCTGCATACAGGTCTTTTGTCTCCCTACATAGGTTTATTCCTAGGTATTTTATTCTTTTTGTTGCAATGGTAAATGGGAGTGTTTCCTTAATTTCTCTTTCAGATTTTTCATCATTAGTGTATAGGAATGCAAGAGATTTCTGTGCATTAATTTTGTATCCTGCAACTTTACCAAATTCATTGATTAGCTCTAGTAGTTTTCTGGTGGCATCTTTAGGATTCTCTATGTATAGTATCATGTCATCCTCAAACAGTGACAGTTTTACTTCTTTTCCAGTTTGTATTCCTTTTGTTTCTTTTTCTCTTCTGATTGCTGTGGCTAGGACTTCCAAAACTATGTTGAATAATAGTGGCGAGAGTGGACATCCTTGTCTTGTTACTGATCTTAGAGGAAATGCTTTCAGTTTTTCACCATTGAGAATGATATTTGTTGTGGGTTTGCCATATATGGCCTTTATTATGTTGAGGTAGTTTCCCTGTATGCCCACTTTCTGGAGAGTTTTTATCATAAATGGATGTTGAATTTTGTCAAAAGCTTTTTCTGCATCTATTGAGATGATCATATGGTTTTTAGTCTTCAACTTGTTAATATGGTGTATCGCATTGATTGATTTACGTATATTGAAGATCCTTGCATCCCTGGGATAAATCCCACTTGATCCTGGTGTATGATCCTTTTAATGTGTTGTTGGATTCTGTTTGCTAGCATTTTGTTGAGGATTTTTGCATCTATATTCATCAGTGATATTGGTCTATAATTTTCTTTTTTTGTAGTATCTTTGTCTGGTTTTGGTATCAGGGTGATGGTGGCCTCATAGAATGAGTTTGGGAGTGTTCCTTCCTCTGCAATTTTTTGGAAGAGTTTGAGAAGTATGGGTATTAGCTCTTCTCTAAATGTTTGATAGAATTCACCTGTGAAGCTGTCTGGTCCTGGACTTTTGTTTGTTGGAAGATTTTTAATTGCAGTTTCAATTTCATTACTTGTGATTGCTCTGTTCATATTTTCTATTTCTTCCTGGTTCAGTCTTGGAAGGTTATACCTTTCTAAGAATTTGTCCATTTCTTCCAGGTTGTCCATTTTATTGGTATACAGCTGCTTGTAGTAGTCTCTTAGGATGCTTTGTATTTCTGCAGTGTCTGTTGTAACTTCTCCTTTTTCATTTCTAATTTTATTGATTTGAGTCCTCTCCCTCTTTTTCTTGATGAGTCTGGCTAATGGTTTATCAATTTTGTTTATCTTCTCGAAGAACCAGCTTTTAGTTTTACTGATCTTTGCTATTGTTTTCTTTGTTTCTATTTCACTTATTTCTGCTCTGATCTTTATGATTTCCTTCCTTCTGCTAACTTTGGGTTTTGTTTGTTCTTCTTTCTCTGATTCCTTTAGGTGTAAAGTTAGATTGTTTATTTGAGATTTTTCTTGTTTCTTGAGGTAGGCTTGTATAGCTATAAACTTCCCTCTTAGGACTGCTTTTGCTGCATCCCATAGGTTTTGGATCATCGTGTTTTCATTGTCATTTGTCTCTAGGTGTCTTTTGATTTCCTCTTTTATTTCCTCAGTGATATCTTGGTTATTTAGTAACGTATTGTTTAGCCTCCATGTGTTTGCTTTTTTTACGGTTTTTCCCTGTAATTCATTTCTAATCTCATAGCGTTGTGGTCAGAAAAGATGCTTGATATGATTTCAGTTTTCTTAAATTTACTGTGGCTTGATTTGTGACCCAAGATGTGATCTATCCTGGAGAATGTTCCATGTGCACTTGAGAAGAAAGTGTAATCTGCTGTTTTTGGATGGAATGTCCTATAAATATCAATTAAATCTATCTGGTCTATTGTGTCATTTAAAGCTTCTGTTTCCTTATTTATTTTCATTTTGGATGATCTGTCCATTGGTGTAAGTGAGGTGTTAAAGTCCCCCACTATTACTGTGTTACTGTTGATTTCCTCTTTTAGAGCTGTTAGCAGTTGCCTTATGTATTGAGGTGCTCCTATGTTGGGTGCATATATATTTATAATTGTTATATCTTCTTCTTGGATTGATCCCTTGATCATTATGTAGTGTCCTTCCTTGTCTTTTGTAACATTCTTTATTTTAAAGTCTATTTTATCTGATATGAGTATTACTACTCCAGCTTTCTTTTGATTTCCATTTGCATGGAATATCTTTTTCCATCCCCTCACTTTTAGTCTATATGTGTCCCTAGGTCTGAAGTGGGTCTCTTGTAGACAGCATATAGATGGGTCTTGTTTTTGTATCCATTCAGCAAGCCTGTGTCTTTTGGTTGGAGCATTTAATCCATTTACATTTAAGGTAATTGTCAATAAGAACATGATCTTGTTAATCAAGGAAACTAGAAGCAATGCCAGTCCTATAGCCTTGGGCAAGTCACCACCCATTCTCTTCTGGATCACTGCTTTAGCCTCCTGAACCACATGTATCTGGCTCCAGTCCCTTCTATGCACTGCTCCTTGGATGAGGTCCAAACAAACCCCTATGTGATCAGCCTCTGCTTGCATCTCTAGCCTCTTCTCCAAACTCTCTCCCTGTCACCCTCTGAGCTCCAAACACCCAGGCCTCTTGTTAATTCCATAAACATGCCTTGGCCTGTGGCAGGGCCTTTGCACATTCTTTACCCATTCCCTAGATCTCTCTTTCTCCTTTCTTTCTGCTTAGTGAACCCCTACTAACCATCAGATATTAATTCAAACATTATTTCTGTAAGGACATTTTACTAACACCATCCCCATTATAAGGTTTCAAGTTCCCTTATGATGCACTCTCATGAAATACATTATTTAATAATACTTATTACAGCTTTTACTTTATATGTATTTGTATAAGTTGATTAGTTAGTATTTTCCCCCCACTAAAGTATAAGCACCATGAGGAAAATATTATATCTATATTTGCTTACCACTGTATCCCTGTGCCTAGCATATAGTCAATACTCAATAAATAAAGGAAGGAATAAATAAAGACACTTTATGAAAAAGTGTCTCTGTTTCTCATCCCTAAAGTAATGGGTTTGAACTAAGAGATCTTAAACCAACAATTCCAGCTCTTAAAATTCTTTGATACTAATTAAACACTGTAAATGCTTCACATTGTGGGTGCGTAAATATTTTTAAGTAATACCTTGGAAGAAACTACTAAATAAAAATGGTTAACTTAGTCAATGCATGTTATAGCTGAAAGGTCAATAAAAATCCTTTAAATTAGTAAAATATTACCATTCAAATTATGATGATCAATTCTCCATTTCCACTGATATGGGATTAAAGATACATCTTCCACCCTCAAATAAGAGCATTTAAGTTAGCATGAAAATCACTATACAAATGATGATTAAGACCACTGAACTTCTTTGGGAATGGTAGGGTCAAGATTAACAATATTATGAGACAAGTAAATGTTGTCCTCTGTACCCTTCCTTTTGTTTTCCATTTCTCACATTTTGGGGTCATGCACACCCCACTACCTGCAACAAAATACCCAATGCCTTCTTTCTCTCCATTGGTTATCTGCATATTAGAGACACCCCCCAAATGGACCTGAGTAATATCCCCTACATGCACACTATGAATCACCACCTTCTGCTTCTCCATTAAAACTTACCTGCCTTTTCTTCTATATCTTCACAGCCCTGATCTTTACTAGGTGTCAATGGTTGTAATGGGTTATTAACAAGAAAACTCATCCATTCTAATATGTTATATAGTTAATTAATGTTACCTCCCTCAAGATAATAGGGCATATGTCCTCTTAAAGGCTTTTAAGATATGACAGTAATGGTGGAAATTTCAGGCACCACTGCAGACTGATGAGGGAGATGGATTTTAAAGCATGGGGGCCTCTCGTTGATCCTCAAATTATTCCATGTAGGCAGCTGCCGACTCTGCCCATGAGTAAGCCAGTCTCTCTCTGGAGAACTTTATAAACAGCATGATTTTCACTGTTTGACATGGTTGAAGCATAGTTCTCTCTGAAAATGACCTCTTTTAAGGTATCATCTGTTTACGGAGCTATGCTTTAGATGTTCTCAAGACTAGGATGGCTACCCCTCGCTCTGAAATTGAACAGGTCAGTCTGCCTTCAGAGATAGATGAATTTGAAGGTGTCTTTGAGTAGTCAGCTGATTTACTTATCATTTTTATTTTAGATTCCAATTCAAACATATACACTGTTAGAAATGAAAGAGAATGCTGAAATCCCATGACGTGCCCTGCTCTCCCAGAACATAATTCCACCCCCCTCCCCATCTGTGAATCTCCTGTTGATATCAGGGGGAGTCACCGCGTGCAGAGAGGGGAGACACATGCCAGGAGAGGGAAGCCCATTATGTAGGTGAGAGCTAATTTTGCTTAATCTTCTTGATCTCCATAAAGAGCGTTCTGAGACCCCGCAGGATTTAAACAAAAAAGATAAAGATGAAGAAGGACTGTTCAAGCAGAATCGATGTAATACTTATTTATTAATGTCATCCATCACTGTGTTTATGTGCCTAACCAAAATTTAAAACTGTCTGATTGAGAACAGAGGAGGAAAGCCGATTGCTGTATCGAGGCAAAACAGGCTCATTCCATCCTTACGTATGTACATTTGGAAAATGAACGGAAATGATATAAGCACCACATTAAACACTTATGCTTCCATTTAAATTTTTTTTAAAAGATAAGTAAAAACATAAAATTGTGACCCTGGGTTTATCCTTAAACAGAAATCTCATCATAAAGGAGAATCTTTCCATACTTAATAGCAGAATTCCTTTTTCTTCACTTTACTCAAATGTCTTCTGGGGAGAAGAGAGCTGGGAGAGGGGGTCCAAAAAGGGCAGGGGGAGTGGATTCTCACAGCTTAAGAGACCAACTTCGAGAGTAGAATCATTGAATCAGATCAGCTTTGGAAAATACCTTAAAAGCCTCCAGCTCAAGCAAGAGATAGTGTATTTTGTCCTTGAATTCTTCCAGTGACAGGAAACTCATCACCCCTCAGGCATCTCATTCTAGTGTTGGATAGTTTACCATATTAGAAATCTCTCCCTTGTAATATATGGAAATCTATGCCCTTGTAATTTTCCCTTGTTGGTCCTACTCTGCCCCTTAGAGCCAAACACACAGAATGAATCTAATGTCTCTGAGTATGGGCCTTCAAACATTGACAGGTAGTTTTCTTTGAACACCACCACCTTTTCTTCCTTGTTGGCTTAGTCTGCAGCTTTATAACTACAATACAATTGCTGAAAGTTCTCCAAACTTCCTGAAGTGTTCCTCCTTCCAGAGATGTATGTCATTAATTCAGACTTATGTTTTCTCTGGATTTTTGAAATTTGCCCTCTCTTATTTGGGTGGTTGGTTAATCTGTAAGATTGGTCTACTTGGGCTAACAATTTTGGATGTTGTAAATTTAAAAGGCATTTATTTGAAGAGGAGGGCAATCCTCTATAGCATTTTCCCTGGCATTCATACACACAAGGGCTTGAAAATGCTTGAATAAATAAATGAATGAATGAAGATTCCTTGTATTCTAATACTTGTAGAGGGCTTGATACTTTACAAAGGAATTAAATCCATTATTTGAATGTCACAATAAACAAGAGGGCAGTGAAAAAGGTATTACTATCCCTATCTCCTAAAAATGAGAAAATTGCAACTCAAAAATAAGTGCACTTTGAAGAAAAGTCTTTTACTGGGACAAAAACAACTTTGAACTTACTAATTCTTATACTACTATAACATATGTTCATAGGATCTCAAAAGGACTAGATTTCTAAAAATTATCTTTGCATTATAGACAAGTCACTAATTTTTACAGTGTGTTTTTATTTTAATATAATACATTTCTTGGCCAAAATATTTTTCCTGTTGTAATGAAAAAGCCACAATAACAAACTGTGCTAACAATAAGACAACTTATTTTTTTAAATCTCAAAAAATTTAACAATTAACGTAACATTTACAACAAGAAAATAATTCTTTTTTAGATGAAATATGTTGAGGAAGAAAAATTCAATTTTATTAATCTATTAAATAAATATTTATTGAACTCCTATTGTACCCAGGGTAACTTAGAATAATAAAGAAGGTCCCAAAGAAGGGACTATAGGGAAGGATGACCCAGGGGACATAAGTATGTGAAATTAGGAGATGTACGTATGCTAATGGGATAAAACTTAACAGTGGAGGCTTTCTGGGGAAATCCTAAAGGAATTGTAATTAGAAGGTAGAGGCAAAGTTCATTCCAGACAATCTACAGGTAATGGTTGGCCTTAGATAAACTCTGTAAGAGAATTCAGTATGGCTTGTGCTTCCTTCACGTTCCATTTCACTCCTATTTCAAGTAAGTAACCTTGACTGTATCTAACTCTCTGCTGCCTGAGGTCCATGGGTGGAGGACAATGGACAAAAGTACACTTATTCCACAGCCACAGAGACTTCTTTTGTTACTGCCCTCAGGAGATTTAGGAACTGCTGATCTATGCACCAAAATACAGTGGCATGAGTCTCCTGTCTCACCAGAAACCTGCAGAGTCCACTGGAAGCATTTCTGGGGCGCCCAGAAGGAATTATCCAGGCCAGTCCTCCTGATCTGCCCAGTGGCCACACTCCCACCTCACCACCAACCAGCCCTGGTGCATTAGCTCCTCCATCTAGCTCTCTGCCCCACTCTGCCACTACTCTCCTGCCCCCAGCAGTGCCCCTGACCAAAATAGGGTGAAGCCCCTCTGCCAACTCTGCTCAGGCACAAAGCAAACCATCTTCAGCCATCTATGTCCACCCAGTCACTCCTGCAATTAAATAGTCCCAATGAGGTTTGCAATGAGGCTTGTCAGGGCCTTCCACCACTTACTCATTCTTTGTCTTTCTAAAAATGGTAAACTGTTTTTCAACTCTCACTGCCCAATGATCCCAAATCCTTTAACTTTTAGTCATCATACTTATTTTACAATTGATAAATTCTATTCATGTTTTCCCCTCTATCGCCATAAAATTTCTCTGAATCTAACTGGAAATTCAAACTGTGCCCCAGTGTTCCCTTAAAATCCCTACAAGAACCATTTATTCATGATGAATTGGGTTTTTTTTTTAATTCCTACAAATAAAAGGATTTCCATAGCTTCCCCAACACTCCACAAATATTTCATGAGCAAGGCATGCCAAAAATGAGACTCTCATTCTGGTCAATAGTGGCTTGGCGTAGGTGACATCAAAGCATTTGCAGACTGATAATATCTGTTAGATACCCAGGGCATGTTGGACTGATCACTGCAGATGTAGGCAAGCAGAGAGGGAATTTTAGGTTTAATTCCAGATCCCTTGCATACATTCTGTGTTGCTGGACAAGCTAGCAAGCCTCATGTAACAATTGGGTATAAAAATTTTTTAAAAATGTGATCTTGACACTGCTCCTAGAACTACAGAGTACTGAACTAAAGAAGAAAAAAAATTACGAGTACCATCATCATGAATCTTATGTGAACTGCTATATAAAAGAATTAAAATGTATTTAGATTAAATGAAAGTCACTTCAAATTTAGAAAATTCAAAAAAACTCTGAATATGTCTCAATCTTCATATTCAAGCTCCAATATCATATAGTTCTAGGATGGACTATATGATATAAATCATCTACTCAAAGATTATTTAAAACTATGAGATCATGATTCCTATATTTTGACTGCTTGCTTCCTCATTCTCAACTTGGTTCCACTCAGATCCAAAAGGATGTGCTGCAGACCCTGACGTAGTCTCTGAAGCTCCCAACTGGATGAAGCCCCATCTGTCGAGGTCTTTGAGCAGCATCTTTCCCATGGACCTGATGTCTAGAGCACAGTCACCTCTCTCCTTTGAGTGCTCCCTTTGCCAGCGCTCTCCAATGGCTCACATTTTGTTCTAGTCTTTTACTTGTCAGCCCCTGACTACAGATACTCCCATTCTGTCCCAGGGACCCTCTATGGACCTTTAGGCTCTATTTCCCTTTAGGCACTATCTTCTCAATGAATCTCCAGATTCATTGAGAAAGATCACCAGAAAGATCTACACCAGAAAGAAAGATCTTATTATTTCCAAAATACTCACTTGCTTTATGGGAATATCTTTGAAGATCTTCTGAAGAGTTGATGTCTGTCCCTACTCACCCTTATAGTAGCCTGTCAATTTATTAGGTCCTGGGTAAAGAACATTTAGAAACCAATGCACAATGCTAATAACTGTGAGATCACTTAATGGATATAAATGTTTCACGAAAGTGCTGCACAAGAAGAGGTCTATTAAGTAGATGTGTGAATCTGGAGGAGGAAACAGAGTAATTCTGTTTAATAAGATGTTTCCAACATTACCTTACTAATTTGCTGAGGAGCAGGTACAGGCCATATAGCACTTATAAAGTAATTAGAAATCCTTGATGATTGTTTTTTTAATTAACAACAAAATTTGAAAAAAAAAAAGCCTACTACCCATTCCCACTTCTCTTCTGGATTAATTTTGGTAGATTCAGGAAAGGTAGTTTATGCACAAGAGATTTTTCCATTCCAAATTACCAGATGAAGATGAGCAGATTGGATACTCTTATGTAATTTATGAAGGCATGGAGGGTCCCTTTATTTCCACTCCTTTAAATGTTCCAAGAAAACCTGCTGGTCATTTCTGACAAACTTTTGCTCCCTTATTAGGGGAGAGAAGATCTCACTACAGACACTTGCTTTACCCTTATGCACTTAATTCTATGTTCCATCCTCAATTACTGAAGGTCACTGAGTCACATAAGGCCAACAAAGAGAATTCTGATCATCAGCCGTGATGACAAGGCCATCAGCATAGATACAATGAGACCTGCAAGGTCTACAGAAACAAACAAGAATATTACTGTGATAAATCCAGACACTTCACACTGCAAGCAAATGACTGATCACTTAGACAGCCGGAATTGACCCCCAGGTGCTCAGGCTTCTATTTTATTTCAAATGAGCCATTCTGCCTCCCCGCATGTTCCTCTAAGCTGAGATGAAATATTCTTCCCAATGAAGGAAAAAGTGTCGAGTGTTCCACTGAAACTGATCCCCTTCTCTCCACCAGAACCTTACCAAATTTTGACGCCTACAATTAAAAACCATCTACTGGGAAGTAAAGTTCTTCTCTGAGAATTTTACCAGCTACCTGCCTTGATGGTACTTGTATCAATTTTTATCTTCTATATTCTAGGATGAAAAAGGACGCCATTTTTCTTTCATTCTATTTTACGTCTAGGAATTGAGATTGTGCTTTGAGGTGGGATGAAGAGTGTAAGAAATATCCCAATCTATTGCATACATTAAAAAAGGCAATTTGGGGAAATTTTAAATGCCCTACGTGTATCATTTCTTGCCTCTTTAGTGGCCATTGAAGGAGATGGAAGGCAGATTGTCATGCTGGCAACCAGTGATTCATAAAATAAAAATATAACTAGCTCACCATACATCCCCATTTGCCCAAGGCTAATGCCTGCAGTCCTAACATATTATGAAAAGAGCTATTTTTCACCTTCAAAAGTATCCCAATTTTGACAACAAATTATATGGTGACCCTATTTATAATAAAGTTAGAAGAAAGAAGCCTTAGAGCTGCCTTCTGAGTCAACATGAGACTTCTGTTCACACTCAAAGAGAAAATACTTCAAGGACCAGGGTCTGATGATATCTGTTTTTCTCAGGATTTCACCTTCAAGAATCAAATCTTTATAACTCTATAATTAGATGTAAAACTCATCCCATATGAGAAAGGATAGACACTCTCAGTATTCAATGGAGTGAAAATCAAGAGATGGAACATATTACAAGACACCTCACCTCTTTATACCCATGTTCACAGATTCAAAGGACTTGGTGAAATGTCTCACATTCATTTATTCATTCAACAGATATTAAGTGAGTATAAGGGACTGTGCTAAGTGCTGTGGGGCATACAAATCAAATCAGACATGAACACCACCCTCATGGATACCATAGTCCAGTAGAGAAGACGAGAAATCTATATGATAAGTGTCCTTGAGAAGGGAAACCATGCAGTACTAAGCGAGCTCAGTGGGAGGGAGATGACATTCTTATTAGGGGACACGAGACATATACTGGTATAACCATCCTGGTTGTTAACATTTTGAAATACTTCCAAATTCTCCACTTACTTAGGCTACAAGTCACCTATGATGCCCAAACATGAGCCCCAGCAGCAGGTAAAAGAGTCTAGGAGCATTGCTGGTGAGGAGAAGGGGAGCCCAGGGGTCTAGCTGTTGAGTAGACCAAGGTGGCTGCCAAGGCAGTGGTGATGTGGAAGTGGGAATGGTGAAGAACCTGCCCACTGCTCAGGAACAGCCCAGTACTGGGGGCCTGCCGAAGGTGGCATTGCTGTCAACATTGTCAGCAGGGGCTTGGGGCTGGGCTTTCTCAGTCAAGTCATGTGAGAAATGCTGGGTTCAGGTGCATACCCAGCCAGGGAGCATGGCAGAACCCCCAGCTGCCTCTAGCTGCAACAGAACAGCAGGCTCCAGACACCTGATGACTATGTCATTTATTCCCTGTAGAAACAGGTCCACAGAATTGCAATGTAGCATTATTCTCTTGATTTTTACCAAGGGTCACTATAAGAAATGACCATATGAATACATTTTCTTCATCTTCTGTAAAGGCCACTATTAAAGATATTTTCTTTTATTATAGCAATCCAGGATTAGATTCCTGGTTCGAGTTCATTTCCGGGAACATTTTCTTCTTACCAACTAGTATATATCCTTTTATTAGAAAATGAATACTACATGATTCATGAAATTTCTTTATTGGCCTTTGTGACCTGCACAGGAACTAAATTTAATGTGCAAGTGTAGAAATTATCTTTAGCTTAGATTTCAGATCCAATAATATCCTCGACTCTTTTATAAGGTCCTTAGTATATCAGCCTTATTTTAATGTTTTATTGCATACGTGTAACACACAAATCTTTATAAAATAAGCAACATATACCAATATCAGATATTTGTATATTATATGTATAATATTAAATATTTTGAAATCTTAGATAGAATTTTCATGACAGTACTAAACAGATAAAGTATTCACCTTAACTATCTCCCTTATGGGTCATCTCATCCAATTCCACCTTTTCTTGAGTGCCTACCACAATTCTTGGCACGTATTTGTTGAATAATGGAATACATGAGTACCACACTGAGAGAGTATTCTATTATAATATTATAATGGGGGTAACATACTACCACAATGATGTCAAAATCCCTTCATTTTCTGAAGTAAATATGTAACAAACATTGCTGAAAGTAAATTAATCATCATCTCTGATGTGACCAGGAAATGTTATGCGATTATTTGGATATTTCATGGCATTTGATATAGCAGGGATTGGAACTGGAAGGCAACCAGGAGAAAAATCCCATCTTCAACTATAAAGCAAAACTTCCCACTTAGACAGAAAATGCCCAGTATATCTGCATCTCAAGGAGCCCATTCATTTTCAGTTTCTGGGGTTGAGGTCCCCCTTTGGAACTATAGCAAATTAAGAGGTGTGTGATTCTTAGAGCTTTGTCTCTTACATTAATAAAGACTAATCATGTTTAAACATGTTAGCACAGCAAGCTCAGGGATGTGGGATAGGATACCAGCTTTGAAGTGGAATTAGTAGTGTGAAGGAAGCTATGTGAAAAATCGTGGAGAGAAATTGATTGAAAATGAAAATGAGGTGTCTTTTGAAGGAGATGGCCTAGAAGCCTGACAGTGTGAACTGACAAAATAAGGTTAAAAATATAATCAGAAAAAGCTGGTCTCTATGAGATTCAAATAACTCTTTTGCTACTCTCTGCAAAGCAACTGCATTAAAAGGAGGAAACATTGTACCTACCATATGCATATTGCACAGAAGATAGCTTTCAGAATGGAGTCCAGAGCAGGAAAGCCTCTGTGTACATGAAAACAAATGGGAGGGAAAAAAAGAGATCCCTCCCTTTTTTGTTTCTTTTAATTATTTATTTTTTTTGAATGTTATTTTCTTTTATTTTTTTATACAGCGTTCTTATTAGTTATTAATTTGATACAGATTAGTATATATATGTCAATCCCAATCTCCCAGTTCATCACACCACCACCCCCCGAGATCCCTCTCTTTAAAACCAGTAAAATCTCTCTCCCTCTCCCACTCTCTCTCTCTCTCTCTCTCTGAAAGATACATACACACAAACACTGCCTCTACCTTGCTCCCTCCATCTTTGAAACACCTGCATTGAGTATATCGAAAAGCTTTCTCATCTCTGACGGGACCCCTCCACCAAAGGAGTCTGCTCCATTAGTTGTGAGGCTCAGCTCCCTCTCCTGTTACTGCTTGCGTAACATGTTAACGTTTGTAACCATTTAACCCCTAACCACAACGATGTCACCTACACCTATCCCTCATGGTTGCTATGGAGAATTAAGGCATCACCTTGAGGTACCAAGTACTCTATGCTCACGGTGCAAACAGCCATGTGCCATATGTTAAGGTACAGAGAGTGGAACCTACACATTTTACTTGAAACTCCTTTCTGAGAGAGACAGAAGCACACACACAGGGCACACACAGTAAATCAGGCTATAATGGGCCACAAACTGCTTGTTAAGTGTTGTGAGCAGTTCACAAGCTCCACGGTGAGCATCACTGCCTCAGGGTAAGTCGTTCTTACAAACAAGGAGTCAGGACCTCTGAGGGCCACATGCATTTTGTGGTAATTTCTTCATGATAGGTAGAATTTCTTTATTTAATTATTTTTCTTCTCAGGTGATGTCCAACTGAGATTCAACATTTTGGGGCCATTAATATAAATTTACATTATGGTACAACTATTTCACATAATTGTTTAAATCAATAATAATAATGTGGAAGAGGAGGAGAAAAAAATAATTTATTTCATGTTTGCTATGTACTAAGAGCTTTATGCCCATTATCCCATTGGAGCCTCATGCCAATAAAAAGCCAGGATTATTTTTGTCCCCATTTTGATTTGGACTGGAGATGGATTGAGAGAAGGAGCCAAAATCTGTGCACTTGTGACATTGTGTGGCCCTGGAGAGCTAAGCCTTAGCTTACCAAAAAGCAAATATTTTTAGAGCACTGATTTCTTTCTCGTAGCTCTCTTACCCCAGATGCAGAATACTGCAGAAGGGCTCTCACCCACCCAAATGACCCTAGCAATGCAGCTGCTTACTGCCCTTCATTAAGTTGGTCATTTAACAGAAAGGAAAAGATGATTAAATAATCAGGCAAGTCATGTATTAATACAGACACTCATGTATTTACGTAGTCAATTTAAGGATGTCTGTGAAAGTGTTAGATATTGTCAAAACATTATATAAGTGATGCCGCCTTTAGCGAGGGGTGTACTTCTTACTTGGAGGATCTGCTTATGAAGCCGTTAATCTAGAGGGGGCCAGAGCTCCCATGCCCTCCAAGGCTGGATCACTAACAGGGTGATCTGGGTATTGAGTGAAAGGGAAAGGCATGTCGTAATTTCTCTTCATCCCCTTCTCCCTTTATCTATGAACAGCTGACGAGCGGAATAGCTTGTGTGGGTGAGCGGATCAGTAGGGAGTGCAGGGAGTAGGCAGACAGCCCTCCCAAATTAGCCCGCTGCCAGTCTTGGTTCGCTGGCACTTTGACACCAACGTTAGGACTCAGAGTGTTATTGCAGTGGCACTTTGGCAGGATACCATTTCACAAGGAGCTTCCAGCTCAGAGAGGGAGAACAGGCCTGTTATTACTGGATGCTTTAAATTCGTGGGCCTTGCAAATGGAGAGATGTGTTTGTCAAGAAGTCCACATTTAAGGAAATACTTGATGTAGACTTTTTGTGTGGGTGAAACTCACTTAACCCTCTGAGGGCTCCCATTTCAGCTGAGAAAGAGCAGTGGTTAGCTGAATTCTAAAGAAGGAATGATAAGCCTTATAAATCATCTTCAAAACCCAAATTTACTCAAGAATGCATTTGTAAACATTTATAAATGCCAAGAATAAAGCATTTAGTGAGAAGGCCAATGTTAGATTGGACCTATTTGTCATAGGATTTCACTGGAAGCCTTTAAGTAAATTCCAACGGATAATTTGTAGGTTTTGACACAAATGCTGTGATGCGTTGCAGATGCCATAAGCTCTCTAACGCTGCAAGTGTGAGCCAGACCAGCAGTACAACCCCTACACGCTTAAGTTGTAAGCAGATAACCATGCTCCATGGGGTACAAAGTGTGAAGGTTAAACCTGTGGGATATACAGTAAGGAGACCAGTTCGTGTGAATAACATGAGGAACTGGTCTCATTGCTCTAGAGTCATAGCCTTTGAAAGTAAGGGTCAACTTTTAATCAAATTCAACGTAGCAAAGTTAACCCAAAACATATTTTAATGATGACTATTATGGAATGAAAATTAGCTATAATTGGTAAGTTCTTCACAACATGATTAAAACTTTTATTACCTTTTCATCATCATAACTGTGATGCCTCCTGTATTTGAAATCAACATGAGCGTAACCATGAAGTTCCCAAACTTTGTGCCAACATGCCCCAGGGTGCCACAGTCAATTCACCATAGGATATTTTTAAATTTTACAGGGACACACAGAGATATTCTTTATCTGTCAGATATACAAACCAGCTGCTTGAGGTGGTTCCCAGTTTCAATATTAGATTGTGCTAAGATTCCTTTTGATGATGTCATGTCCTTGTGAAACTGGGGTTTTAGCAATTGCTATGAGCAAGTATCACATGAAAATCGACATAGAATGTGGAACAGGACCTGAGGCTAATAATGTCTAATCTAATTCCAAAGTTTGAGAAGCTGTAGAGTCCAATATGCACTCATATCCCATTTATATGTAATATTGGATGAGAATGAACTGACAATATATTTTTTCAGTTTATGTGTGGTTTTTAAGTAGCCATTAAGTTCTTAGGACATAAATACTTATTAAATTGTTTGGCCCCAACCACTTAATGCAACAGTTATATTATTTCTTTTGGCCTGGGAATGCTGTGAGAAAAATTACTGAGACACTAGGAACACTGTAAACGGAAAAATTTGAAAACCTCTGATGTGAAGTTTTCCCACATCTATCTATCTCCCCCATCCCCCCTCTTCTTTCTCACGCACACATGAAACACAAGTTTAAAGGAATTTTTTCTTTTTTTTCATTCAATAGATATTTATTAATAGACATTATTGAGCATCAGATACATGCTAGGTGCTGAGTTAAGAGGCTAGGTATTCAGTGTGAGTAGAACTGATAGTCTCCGTTGTCGTGAAGCGTAAGCTCTTGAGAGACAGGCAGCCAATGAACAAGTTAACAAATACAAAATGCAAAGTGCTCTAAAAAAATAAGTCATTCCCTAACTGCAGGGGCTCCCTTTTCCACTCACCAGCCTACAGAATTATGCTTGGCTTCCCTCCAAAAAGCCCTGAGAGATTCTCAAACCCCACATGCCCACCTGCCCACACTACTGGGGAGTGGGCAACATCATAATTAACAGACAGCAACAGCAGTGGCATGAGCGTGAATGCCAATGAGAAAGGGCTCCAGGCATCTACATAGTCTTGAGGCAAGGGGACAGACATGTGTGTGACAGGCAGTTTGGAAAAGGCAAGAAGAAAAGACAAAGGGGACTGGATGGGACTATCCTTATGAGAGCCCCAGCCTCCGGCAGGACCCCTGTGACTAGCGCACTACACTAAGAAGCCAGTAGTCCCAGAGCATTCTACTTTCCACCCAGCTGCTCCTGAGAGCAAAGGAATAAGATTGAGAGGCAGGACGATGCCACTGAAAAGAAATATGGGAGACTTGGCATTTGGCCTAAATCAAGTACTATTTGTCATTGACACTCAGACAAATAAAATTGTGCACAGAGAATCTCCTACCCAGTGTACCCTTTGCTCCTACCCCTTCCTCCTTCTGTCAGAAAGGATACCTAACAGAACACGGTACGACCAACATACCCTAGAGCCCGTGAAGAGGTACTAGTGTGTCCTTGGTGCCAGGAGTAGCTGTGTCTACACACACACAAAGAAATCTTTCAGAACTTCAAGCAACAAAGGAAATTTCGACTAGAACCAAATTCCCTACCTCTATGCATGCATCCTTACTCAGAAAAGATTGTGGTTTATGTGAGAGAATTAGTGCCAGAACAAACAAGCTGTGAGAAAAGCAAATGGCGACCTTGCCTCGCCAAATAGAGTGAGATTTCAGGACTAGAGTATCTGTCTTTTCTTCTTAGATTTGCCTGATTCCAGGGATGTTTGGAAAAGTCAGTCATTCAGTGCCATCAAAGGAAGTACAGCACATTCTAAGTTATAATTTAAAGCCTATGAAGTGTTTTTTCAGATTTCTCTTAAAAGAGAGAGGCTCAGGGGAAATGAAATTATTTCCTGCCTACATTTAGCAAATTAGGGTTGTAGACTATCCCAGGCCGTCGGACTCAGCTGTGCAACTCACAACATGCTTTCTCAGCAAGAAGACTAGAGCAATCTGCCTTCCATGGGGGAAAAAGTAGAAATGGAAGGACCGGGGGCGGGGCAAGGAAATTTGAGAGGTGGTGCGATGTTCAGCTACCTCAAGATGCAGAGACAATGCTGCTTGTTGTTTCTGCCCTGCTGCACGGATGGCTGCCATTATAAAGTAATTTGCCAGCCTCCTTCAGTTCATGAACCTTCTGGGTAGGAGACATGTTTATTCCCTCATTGACAAGTGGTGTGCAATAATGTTAGCCATGTCTCTGCCGTTAGGTGTTCTCAGCCGCTGGGGAATCTTCTACACAGGCGTGTTCTCTTTTTTTCATCTGAATCACAATAGTCCTGCACAAGGAAAGCAGGCTTTCAAAAGGAAAAGTGTAACATTAACCTTGAAGGGTTTTTTAAGAGAGAAAAGAGTGAAGCTTTTAAAAAGCATCATCATGTTGTTCAGTACAATTTAGCACTTAATTGTATACTGTTTTGTTTTGTTCTCTGCTCGAATTGCTGAAGTCTGGAGCTGGACATGGCCTTAGCCCTCATCTAGTCCAACCCTCTAATTTGAAAGATTTTGAAGAGAACTCTATGGAAAAGTTTTTTAACAGAGAAAATATCAGGAGCCAGATTTTCAGATTCCTGGATTGGTGTTTGACCCATTCTGCCTGTCTCAGATGTTCTAGAAGACAGTAAATTTGAGATTACAAACATGCCTGTATCTTCATAACAATGTGCAAGTATTTACCTCCAAAGAATTTTCAGGTTTTCTTTTTTTATTTCTCTTATAAGTTTAAGAAGAAATTTTAAGAACGAGAGAAATACAAAGAATGGTATAAAGACTGTGGGTAGTTTTCTTTTTCAAAAATTAATCCCAATAATAGCTAACATTATTTAATGCTTATTCTATTCTACATACTAAGGATGAACAGGTGGGCAAAAGTGTAGACAATGTCCCTATGTTCAAAGAGCTTCCAACTTAGTAAATGGAGGAGTATTTCTCCTCCGCTGAGTGTTTTCTATGTGCCCAGACATACTGAAAGAGCTCTAAATGCATTATCTCATTAATCCTAACAGAACACTGCAAGGTAAGTAACAGTCCCATTATCGGCATCATCCCATCCCACAGATGAGAAAACCAAGGCACCATGACTTAAGGTCTGCAAGGTCTGGCAAGTGAAGATTGAGAGGTGGGACTTGAACCAGGGAAGCTGAAGCCAGCCCTGACTTGCTTAACCACCATGCTAAGTTGCCTCGATGAACCATGAACTGGAAACATGGTGGGAAATGGGAAATGTACAAATGCCATTAGAGAAGCCCACAGTATTACCTTCTCCCTTTCAAAGAACTAGATTTGTAACTTAAAACCATTAACCCTAAATCATGGGCCCCTTCAATCTGGCTTAAAAGAAAGAGTAATATCTATTTTGAAATGAGAGAAATTACCAGAAAGGGCAATAACCCAGATCCAAAAGACATTTTATGATACTGGAACAAAACACCTCATTTAACTCACGTGGAGCAATCAAAAAATCACAGTATCTTTTAATGGGCAAAGTTCCATGATGACTGATGCCTTTACTTACTGGGCAGACTTTGCCTTCGGGCCACTGCACGGTTTAGGCAGCCCTGCTTCTGGTCACTATGCTATTAGATGAAGCAATTTTCTATAAATCTTGCCTTGAACTTGAAGTTAGGGTCATCAACTGTCCTGAATTGGCCAGTACTGAGGTGTCCCCCAAAATGCAGACTTGAGTGCTAAAATCCCAACAGTCCCAGGCAACTGTCTCTTCCTGTTTATGCTCAGCCTGGCATCTGAGCGCACGGGGAGTTTATGTAGCTCGTGTGGGTGGGGAAACATCCAGCCCTGCTCATCTCTGGGCATCCGTCTCTGTCTTTATTGACCCCACTGCTGATCTGAGCTGGTGAAATTTGTGGTCCCTCTTCTCAGCAGCAACAGCACACAGGGACAACGCTCTGGTGAGCTCAGCCCTCTCTCTTAATGACAAGGTCACTCCCTAGGTTCCCTTTGGGCTGTAGATTGCCTGAGCCCTGGATGTGGCTCTCATCTGGGTCTCCACTTGGGCAGTCTGCCCTGATGCAGGCCTCGGCCACAGGTCACTGTGACCGTCACCTCAATGACAGCATTGGTAGCTGCCCAGCCAACAGCCTCAACTGTGTCCCACATGTCTGAGATCATGTCTCAGGCTTGTGTCTGCCTCACCAAGCCATTCAGCATGTCTTCTCTGCTGCAGCCACTTCCTGTCGGGAAAGATTTTCTATGAGAAAATTTCTCCTCCAGAATTCTAAATACCAAATATATACAGTGTCCCTCAGCTGAGGCTTCCTTCTCAAGCCATGACCCTCAGTCTCACTACCCCTCCGCCTGCCAACAGAGGTTTTTAAGCCTAGAGGTAAGCCTGTACATGAATGCCTCAGTTCCTGCATTTGCCCCTTTTCTCTTCTCTCGACCACTCCTCTCACCATCAGAAGGCCTTATACTCCCCCCCCAATCGGAACTTTGCTTCCATGTTCTCCATGTCTCTGCAGTGAAGTTGACATGCAGAGTAAAGCTTATGGAATTTAGAAAACCCTTCCACTTCAGAATCGAGTTTGCTACTCTAAACTGAGCTACGACCTCTATTCTCAGGGATTCAGCTTGAAACTATAAATGCTATTGGTTCAATGGATGAGGAGTTACTAAGCAACTTGCTAAATACATCGGCAATACTTTCAAAAATATTAACCTCATTATACTTTTTTAGTTGTCTTAATTTGGTACTGGCTTTCTTATTTTTTTACCCTATTTTTTACCACTACGATAGCAAATGAATCTATGGCAACATTGCCTTCACCAGAATGCCCAGGAAGGAAACAGAAGCACAGTAAGAGCCTCACACCTGAAGGAGGGTGACATTTAAAAGATTGTCTTCCCCCTGCCCTGCCAGCAACAAATCACCCCATTAAAATGGCAAGTGAAAGATATCTACGTGACTACCATTAAGAAGGGTTATTTAATTTCCTATACCGGCTTTTTTTTTGGTCACAGGAAAAAGCCTGAGTTTTATCTTCAAGTATGATAAGACTCCTTCTTCCCTCACTGATAATTTCCAGATACAGTACTTTATCTTGAGGTGGGTTTTCAATGAGATATTTCACATAGAATCATAGAATATCAGAACTGACTGGGTCCCAGGAGATCATCTAGTCCAGTCCTTTTAAATTATTTTAAGCCAGCAGAATTACGAATTTTTTCCCCAAAAAGACATCTTGCTCCAAAACCCCATATCTGAAAAACAATGGTACTACTCCTGTTGAAAGCAGGTTGGAGCACTGGCCCTAACCCACAGTGACCTGTGGTACCTAAGCAGCGGCATCCTAAAGCGCCCTTAGGTCAAGCACTACCGGCCCTCACTAAGGAGCAGGAAACCTGGATTCAGAGAGGCCTCTCGCTATCCGGGTCACATTGCAGGTTTGGTTTACTGACTCTTTTAGCATTATTTCATGCCAACACACATTCTGGCAAAGGTTGGTGCTTTTCTTAAAGTTGTTTTTGTTTGTTTTTTTGCATTTGGGGGTTTGTTTTGCTTGTTTTTTGGATTTATGCCTATTTAAATGTCTAAGTTATTTGGGGAACTGATTTTTGTTGTTTTAGTTTTTTCAGTGGTGATGTATCTTTAAGCTGTAAATCAGTAGAAGAAAGTGATTTCCTTTCAAAAATTCTACATTCGGAAAAAGTTATAAAATAACAATAAACAGCTCTACTATTTACCAGCACCTGTTTGAATGGGAAGTTTAAGAACTCAGTTAGATCCTGAAACAAGCCACATCCATCCTCAGAGAAATGTCAAGAGACAACTCTGTCCAAGAAGATATTTGTTTCCCACTTCATCAAATCATTATTTGACATAAAGCAAGTAGAATTGGAGTTGGGGATTTAAACAATAATATCAGAATAAAGAAAAGAATAGATGGGGAGTTGGGGGTGAAGGTGGTGGGAGGAACTGGGAGATTGGGATTGACATGTATACACCAACAGGTATAAAATTGATAACTAGTAAGAACCTGTTGTATAAAAAAATAAAATAAAATAAAATTCAAATATAAAAAACAAACAAACAAAAGAATAGAATGTTAAGCATGTTGTCCAGATCAAGAAAGGTGAGAGCCATAGTGTTTCATTTTTTTTTTTTTTCTCTTACAAGCCTAATTTCTGAGATTTGAACATCCAGTAAGTCTTATTATACTTTGGAGGACTTAGTGCGGAGCTTTAAACTTCAGGAAGTATGAGTTCTTTAAAGCCATGGAAGATTGATTTCATGTTTTTCTTTCACAGCATTTTGATGTGGACTTGGCAAAGAACGAGGTTCCTGTGCTAATTTCCTCTTGCTCTATGTAATTAGTCAGCGTTTGAAATGAGGTAACAGGATATCATTGTCTACTGACCATTGCAAGCCCATTTGTTTATGACACACTCTCCCGGCTTTTACACGTACAATATTATTACCCACCTCTTCATTTGTGTTGCTGTCTCTTTCCTCTTTTCTAATTTCTCCAGTTCTACTCCCCTCGGTCCCCGCTTCCTTTGTGGGCAATGCAAGAGGCACTTTTCCTTCCAGCTGGCAAGGCATTAAGGAGGTCTGAAGGGGGTGTACAGAGTGACTTACACCCTCCCCAGAGGCCAATTACACTTGGAATCCTCCTGATCGGCCCTGATCAGGGAGTGGGTCTTCCCCCTCACAGCCTATTGTGCGAGCTCTGAGCCACCTGATTAGCCTGGTCCTACCCAGTATTTAAATTAGGGCATCACCAATCCTGGACCCACGTCGGGGCCCCTGGGTAACACTGGGGAATAAATTAACATTCTGCTGTTGTTCCAAAGCCACATGGACACCATCGTTAGAAACCCATCAGCAATAAAGGGGACTGTTATGAAAGGCTCAAGAAGGAAGGGGGTGAAATAGCATCATGCAATTGTGTGCCATTGCACTGGGTCTTAACGCAACAATTACCACGTCGCCTTTGTTAGGTTTGGTGGAGGGGTGATAACGGTTTGACATGACATCATGTTATGTGGCTAGTTATGTAAGTTTACTGCAAGCATTTCTTTTAGGACTGCCAAATACAGGGAAGGAAGGAAGGAAGGAAGGGAAAGAGGGAAGGGAGGGAGGGAGGGAGGAAAAGAAAAGGAAAAAAGAAAACAATATATATGCAGACAATTCATGTGTTAGCTAGAACTGTAAGCCAGACCACTGAAAGGCTAATGTAAGTGGTCAAGCTAGTTTAGAGGAACACTTGCATAACAAAACAATGACAGAAAAGGAAGGTTAATGGAAAAGGACTACTTGGCAAGTTAGCAGACATCAAACAAACTGGTTGAGTAAGAATAATGTGAGAGAATATGTGTTTCAAAATCAACGGCAATGTACTTTACAGAATTTCAGAAAGTGAGGAGGACTTTGAATTTATTGAGGACAAATCTTGGCAGGACATCATGATGAAAAGCTTTCATTTTACAGCAAAAAAAAAAAATTGTTGTGAGTTCCTGCATTCTTGTGTTTTTTTCCCCAAAGCAAACTGTGATATTGCTACTGAAATTTTGCAGTGAATTTCTACAGTAAGTTTCACAGTCCTTCGCATTCAAAATACACAGCTATTATATACTTACATCTATCTATATATCAGCCATTTTACTTTCACTACTTTTATAACCTGTATTACACAGTGTTCTAAAATGAACATCAAAGAAGGAGGGAGTGAAATCATATCCTTTAAATAATTCAAACAGCTTTTTAAATGAGGCAATAAAAATATTTTTATGTAGAATGTATTGCCATTATTCTCTCTTGAGAAACTGTGTATAATACTAATATAAAATACTTAGTTACTATTTTATAAATATATAAATCAGAAATGATGATTTTTCACTCTGCAATAAAAGGGTAATACACAGTTAATATAACTTCCAGAATTTTAGAAACATTTTAAAAAATTGTTTGCTATTTTAAAAGTCGGTTATCAAATTTTATGCTGATTTGAAAGTATATTTTGTATCTTTTTTTTGAGAAAGGGATTTTTAATTGCATAATCATCTTAATTTTTATTATCTCTCTGCATAGCCTAGATTAAGAATAGCAAATAAAACTGTACCAATAATAAAAATAAGAGAAATTATTTCAAAAGAAGTTTAAATCTAATTCAAATTTATGACATATAGAGAAATCCAAAACTGTGTGAATCTCAGAATTTGTTGCAAAAGTACATAGGTATATTTTATCACAAATTATATCTTTAAAATAGCTATTTAATATATAAAAAATTCAGATAAACTTATTTTAAAAATAGTGTCTCAATAGATGAATGAACAAATATAGGTAAGGAAGTAACATAAATTAATAATCATGAAAATATTTCAGCCTTACTGTAAATAACATCAGTAAGATATTTATAACAATCAAATGGACAAAGACTTAAAAATGAAAATGCTGATGAAGGTATAGTGAGTAAGTATTAAATGGTGATAATGAGAATAAGTACTACATTACTGGAAAGCAATTTGACAATCAATATCACTGGCCTCAAAATTTTTCATACACTTAGTTAATTTTGCTTCTTGGACTACATATTAAGGAACCAATACAAAATTCAGGTAAAAATGTATGCACAGGAATTTTTATTACATATTATTAATATAATAAAAAGATTGTTATTTGTGTGACAATAGGATAGTGACTAAGTAAATTACATAGTATGATATGTAATATTATGCAGCTACCAAGATCAACTGCCAAGAAATTTTTGTGGAATAGGAAAATGCATATAATATGATTTTAAACCTTAAATGCAAGATTCAAAACTGGGTATACAGTGGAATTCCAACCATGCTTTTAAAGTATACATACATATGGAACATTCGCCCTTAGAATCCAGCCCCCATGCGGTGAGGAAGCTCAAGCAGTCTAACCGATTCAAGCAGTTCCATGGAGAGCCCCAAAAAGAGAAGAACCAATAGCTCCAGTTGGGCCAAGTCTCATGTAGCCACCCTGCCAAGATGCCAGATATGTAAGAAAAGCCATCTCAGACCTTTCAGACCACCCTATCTGCCAGCTGAATATTACTAAGTGACCTCAGACAATGTCATGTGCAAAGTAGAAGAAATGCCTACTGAGCCCTGCCCAAGTCCCAGATCCACAAAATTTTGAAATGCAATCAAATGATTGTCAATATAGCTATAGATCAATGAAGACAAGTAGATATGAATGTTAAGGAAACAACTGGAACAAAATACTCTAAAACATTAATAGTGCTTATCTTCAGGTGGGATGTTTATCAATAATCTTTAATACTCTTTTGGGCTTATCAAGTTTCCAATGATAAGCATGTAATACTTTTATTTGAAAATGTTATTTTTAAAAGAGAAAAATGTACTGATCATTATTGTTTAAAACAAAATATATCTTTAACATATCATATCCAGAGAAATATGGCAAAGAGGGCTTTGGAATAAATTACCTGCTTGGGAATTAAATGATCAAATTTTTAAAAAAAAAATTTTTAACATCCTAATTGGAGTATAATTGCTTTACAATGTTGTGTTAGTTTCCATTGTATAACAAAGTGAATCAGCTATACATATACATATATCCCCATATCCCCACCCTCTTGCCTCTCCCTCCCACGCTCCCTATCCCACCCCTCTAGGTGGTCACAAAGCACCGAGCTGATCTCCCTGTGCTATGTAGCTACTTCCCACTAGCTATCTATTTCAAATTTGGCAGTGTATATATGTCAATGCTACCCTCTCACTTCGTCCTAGCTTACCCTTCCTCTCCCCATGTCCTCAAGTCCATTCTCTACGTCTGCATCTTTATTCCTGTCCTGCCCCTAGGTTCTTCAGAACCTTTTTATTTTTTCTTAGATTTCATATATATGTGTTAGCATATGGTATTTGTTTCTCTCTTTCTGACTTACTTCACTCTGTATGACAGACTCTAGGCCCTTCCACCTCACTACAAATAACTCAGTTTCGTTTCTTTTTATAGCTGAGTAATATTCCATTGTATGTATGTGCCACATCTTCTTCATCCATTCATCTGTCAATGGACACCTAGGTTGCTTTCATGTCCTGGCTATTGTAAATAGTGCTGCAGTGAACATTGTGGTACATGACTCTTTTTGAATTATGGTTTTCTCAGGGTATATACCCAGTAGTGGGATTGCTGGGTCATATGGTAGTTCTATTTTTAGTTTTTTAAGGAACCTCCGTACTGTTCTCCATAGTGGCTGTATCAATTTACATTCCCACCAACAGTGCAAGAGTGTTCCCTTTTCTCCACACCTTCTCCAGCATTTGTTGTTTGCAGATTTTTTGATGATGGCCATTCTGACCAGTGTGAGGTGATACTTCATTGTAGTTTTGATTTGTATTTCTCTAATGATTAGTGATGTTGAGCATCCTTTCATGTGTTTGTTGGCAATCTGTATATCTTCTTTGGAGAAATGTCTGTTTAGGTCTTCTGCCCATTATTGGATTGGGTTTTTTGTTTTTTTGATATTGAGCTGCATGAGCTGCTTGTATATTTTGGAGATTAATCCTTTGGCAGTTGCTTCATTTGTAAATATTTTCTCCCATTCTGAGGGTTGTCTTTTCGTCTAGTTTATGGTTCCTTTTGCTGTGCAAAAGCTTTTAAGTTTCATTAGGTCCCATTTGTTTATTTTTCTTTTTATTTCCATTTCTCTAGGAGATGGGTCAAAAAGGATCTTGCTGTGATTTATGTCATAGAGTGTTCTGCATCTGTTTTCCTCTAAGAGTTTTATAGTGTCTGGCCTTACATTTAGGTCTTTAAATGATGTTGAGTTTATTTTTGTGTACGGTGTTAGGAAGTATTCTAATTGCATTCTTTTACATGTACCTGACCAGTTTTCCCAGCACCACTTATTGAAGAGGCTGTCTTTTCTCCATTATATATCTTGCCTCCTTTATCAAAGATAAGGTGGTGCTTCCCTGGTGGCACAGTGGTTGAGAATCCGCCTGCCAATGCAGGGGACACGGGTTCAAGCCCTGGTCTGGGAAGATCCCACATGCCATGGAGCAACTAGGCCCGTGAGCCACAAGTGCTGAGCCTGTGCGTCTGGAGCCTGTGCTCCGCAACGGGAGAGGCCGCGACAGTGAGAGGCCCGCACACCGCAATGAAGAGTGGCCCCTGCTCGCCGCAACTGGAGAAAGCCCTCCCACAGAAATGAAGACCCAACACAGCCATAAATAAATAAATAAATAAATTTAAAAGGCCTCATCTCCAAATACAGCCACATTAAAAAAAAAAAAAAAAAAGATAATGTGACCATATGTGCATGGGTTTATCTCTGGGCTTTCTCTCCTGTTCCATTGATCTATATTTCTGTTTTTGTGCCAGTACCATACTGTCTTCATTACTGTAGCTTTGGTCTGAAGTCAGGGAGCCTGATTCCTCCAGCTCCATTTTTCTTTCTCAAGATTGCTTTGGCTATTTGGGGTATTTTGTGTTTTCATACAAACTGTGAAATGTTTTGTTCTAATACTGTGAAAAATGCCATTGGTAGTTTGATAGGGATTGCATTGAATCTGTAGATTGCTTTGGGTAGTATAGTCATTTTCACAATGTTGATTCTTCCAATCCAAGAACATAGTATATCTCTCCATCTGTTTGTATCATCTTTAATTTCTTTCATCAGTGTCTTATAGTTTTCTGCATACAGGTCTTTTGTCTTCTTAGGTAGGTTTATTCCTAGGTACTTTATTCTTTTTTGTTGCAATGGTAAATGGGAGTGTTTCCTAAATTTCACTTTCAGATTTTTCATCATTAGTGTATAGGAATGCAAGAGATTTCTGTGCATTAATTTTGCATCCTGCTACTTTACCAAATTCATTGATTAGCTCTAGTAGTTCTCTGGTAGCATCTTTAGGATTCTCTATGCATAGTATTATGTCATCTGCAAACAGTGACAGCTTTACTTCTTCTTTTCCGATTTGGATTCCTTTTATTTCTTTTTCTTCTCTGATTGCTGTGGCTAAAACTTCCAAAACTATGTTGAATCATAGTGATGAGAGTGGGCAACCTCGTCTTTTGCCTGATTTTAGAGGAAATGGTTTCAGTTTTTCACCACTGAGAACTATGTTGGCTGTGGGTTTATCATATATGGCCTTTATTATGTTGAGGTAAGTTCCATCTATGCCTACTTTCTGGAGAGTTTTTTATCATAAATCGGTGTTGGATTCTGTTGAAAGCTTTTTCTGCATCTATTGAGATTATCATATGGTTTTTATCCTTCAGTTTGTTAATATGGTGTATCACATTGATTGATTTGTGTGTATTGAAGAATCCTTGCATCCCTGGGATAAACCCCACTTGATCATGGTGTATGATCCCTTTAATGTGCTGTTGGATTCTGTTTGCTAGTATTTTGTTCAGGATTTTTTGCATCTATGTTCATCAGTGACATTGGTCTGTAGTTTTCTTTTTTTGTGACATCTATGTCTGGTTTTGGTATCAGGGTGATGGTGGCCTCGTAGAATGAGTTTGGGAGTGTTCCTCACTCTGCTATATTTTGGAGCAGCTTGAGAAGGATACGTGTTAGCTTTTCTCTAAATGTTTGATAGAATTCACCTGTGAAGCCATCTGGTCCTGGGCTTTTGTTTGTTGGAAGATTTTTAATCACAGTTTCAATTTCAGTGCTGTGATTGGTCTGTTTATATTTCTGTTTCTTCCTGGTTCAGTCTCAGAAGGTTGTGCTTTTCTAAGAAATTTGTCCATTTCTTCCAGGTTGTCCATTTTATTGGCATATAGTTGCATGTAGTAATCCCTCATGATTCTTTGTATTTCTGCAGGGTCAGTTGTTACTTCTCCTTTTTCATTTCTAATTCTATTGATTTGAGTCTTCTCCCTTTTTTTCTTGATGACTCCAGCTAATTGTTTATCAATTTTGTTTTTCTTCTCAAAGAACCAGCTTTTAGTTTTATTGATCTTTGCTATTGTTTCCTTCACTTCTTTTTGTTTATTCTGATCTGATCTTTATGATTTCTTTCCTTCTGCTAACTTTAGGTTTTTTTTTGTTCTTCTTTCTCTAATTCCTCTAAGTGTAAGGTTAGGTTGTTTATTTGAGATTTTTCTTGTTCTTGAGGAAGGATTGTATTGATATAAACTTCCCTCTTAGGACTGCTTTTGCTGCATCCCATAGGTTTTGGGTCATCGTGTTTTCATTGTCATTTGTTTGTAGGTATTTTTTGATTTCCTCAATGATCTCTTGGTTATTTAGTAGTGTATTGTTTAGCCTCCATGTGTTTGTATTTTTTACAGTTTTTTCCCTGCAATGATATCTAGTCTCATAGCATTGTGGTCGGAAAAGATACTTGATACTTTACTTTTCTTAAGTTTACCAAGGCTTGATTTGTGACCAAGATATGATCTTTCCTGGAGAATGTTCCATGAGCACTTGAGAAGAAAGTGTATTCTGTTGTTTTTGGATGGAATGTCTATAAATATCAATTAAGTCCATTTTGTTTGATATGTCATTTAAAGCTTGTGTTTCCTTATTTATTTTCATTTTGGATGATCTGTCCATTGGTGAAAGTGGGGTGCTAAAGTCCCCTACTATGATTGTGTTACTGTCGATTTCCCCTTTTATGGCTGTTAGCATTTGCCTTATGTATTGAGGTGCTTCTACGTTGGGTGCATAAATATTTACAATTGTTATATCTTCTTCTTGTATTGATCCCTTGATCATTATGTAGTATCCTTCTTTGTCTCTTGTAATAGTCTTTATTTTAAAGTCTATTTTGTCTGATATGAGAATTGCTACTCCAGCTCTCTTTTGATTTCCCTTTGCATGGAATATCTTTTCCATCCCCTCACTTTCAGTCTGTATGTGTCCCTTGGTCTGAAGTGGGTCTCTTGTAGACAGCATATATACAGGTCTTGTTTTTGGATCCATTCTGCCAGTCTATGTCTTTTGGTTGGAGCATTTAATCCATTTACATTTAAAGTAATTATTGATATGTATGTTCCTATTACCATTTTCTGAATTGTTTTGGGTTTGTTTTTGTAGGTCATTTCCTTCTCTTGTGTTTCCTGCCTAGAGAAGTTCCTTTAGCATTTGTTGTAAAGCTGGTTTGGTGGTGCTGAATTCTCTTAACTTTTGCTTGTCTGTAAATGATTTAATTTCTCCATCAAATCTGAATGAGATCCTTCCTGGGTGAGTAATCTTGGTTGTAGGTTTTTCCCTTTCATCACTTTAAATATATCCTGCCACTCCCTTCTGGCTTGCAGAGCTTCTGCTGAAAGATCGCTGTTAACCGTATGGGGATTCCCTTGTATGTTATTTGTTCTTTTTCCCTTGCTGCTTTAATATTTTTCTTTGTATTTAATTTTTGATAGTTTGATAAATATGTGTCTTGGTGTGTTTCTCCTTGCGTTTATCCTGTATTGGACTCTCTGCACTTCATGTGCTTGATTGACTATTTCCTTTCCCATATCAGGAAGTTTTCAACTATAATCTCTTCAATATTTTCTCAGACCATTTCTTTTTCTCTTCTTTTTCTGGGACCCCTATAATTGGAATGTTGTTGAGTTTAATGTTGTCCCAGAGGTCTCTGAGACTGTCCTCAATTCTTTTCATCCTTTTTTCTTTATTCTGCTCTGTGGTAGCTATTTCCACTCTTTTATGTTCCAGGTCACTTATCCATTCTTCTGCCTCAGTTATTCTGCTATTGATTCCTTCTAGAGAATTTATAATTTCATTTATTGTGTTGTTCATCATTGTTTGTTTGCTCTTTAGTTCTTCTTGGTCCTTGTTAAACATTTCTTATATTTTCTCCATTCTATTTCCAAGATTTTGGATCATCTTTACTATCATTATTCTGAATTCTTTTTCAGGTAGACTGCCTATTCCTCTTCCTTTGTTTGGTCTGGTGGGTTTTTACCTTGCTCCTTCATCTCCTGTGTGTCTCTGTGTCTTCTCATTTTGCTTAACTTACTGTGTTTGGGGTCTCCTTTTTGCAGGCTGCAGGTTTGTAGCTCCCATTGTTTTTGGTGTCTGCCCCCAGTGGCTAAGGTTGGTTCAGTGGGTTGTGTAGGCTTCCTGGTGGAGGGGACTGGTGCCTGTGTTCTGGTGGGTGGGGCTGGATCTTGTCTTTTTGGTGGGCAGGGCTCCGTCTGGTGGTGTGTGTTGGGGTGTCTGTGAACTCAGTATGATTTTAGGCAGCCTCTGCTAATGGGTTGGGTTGTGTTCCTGTCTTGCTAGTTTTTTGGCATGGGATGTCCAGCACCGGAGCTTGCTGGCCGTTGGGTGGAGCTGGGTCTTAGCGTTGAGATAGAGATCTCTGGGAGAGCTTTTGCCGATTGATATTACATGGGGCCGGGAGGTCTCTGGTGGTCCAATGTCCTGATCTTGGCTCTCCCACCTCTGAGGCACAAGCCTGACACCAGGCCGGAGCACCAAGAACCTGTCAGCCACATGGCTTGGCACATGGTGAAGACCGTGTTGAAGACTGAGTATGACACCAGCCAGGCTGCTTTCTTCACATGCAGAAACTACTACCAGATCAGTGAGAGACACTGGTCTTGACCACCCTTGATGGCAAGGACCGCACCTTGTGAAAGGATGTCAATCAAAATGGACCCGGAGGAGAGGAAAAATCTAAAATTTTTATATAAAAATACTCTTCTTAAATGTTTACTACTTAGACTACCTGTAAAGAATCTAGTCAAATTTGGAAAATAGCAAATGACTACTTTATACATGGGTAATGTTTAGCTCTGAGATCCTCAGTGATGATAATGTAGTCACATATCACAATCTACTTTTGGGTTGGTGAACAACATCATTCATTCATCAGTTCATGGACATTTCTAGTTTTGTTCATCAATTTCATTTTAAATTCCCAGGATCTGAATTAACTGTGTGTGTCTGCTTCCAACAGGAGGGTAGTCTTTTTAAAATTATACATGTCAGTGCATCACTTACATCATGTCACATCCTGTTATGCTTCTTCCCACTATGAACTGGCATAACACAACACGACATGAGAGAAATGTATTGACATAGTGAGAGATGTCAAAAAATATGAAATTTTAGCAGATAATATGGTACAGATATTTTGAGTTATCTTAATTCTTCTGAGCAACTTGGTTTACCTTATTAAAGTTGGTTCTTGAAAAAGCTGACAGCAAAATTGTTTGTACTTGATCCCAGAAGATTTCAACTTAAGTTTGGATGTCTAAAATGTTAAGTGATAACGTGGTATAGGGGAAATATTTACATTTAATCATATGGTATTTTTAAATATTCTACTACAAATAACTCAAACTATCAGAAAATTATGTAGAATTTTGACTTATAATGGAGTAAGGTCATGGTTTCATGGGACAAGAGCACTAACAGAAGGAATAATTTTAATGTGCTGAACAACCAAGAGTCAGGATTTGCAAATCAAAATTCTAACAATGACCAAGGGGTCAAAGTAAACAAATGATAGAGGGAAGCTGGGCTAGGATAGAGATGGACAGGGCAACGTGTGCCTCATAGCTAGTGTTCAGCTCCAGCCATTGTTGTCTTATGGAAAAATGTGGGTCTATTGTCCCAGATCTTCTTGCTCTTCGGGAGAAGATTTTCTATGTGTGAACTATATTGGTTTTTGAATGTTGGCAAGTAATTCATAGTTTTAAAACATGAACAGGTTAAACAAAACATACCTGTGTGCAGAGAGAGCTGGTCGGGCTACTGCACCCCCTCTAGAGTCTTAAATGCTAATACATATGCCCAATAATCATTATGTTCATGGTTGACTCAAGGAGCTCAGCTGCTGGAAATTCAATACCGTACAAGCTAGAGAGGAGCACATGTTCAAGAGCAAATGTCTAATTTTTGACTAGGCTAACTTTGCTCCATGACTCTCAGCATTTACAAGCCACCCTCCAGCCTGCTGCTGACACAGAATACTGTTAACTGCAGATAAAGTGTAAACATTCCCACTGAAGAGTAGAAGCTTAACCTAAAAGGAATTTTTATACTCACATGTTCCAAAATGTGTTGTGAACCCAGAATTTCCAGCTAAAGTTTATAATAACTTTCCCCACTGATTCCATTAAGGGACCTGGGGACAATAGACCTGGGAAAGAAGAATGGGTGGCTATTCCAATTCACAAAAACTTTGAAATATACATTTTTAATCCAGTTTTGTTACTTTCAAAGATAGCACAGTTTTGTTGGCTGCAATCACAATGACATTTACTGATGAACTATTACATACCAAGTGCTAGCAAGGGCTAAGCACATAAAAATGAGGAAAGCCTTGTCTAGTAGATGAGAAGAGTTTTGCAAACAAATCATTATAATAGTACAGTGTGATTCATGCTATAAAAGAGGAAGGAACAAAGTATACCTCCCTAGAAGAGACAGTGATCAAATCCAACTGGGCATGGAAGATGAACGTTTTGCCAAAGAGGAGACACTTGAGCAGGTCTGAACCCAAGAACTGAAATAGTTTAGCCAGCAAAGAGAATTACAAATAATTAAATATAGAGACAGCATGGGGCTCAAGGATGTTGGAAAGGAGAGAGCAGCAAGTTATAGGTCATCCTAAGAGTTTGGGCTTAATTTTTGGCAATGAAAAACTATTGAAGGCTTTTAAGCAGAGAAGTGCAGCAGATCAAACCTTTGTTTTAAAAAGATCACTGAGAACGTGTAGGGACAGAAGCGGGGGGTACTCAGAGACAGGGAAATGAGCTAAGAAGCTGTATCAATAATCTATGAAAGAATCATGAAGGCTGAATATTTTTAATAAGCAAAACTAAGAAAAGGAAAATAATAATTCTTAGTACACACTATATGAAGAATAACAAACATAACTGTACTTTTACTTTTTTCTTTTAACTTTTTAGACCAAAATAATCATGTATATGTTGTCTAAATTGCCACAAAATGCAATGTTAGAACTTAAGTTCATAAACAATAACCAATGACTAAAATCATATCAATAAAAGTCTATGTTAATGAAGAAAAATTACAGCTTCTAACCTCAAGCTAAATTTTTTTGTCAGATTCTCTTGATGCTTATTCAAAGAAGTTATTTGTTTAAATGCAGTTTTATTCCTTTACTAGAGTTGGTAGAGCGTAGAAGTGTCATGTTGCTTGTCTCAGTCTGGGTTCCCCGAGAGCAGAGTCTGAGGTTGAGGGCTCATAGGCTCCTACTTTATCATGGAGAGCAACTCTGGGAGCAGGAGTGAGGGACAAGGGGAAGGAGAAAAAGCCCTAACAAAGACGAGGATGTGTTTCAAGTTCAGCACTGCTAACTGCAACTGAGTGTTCCAACATCCTAGAAACTCTCTACCCAGCTTCTCAGAATAGCTGTTGGAGGAAGCAAAAGGGGGAACTTTTCCACCAGCTCCCACCTTCCATGGGTTTTAACCCAGGCTTAATATTGCCCAATTAACTCCCTGCACATTTCCCAGTTCCACATGTGTAGATCCCCAGCACCCAGCTGGTCATGCAGTTCCCCACACCTGTCAGTCAACACCTGTGTGGAAGGTCAGAGGTCCACAGGGGCACCAGGTAGGTGCTGTCAGATTGCACTTGCATGGCGTCAGTCAGAGCCCACTTAGAGCGGCCTGCTGCTGTAGAGGCTGGGACAAGACAGGTGAGACCAATGGTTTCTCAAGCGGGGTCCACCAGGTATATGATACTAAGCCTGACTTCTAAAACAAACTTATACAATCAGAATAATACATGAAAATGAAAACAACCTTCATTAATCATTCTATAATCAGAACTTTTCACTAAGAATTTATCTTTGAGACAAGAGATATAAACACAAGTACAATTATTTGTTTACAGTTCTCACCCACTCAGTGATTTGCTTTTGGTCTTAACCATGCTATATGCCAGCATTTCAATTCATTTACTGTAATTCTCTGATCCTACCACCCTTTCAGGTCTCTAACTTCCCTCATGTCCTCCTCCCTTCCCACCTTGGATTCCATGCTTCATTGTGATAATTATTCACTTGCATATATCCACTCCCTCACCTTCTCTCCAGAACCTGTGTGAAACAACAGAAGGAAGCAGAAAAAAGAATTTCGACAAGCTCTCCCGCCACATTCTCACACCTTCCTGCAGCTGGCGCCTACTTCTGCCTTCCCTTCTGTTTCCCTGGGTGGCTTGCCTGTTCCGATGAGGGCCCTCCCCCTCCATCTCCTCCTTGGTTCCATCTCCTCTTGCTCACTAAGAGACATTGCTCCAGTGGTCTGTCTTCTCTTTCTTCCCTCTATCATCAATTTTCCTTCTCTATTGGATCAGTGTTCAGAATGCAGTTACTAGGATGTTCGGATCTTTAAAATACCCTCTCTTGACCACATGTAGCCTAGGAGACCATAGCCTACTAGCTAACAAGCAATTTCTCTGCTCCCCTTTGTAGTATTCCTCTTCAGCTTCTTCTCCTATCATTCTCCCTTGAACCTCCTGCCAGATGACTTCTATCCCCACCTCTCCATCACACCTTCACTTGTCAAGATCGTTAATGATTATCGCACTGATGAACGCAACGGTCATTTACCAGTTCTCATCTTAAATGTCAACAACATTTGATACAGATGATCTTCTCTTTAAGCTTTTTTCTGGCTTTGTTTCTGGGGAAATATTCCCTCTAAATTTTCCCTCTATCTCACTGTCTATTCCTTCTCATTCTCTTTGTTGATGCTTCTGCATCTCACCAAACTCTAAACCTGAGAGCCTCGAGCCTCAATTTTGTGACTTCTTTTCTCTACATACACTCGGGATTTAGTTAACCACCTCCAGTTCCCGGAGCTATAAATGTCATCTATTCCCTGGATACCATCTAATCCAGACTCTCTCTAAACCATCTCAATTTCAATACCAAAATTTGCTTCTTCTCACACATTAAAATCTTAGAACCACATATGAATTCTCTTCTTTTTACTCCATTACTCAATCTCTGATCAAGTTCTTTTAGACCCTTATTTGCTGTAATAATAACCATAAAAACTAAGACATATATATGCAATGTCTTGAATGTATTTCATCATTTCCATTCCTACTAACCTTACCCTTATTAGGACCTTTTTTTTTTTTTTTTTTTTTTTTGGCTGTGTTGGATCTTCGTTGCTGCGCATGGGTTTTCTCTAATTGCGGCGAGCGGGGGCTACTCTTTGTTGTGGTGCACGGGCTTCTCATTGTGGTGGCTTCTCTTGTTGCAGAGCACGGGCTCTAGGCACGTGGGCTTTAGTAGTTGCAGCACGTGGGCTCAGTAGTTGTGGCACACAGGCTTAGTAGTTGTGGCTCACGGGCCGTAGAGTGCAGGCTCAGTAGTTGTGGAGCACAGGCTTAGTTGCTCCATGGCATGTGGAATCTTCCTGGACCAGGGATCAAACCTGTGTCCCCTGCATTGGCAGGCAGATTCCTAACCACTGCGCCACCAGGGAAGCCCATTAGGACCTATTGTAATTAAATTACTAAAACAATTTTATTTCCTCCTGTTTTCCTTCCCCATTCACTTCCAATTCATTCTTCCATACCCTATAAAATAAATGTTTTGATTCTTGCCATAGTTTTCAAATGTTCATTATAATTTATATGAACTATTGATGGGCCAGAGATGCACATGTGCTTCCAACTTACAGTCTAAATATCACTGATAGTTTAGTTTTCTTACAGATCATGAACCATTGATTGTAAAGGTAAAAATAACCAGCTTGAAGATCTCCTGGTACCTCCACATTGGTCAGGTAATTTTGGCATAGGCTGTAGTAGCAGTCAATTCCAAAATTTTAGTGTTTTCAGGCAAAAATTAGAATTTTGGAGAACTTGTATCTGCCCCTGAGCTTAATGACGTCCCAGTACTTAAAAACTCTTCTGATGAGATCAGCAGTGGTATTAACAAATGTGATCTTTAGATATTGCCTAATGAAATGTGTCAACATATGGAAGATCTGCAAAGTTAGTTTACAAATATTTTCCAAGTTATTGAGGCATAATGTTACAAAATCATGCATGAGTGAAAGAGTCAAACTGCAAGACAGGCCAGTGGATTTTAATGAAGCAGAGTACAAAAAGTTCATTAACATCATTTCAGACCCCTCACTGAAACACGTTAAGAAACTACCACTTGTCAATGTCAAAGGAGAATATCGACAACTCCCCAAAAGGCTATTAAAATACTCTTCCCTTTTCCAACTACATATCTAAGGTCAGACTTTTTTCATGTACTTTAACCAAAACAGCATATCACAACAAAGTGAATGTAGAGGCAGACATAAAATTCAGCTGTCCTTCTGACATTAAAGAGATTTGGAAAAGTGTAAACCCATGCCACTCTTCTCTCTAAATTTTGAAGGCGTTTGGAAAATATACTTATTTTTCACAAAATACATGTTAGTTTTAACATCGGTTTACTACTATTTTTAAATTAATTACTAAATTTTCTTTAGTTTCTCTATTTTAATCTCTACTATAGTAAGTATCGATAGATACAACCCACATAAAAAAAGCTAGACAGTGTTCTCACTACTTAATAGTGTTAAGGAGGCCTAACACTATAAAGTCTGCAAATTATTGGTCTAAGCCTCTGACTTCCTTTTCTTCCTGTACTTTTTGTCCCTGCAGACAAAGGGTCTCTTCTTTTTGCCTGAACTAAACCTTTTTCTGTCAGTATATTAAATACTGTTATTATTTATTTGGTTATTTAGTTTTTGGTTGTTTTTCAGAGTCCAGTCATTTTATTAAGCTCTGTATTAACTCTAACAGTTTTTCAATCCATTCTTCTGCTCTTTATGTGTACAGTAACATCACTGGAAAATATGAAACTGAATCTCCTTTCTAACTAGAGCTCCATTCTTATTTATTTGTTACTACTTCCAAACCAATATTAAATAATAGCATTGTAGGGATAAGATGACAGTGATTGCTAATTTTTATTAAGAATATCTCCAGTGTTTCTCCACAAAGTAAGATGGTGACAGTTGGTAATGCAAATGCTTTACATCTAAAAAAGTATGCTTCTCCATCCTGGTTTGATAAGAATTTGACCAGAAGAGATTTTAGATTTAATTAGATTCTTCTGGGGTTTGATAAACAGAGAAGTGGCCCCAAAGATGTCTACATTCTAATCCGCAAAACCTGTTACTGTGTTACCTTACATATAGTGAAACATACTTTGCAGATGTGATTAAGGGCCTTGATATGGGGAAATTATCCCAGATTATCCAGGTGGCCTCAGGGTAATCACAAGGGTCCATGTAAGAGGAAAGGCAAGAGGGTCAGAGTCAGTAAAGATGTGATGACAGAAGAAGTTGGAAGGATAAGAGGAAGGGGACATGAGCCAAGGAAAGCAGGTGGCCTCTACAAGCTGGAAAAGCATAAAAATGGATTCTTCCCTAGAGCCTCCAGAAGGAATGCAGCCCTGTCAACACTTTGATTTTAGGGCTCCTGATCTCCCAAACTGTAAGATAATAAATTCGTGTTGTTTCAAGACATTGAGTTTGTGGTAATTTGTTACAAAAGCAATAGGAAACTAATGTATTAGGCATCACTCATAATGATCATATTACTTTTATTCTGCAACCTATGATGTAATGTTCAAATTAATATGTCAAATCATAATGAATTATTTTATTTGAGGATGAAAAACTAGTTTTGGTTATGGTGTTTCATTATTTAAAATATGCTCCTATTTTTTATTTTCTGATATTTATTTAGTATATTTTATCCATGTATTACAGTAATGACATTAATCTGTAGTTTTCACTGCTGTGCTGTGTCATAACTTTGTTATCAAAGCTCACTAGCTTCATAAAATGATTTGAAAATGTTCTCTTTTTATGCTCTCAATCTACTTAAACACTATGGGAATTTTAATCAGTGCACTTTGAAGACACAAAAGTTAAAACTTGAATTTACTTTTTAATTTTTTTAACAGCTGTAGGCCTACTTAAATTTAAATTTTCCACCTCTTTTCAGACCAATTTTATTAACTTATACCTTGTCAGGAACTTATGTATTCATTGATATTTTTAAGTTTATTAGCATAGGGGGGTGGGTGCAAATTTTCTTTAAATGTTAAACTCTCCCATTTACTGATATATCCCCCCTTATAAACTATAAATGTCTACATTTAATGTTCCATTTATTTTGTTCTTGTTTGGATATGCCAGAAGTTTTCTATTATTCTTCCTTTTTTGCTGTTGTTTCCTAAAAAAATAATAAATCAGTGATTGAATCATATTCTTTCTCCTGAGTTTCTTATGTTTGCTTGTTGTTTTTCTTCAAACTTTTTGGGTTAAATATTAATTGATTTTCATTCTTTGTTGTTTAATAAACAAGGAACTCCAGGCTATAAATTTGCCTTCAAACCATGACTTTGGAAATATCACAGTGGTTTTAATTTAGAGAGTGCTCCTTATCTCTCTAAATATGCTAGCTAAAATCTGTAGTGTTACTTTAATCCAAGAACTCTTTGGCAAAATGCTTTATTTTGCTTTTAATATCCAACTAGTGTGAATTTTTTGTTTAGATGTGCAATTAAGTTTTTATTTTATTGCAATGCCATTAAAATACACAGCTTACACAGTTTCTACTCCTTGTTTTTAATTATGATTTTGACGGTGTGTGTTTGGCATATGATCAGTTTTTGTAAGTGTTTGAGGCATTTCTAAAGAAATATTGTTCCTATAGAATACAGAGTTTTTATATAGATACATTTAAATTTTATAAAATTTTTAGTAATAAATATATACATGCCACATATCATATATGTAAAAATATAAATATAGATATAATTATTATGTTAACTCCATTTTTTAAGTCCTTTCAGTCCCTTATTTTATTTTTACTTTTGATCTGTCCAAGGACTAAGAATAGTATGTGATAAAGCATCCCATTACATTGTGTTTCTGTCAGTCTCTCCATGTATTTCTAACAGTTTATGCTGTAGATAATTTATCTTTTCAGTTACATAATGTTTTATGACTGCTATAACTTTATTGTGGACATTAGCTTTTATCAAAATAAAAACATGACATTATATGCTTTTTATTCGTGAATTCTATTTTGTATTAAAGTAATATTGCTTCCTCTGGGTTTGATTTTCTTTTTTTTGGTAAGTCTGATGTATGTTTGTCTTTAACTTTATATTTAACATTCTCTTTCATGTTGTTTTACATATGGTCCAAAAAGATTTGGAGAAGTCTGTAGCCAGCCTAAATTTTGTTTTTTATAAGTAACATGATTTTCCTGCTAACATTTCTGATAATTTTGCTGTATTTTTAGAATATAATAATTTCACCAATATGTGTAGTAAAATTATATTTCTCAGATTTCATGAGCTATTTCTATATTTTAAAAGCCAGTCTATCTTTTGCTAATGAATCTTCTTCTGTTACATCTTTGCTTACTACTTTTGTTCATCTACTCTGTTCTCACTTTCTATATATGTAGATTGCATCATATAGCTCTGCCCATATTACTAAAGTTTTATTATTTTCAATTATTTATACTTTTCCTGAAATTGTAATATTTCATCACATCTATTTTTTTATTTTTATTTTGTTAATTTGATTTTCTTCTGTCAATTTTTTATAGCCTGCTTCCCTTGAAGTTACTAATCTAACAGTTCTGTTTATCATACCAATACAGTACTTCTGTATCTTAATTTTGTTTTATCTTCATAATTGCTTGTTAAAACCTAATGAATGTTTTTTGAATCTCATTGGAAACATAAATTTTCTAAAATTTTTCTGCCTTTCTGAACACAGATGTGCTACAGAGAATATATCCTCTATCCTCTGATTCTACTGGGCAGTTCCCTGCTTTTGATCAAGTAACTGCTTATTATATTGTTGCCTCAGGCAGTAATCCATTCAATACCAGCCTTCTAAGGGAAGGAGCCCCAGTGTCATGGTCTCGTGTATGATTTGGCCATCCTTCCCACAGCCTGACTTCATCTTTTTAGGACTCTGAAAGAAGAAAAATAACGTGTTGGGCAGACCTTAGAATAGTGGTAATACCAGACCAAGACAATAAAATGTTCAAAGGAATGGAGATAATATTTGACCAAGATGTAACACTGAGTACACGTATCTTTTTTTCCCTTCCTGCTTAAAGTCCTTGGAATGACAGAAATTATACTTTTAAAGTACATTAATGCACATCAGTGAAAATGAAAGTGCCATTAGTAGACTAGAGTATTTCAGGAATTACTGAAAAACAGACCATAATCAATCACATAAGCAAAAAAGAAAAGCAATCCCAGGAGTGCTCTGGGCTCAGCAAGAAAGGTGCACAGAAAATCATTAGGTTGATTGCCCATTGCCCAGAACAGTAGGCAGCAGAGGTATTTTCCTGGAAGCCGCAGCTAATGCAATAAATACTAAATGTTAGATCTGGAAAGGCAATGTTTTGGCAGATAGCTAACAAAACCAGGAAGAATAGGAATCCCTAATTCCTAGAAGTACCTGTGCACCCCATACAACAGTATGTATGATCTCTCCCCTAGAATAAGCAGGGACTGTCTATAGATTGTGAACAAGAATATTTAACCACAAAGAAGAGGCGAAAGATAATAATTACCAAATATTTGAGGAAATTATCAGCATGATAAAGACAGCAAAATTAAATAAAGAATTAACAGCTGAGAAATTAAAGTTTGCCTAGCAGAGCAAACATTTCAAATATTTATACTTGATATATTTAGAGACCTTCAAAAGGATATTTCATACACAAAAATAGAAACAATTAATGATCTTAAAACTTTAAATATGATTGTCAAAAAAATTAAGTGGTAATTTTGAAAGCTAAATGAAATGAAAACATAGCCAAAGAATGAATTCACAAACTGAAAGAAGAATCTGAAAGATTCTTCCAAAACATGATACAAAAGAATAAAATATTGATTACACTGTACAAAATAAATCTAAGACATATTTATAATAGAATTATAAACTCCAACATCCATTATACTAGATTTATGAAAAGAGTAACAAGCACAATGAAGGAAAGAAAATCATCAAAAAATTATAGAAGAAAATTTCCCAGAGCTAAAAAAAGATGCATGCCTTTGGGCCTAACTAGGGCTCAACAGAATCAAAGAAAAAAGATACTCATGAAGATAAATTATAGTAGAGTTTTAAAACTCCAAAGAAAGGTAAAATCCTAAAGTTTTCATGGGGAAGTAAATAGGTGACCTATGAAGGAATAAGACGCAGTATATTAGAATCAAGTTTCTCAGCAACAACTTATTCTAGAAGACAATGGAGCAATGCTGTCAGAGAACCAGAAGGACATTTCTTTAAATCTAATTCTTGACCCAGCTATAGTTTTAATCAATTATAAAGAGACAATAACAGCATATTCAGAAAAGCAAAGACTCAAATTTTACCCCTCTCACATCCTTTCTAAAAATAACTACTTAAGAATATTCTGTTTTATACCAGTGAAAACCTCAGTGAAATGGATTATAAAATGACCTGAAATGTTTCAAGAAGTAGTGGAAAATCTGAACAGAATAATTACTGTAGAAGAAAATGTTAAAGTTTATTCCTAAAATGGTATCAAACCCAGATGATTTTACGGAAAAATCATAGTAAACAATTCCCAGAACAAATAATCCCCATGAGCATAGAAAAATAGGGAAATGTGGAAGTCTGCCCAACATATTTTTGAAGGCTAGCAAAATTCTGATAGCACAAATTGGACAAGGATAAGACAAGATAAAACTGTAGTCCAATTTTGCTTATTATATAAATTCAAGATATTAATAAATGAATCCCATAGTCCAGCCACAAAATAAAATATTGTTATCAAATATACTATCATAGAAATGAAAGCCTGATGTAACCCTAGGAAATTTATTACAGTAATTCAGTATAAGAAGTAGATTAAAGGAAGAAAATGATATTATAACCCCAACAGATGCCAAGAATTTTTAATAAAATTCAACCCCATTACTGACTTGAAGTGGTGATTAAATTCTTCTGCCACTCTGAATCCTACCATCCCCAATGAAAATAATAAGTCTATTTTTATTGGGGCATCACCTACCATGACCCCCACTTACAGAGGACAGTCACTACTGATTTTCTAAAGAATTTTAGTAATCCTTCAACAATGTATTTCTCAATGCCTCAATGAAGAGAACGTTCCCTGAGCCTTCTTGAGAAACTTAATTAAAGAATGAGTAAGCAGGTTATACAAACTTCAACATTTCTAACTATCCAATTATTTTTATTCTTTCTTCTATATAATATCAAAGAATTTCTGGTATCTCAACTGCATTTAATGCAGGCCACCACAGAGAACAGATTTCAATTATCAGAGCAAGACTTTAGAACCATTCCCTGCTACATTGCATATGTCAACTGAAAAAAAAATACACAACCTACAAGTTAAGAATTATGTTTTATATTTGTAAGTCCCATGTGCTTTGCTTTGTGGTTATTTGGTACCATCCTACGACTAGAAGCAAAACTGTATTGAGAGACCTGAACATCTCCTTACCCTTAAACATTTGCATCCCCTATAGTATTTAGAATACTATCTTGTACATACTAGATGTTATTCTTTTTGTATGAACATTAACAAATAAAAAGTTTGATCCACATCTCAAACATAGAAACTAAACTTTTAAAAGAGTTTTAAGAAACAAATATTTCAATTAAAAAAATTTATGTATATAACTTTATTTTAACCCAACAGACAAAAGGGGAGGCATGTGTTCTTCTCATTTAATTACATTT
Organism: Balaenoptera musculus; assembly: GCF_009873245.2. Classification (NCBI taxonomy): domain Eukaryota; kingdom Metazoa; phylum Chordata; class Mammalia; order Artiodactyla; family Balaenopteridae; genus Balaenoptera; species Balaenoptera musculus. Next base: position 73,882,293 of record NC_045787.1, read on the forward strand.
TAAGACCTGGGTCAACCTTTCCTCTGCACTTGGGACCTTCCCATTTTCCAACAAGCTAAGCTCTTTGTCATTGTACTAGCTGCTTTGTAAGAGCTATAACGTATAAAAAGAGAGATATAGGGTGGAACCCTAGACACCTGGAAAAGCTAATGCCTAATTCCTCAATATCCACAATTGTGAGCTGTGTAGCTGCCATTGCAGAAAAGTACATTTTCCATTATCAGAAATGATGAACCAGATTTCCCCACTACCCACTCGAGTAGAGTAACACATCTGAGGCTTTCCGGTAGAAATTAACAAACCCAGTAGCACTCCAGTGTCCTAGAATCCTTAATGAATATCCCTAAACACTTTACTTAACGCTGAGAGGACACATCAGCACTACGGGGAAAAAGAAGCCCATAATTACTTAGCTTTTTATTTAAATCATCTTACAAATTGTTTAGTCTCTCCTTATATAATTTGGAGTGTAGACTTTTTTTATTCCTGAACGTGTCTTGGTGTGAGAGACATCACATGTCCTGACACATGTTGTTGGAGGGATGGGGAAGGATTGGTGTTAAAAAACTATCCCTGTGCCCAGTAGCTCAAGTTCCCTATAAGTAATGAGTCTTTACTTTAGTGGAGCCAACTTATATGTTAGCGGCCACCCACCCAGCTATGGTCTATCAAATGCTAATGGAAAATTATAACGAGCATTTGAATGGCTAGAGCTCAGCAGATAAGAAATCACTGTATATTTAGAGTCATTTTACAAACTGCCTCTATCTTCAGAAAATTAGGCTTGCACTTTCCTTTCTATCATCCTATTTTTTTTTTCAACTTAGTTGCGAAGTCACAGGGCAGAATCTGATTCATACCACTAATGTCTTTTTGTTCTTGGTTCTACTGCTTTCACAAAAATGCTGTAGGCAGTTCGCTAGAATGACTAATTTACTGGAGAAGTTATCAGAGTCCATTCAGTTGCAACTATAAAATAATTCAAGTAAGACAATGGTGCCTGCTAGCACTCCATGGGGAAGGTTTGTCCGTTCATCTATTTGATTCACCCCAACATATTCATCTGTGAAGTTAAAAATCTCATCTAGAATGCCCTGTTCATGATCAATTTGTCATTCCTGTCATAAATTAAGTAATGAAAATAGGAGAGTTTTTTTTAAGGTAAAGCAAAGTCTAAATATGTTTTACACCACTCAACCGAATTTTGCATCACAGAATTTAAATATTTTAAATACTATTTATATTATAATATTTAGAAGCAAAATCGCCTTCCCTGAATTAGTTTCAAAAGTTCTTGCTGTATTGCTCTGGTGGGTGTGGAATATTCAAGAATCCATGTATATATACTGGGTTAGCCATTTTTAATTTTTTAAAAATGTTATTCATCATGAGCATAATAAGAAATATCAATAAACTTAGGCTTAGAATGTAAATATAATAAAATTATAGAAATTGTCATGTTTGCCATTACTAAAACAGTGCCAAGTCACCCAGATGCATGCACTTCCAATGGGTTCTGTTAGATAAAACTATATATGACAGTAATTCACTCTATACCAATTTCTTCTAGTACTGAACTCTCAAACATTTTATAACTGATTTTATCCATATTGAAAGAGAGAAAGTTTAGTCTTCCAACAGCCATTCAATATTCATAAGTATTGTTTCCCTACAGTATGAAAGGTAAAGGACTGGAATTAGATTATATAAATAGTAATAGTACTTATCAAAACATTAAAACTTTCAGCCCGGGCTTCCCTGGTGGCGCAGTGGTTGGGAATCCGCCTGCCAATGCAGGGGACATGGGTTCGAGCCCTGGTCCAGGAGTATCCCACATGCCGCAGAGCAACTAAGCCTGTGCACCACAACTACTGAGCCTGCGCTCTAGAGCCCCTGAGCCACAACTACTGAGCCTGTGTGCCATAACTACTGAGCCTGCACTCTAGAGCCTGTGCTCTGCAACAAGAAAAGTCACCGCAATGAGAAGCCCACACACCGCAACGAAGAGTAGTCCCCGCTCTCCACAACTAGAGAAAGCCTGCGCACAGCAACGAAGACCCAATGCAGCCAAAAATAAATAAATTAAAAATAAATAAATTAAAAAAAGAAAAACTTTCAGCCTCTGTCTTTCCAGAAAACTGCTACTCAAAACCAAATGAAGTAATCAGAAAATAGAAGACCAGAATGCAGATACAATAGAAGAATACGAAGACTAGAAATGTAACAGAATACAATGCTTCCTGTCTCAAAACTTTTAGTATTGTTTATGTTGTTCCTCCCCTTAGTATTGATATAATAGGGCCCATGCGTATAGGATTGGGACGGATTAAACAGAAACATTGGAAAGAGCTCAGAAATGTCAGCCCAAAGTCAAGAAAATATGATTCCATAAAATGCCCTCATGCCCTCAGCCCAGTCCCTAAATCCAACCTCACCTCTTATTCTTCTCCCACCTCACCTATTCTTTGTAAAACTATTGAACTATTTTAAATTCCCTAAACTTGACAGGCCTTCTCACATCTCCTTGCCTTTAGGAATAATGTTTCCTCTTCCCTGCTTCTATAAATTCCTGTTTGACTACGTTTTAGCCCAAATATAACTTCCTCTGGGAATCTTTCTCTTACTGCCCCAGAAAACCTAGATTCTCTTTCCTTTATGTTCCCACCATGTGTTATAGATGGTACATTATTAGAAATGTTCTCATTTCACTCATTTTACCATAATCGTGTGTGTATATTCCTCCCCACTAAGCACTTTTTTGAGAGCAAGAATTATATTTGACTCATTTTTATATTGCTAACATTTATTATAGTTCCTGGCACACTGTGGATGATCGATAGTTTTTTTAAAGAATAAAATGAGGGAATTAAAATAACAACATTATGAATGCTGCCTAAAATTTCATGAAAAATGTTTTGAAGTGGGAAATAAGAAAGTATATATTTATATAAATGGGGTTTTTATGAGTATTTCTAAGTGGGAACTTCAGAATGGCAACTCTAGAAACCATAGTTGTCATGAGACCAAATTCAATACGTGGAGATAATCTGCAGATAATGAGAAAAAGGACTCAATACTGACCCATACGGAGTATCACTTTTTACAAATTTTACAGGTGAGTAAAGGAAAAAGATTCGACCACAAAGGTAAGAATGAAGCCAGGAGAATGTCCTGGACCCCGAGTGAAGAGTCCTTCATGAGGGAGAGAATGGTCACCTTAGTGAAATCCTGCTAAGAAGCAGAGCAAAATTAGCACATGAAAGTGTCCCCTGGATTGGACAATAGGGAGGTTTTTGGTAACCTTGAGAAGAGTGATTTGTTTTCAGTGGTGGGATAAAAAACTCAGAGTAGATTAAAGATTTGAATGTGAGGAAGTGCAGACAGCACCCACAGTTAAGTAGTTTGAGAAGTTTGGTTGAGAAAAAGGAGAGAGAAATGGGAAGGGGCCAGCTGAAAGGGATACGGTGTGAAGAAAGAACTGTTTTTAGCACAGAAGATATGAATGATCCATTCGAGAGGGAAAGATTGAGTTACCCCTTCTCTCCTGCAATGTCAGAGAGAAAAGGCTATAAGCATTTGGGAGGAGATGGGATCCAGAGCACAAGTAGAGGTTGTGGCCATTGTTCAGAGGAGGTTCACTCTATTCATTAAAGAGGCAAGAAGGAGTAGATGGGTGTGGAAGCAAGGAGGGTCCTAGATATGGTAGCAGGAAGATGACAGCTAATTTCATCCCAAAGCTCATAGAGTCACATTCTTTAGGTCATGCTGAAAGGACACAGTTTACATCTCTGTCAGTCAGGGTAAGCTGTGTTTTACAGGGGTAAAAGAGAGTTGCAAAACACCAAAGGCTAGCAATAACAAAAGTGTGTCTCTCATGCACAGTATTGTGTATATCACAAGTCAGCCGTAGCTTGGCTCTACTTTGCCCTTTATCTGGAACTTTGCTGACTGTCATGCAGAGGGAAAGAGAATAAGCAAACTATGCCCTGGCTCTTAAAGCTTCTGCTTGAAGTGACAGCTCACTTCTGCTCATATTTCCTTGGCCAAACCACATCTAAAGGCCAGGCCTGCACTCAACAGGGCAAAGATATAGGAAGACACTGACGAGAAAGCCATGGAACATGGGTGAACAGTGATAGAATCTACAAGTCTTATAGATAGTTCATTCCTATCTTTCAGTTTAAAAATCAGAGGTATAGCTAATATCCCAACTCATGGATATTTTTTATCCTATGACTACCTATTCTCCACATCCATGCTCACTAGACTAAAATGACTAGTGTATTTTAGAACATTCACTGGCCTAGTGCCACCTCCTAAACTGTCATTCCAGCTGTAACTCTAGTCTCCCCTTTGGTAGATGGTCACAGGTGATTTCTGCCATTCACTCATTCACCAAGTATTTACTATTTGCTAGTTAGATCAACGTTATTAATACCCACCCCTGCTACAAAGTTGTTGTACTTTGCATATGACAAATGGATAAAATATATGCTTTATGATAATTTTCATGTAGCTAAATATCTCCTAGGTTTGAGAAAACTATGAGAAACATTACATATGAAATATGGATGTTGACTGTATTTTATGACAATTAAATGGGTTTTCTCCTTCTTGGAGAAGGAAGAAATGCTTATCAGAAAGTCTATCCTTTGAAACTGTGCCTGACTTGTACCATTTTTATTCAAAACATTTTTATTCATAACCAGTAGGAAAAAAATTTAACTTTATTAATTAATTAAATGATTGCATAGGATGGATTCATTGGGGAAACATTCTGCTAAGGTTCAAAATGCAGACAGATAATTTTAACTTGTAGAATTCAATGACAGATAAGAGAAAGAAACCAAGGTTGAACTAGCTCATCTATAAATGAAAAAAATATAAGGCTTCCATAAATTAAAACACCCTCATTGGTAACTGACCAGCACAGCAACAAGATAGCAGAAAAATTTTCTAGCAAATATGGTATACCCTTTAAACAAAGTTCTTCATGGTATTTTCCTATATTTAAAAGGATTCCTGTCCAGGGCATATTGCTACTTTGTATTCCTCTTGATATTTTCATTAAAAAGAGAGCCGCTGTGCAAAATAATGTCCTTGTCTGTCCCTTCCTCATACAAACCTCCAATCAAATTTAATAAAGCTAGTTTGATACAATGCCAGCCTACACTTGGTTTACCCTTGGTTGACTTTAATAGGGTCAAAAATATTTTCGCATTGGCAGTGTATGCATTAATCATTTTTCCAGAGGATTTAGAAAATTGGAAGAGACAAGGCCAAGCAAAATTTTAAATTAATTGGGCCTACCCCAGCCTTCCAGGGTCACCTTGTGGCAGTTGTCCCACATTTTCCAGGTCACGGAGTTCCTGTGTTTCCTACAGCTGCCACGACGAGAGATCCATGCTGTGGGCACACAAAGGTGAAAGAATTTCTCTCAGAAAGTGTGAATTCTCCTACGGCAATCACAACAATTGCAGTTTCCAGATTGTCGCCAGACACCAACCACTTAAATAATGCATGCTCGGCTGACGCCTCCAGTTGTGCATTTTCTAATCGAGTAGTCAGGAAGATTTGCAAACACTCTGTCATTTACCATAAATACGCTGCCTACTTATAACCACGGAGTAATTAATTTTAGTACTGCTCAGAATTATTAATTTCAGGCAGAAAAATCTGTTTTCACAATTGTTGTATCCCCCATTCTTTTCCTCCACCAATATTCATCAAAAAGGCTGAAACCATTTTCTTACAGGAGAAGGTTTAATCAGAGTAATGTTATTGAGAGTCTATGTGATGGCAATAATGGATCTGTATTTCTGGTTCCAATCTATAATCATGCACTCACAGTTGTCTGGTTGACCCACCAGAGGAAGTTGACACCATGAAATAAAGGCTTTCATGAACGTATGATACAGTAGTCCTTAAAGTCTTACTATGTGATAGGCAACCACTTCATGTTTGCTTCTAATATAAGGTAGCAATGAGCTACATCCTCTGTACAGAAAGTACTTTGTGCCTTTTGAGAAAGATAGCAAATATTTTTCACTTGTTTAAATGATCTTAGCATTTGACAGCAAGAGAGTAAGAATCTTTACAAAGGATAAAAATAACGTAGTGGAATACACAGTTCTGAATACACGGGTATGAAAATCTCAGCAATCACATGTTTATCTAACACACATAGAACGAAAATTGAGCATTAAATATGGTGCATTTTATCTTGGTAAAGCTAAATTTGGCACTCTCTTATTTGATATTAGTTTCCTGCTTAAGCAGCTGCATAATGTCACAAGACTGTCCATATTATAAATATATAATGAGCATGAGAAAATCGGTACAGCTTTGTCTGACTAATAGCCAGATCCCTTCCCATCAGTAGTGGGAACCCATAACTGGCACAAGTATTGGCACGTCATCTGCCATAGAAGTTTTCGTTTCCGTTTTCCACTGCATTAGTGATCAAGAAAAAAAAAATGAAGGGAAAGTAAACTAACATCTAGAGATGTAAACATGACTCACTGGGAAGTAAATTCCAGGATGTTTGTGGTTATCTGGGTCTAAACACTGCTGATAATTCTGACTACTCTTGTTTTTAACTGGTTTTTTTCGGGGTGCTTCTTAGTCCAAGTGCTTCTTATAGAGACCTCCAACCTTTTGATTACGAACAGTCTGTTAGATGGCAAGGAAGAGATGTCAGTATTAATGAAATTACCTAGTAGGTTGCAAAATGCTCTCAACAAGACCCTGACCTAGAGAAAAACTAATGATTTAAGCGCAGGTTTGAGAAAACCTGACATTGTTACCATCTTTGTACTTTATTTTGGAAATACAGTAGGGTCATTCTGAGATGATGTAGCTACTGTTATATTGAAATTTGAAATTCCTAAAAAGAGATCAAGTCACAGAAACATAGAAAAAGATCATCAACACAGGAAAAAAATGTCAGAAGGGTTTTTTTGGTTTGTTTTTTTTTTTAATAAGATAAGCCGCCTGAACTTGGGAACCTTGATGTATTTGACACATACTCTTGTGGAGAGCTGAGAAGAGCCTAAAACCTTGCACCCAGTATGAGGTCCAGGCTCAGCAGGATCTGCATCACCTGGGAATATGTTAGGAATGCAGATGCTCAAGCCCCACTCCGACCTACCAAATCAGAATCTCCTGTGAACAAGATCTAGGAAATTCAAGCGCACATCAAGCCTGAGAAGCACTGGTCTAAAACATAGCTGCGGAAGGGAAAAAAATTTCACACATACTACACAAATCATTGCTGAGAATCAGCTTTCCACCTCTATTTCAAGCTAACTAATTGCGTTCCAGGTCAACGCTTCATTTTCCCCCCCCCAGTTTTCCATACACAAAAATAATGTTGTTCCAAATACAAATACAGTGAGCATATCTTCAACTTCACATCAGGAGTGGGCCCACTTGAAAGAAGGGAAGTATTGTATACTTAAGTCAAGCAAAGGGGAAAAAACTAACATCTCTATAGTGCTATTAAAGTTTCTGGGGTTATAGTACATGGACTTTCTCATCTCTTCTGATCCAGTCTCTTGTTTACAGTGGTAGATTTGACAAACATGCTTTTGGAACTATAATCTTTTACCTTCTTGGTTACAAGGCAAAGCCCTGAATCCTCCCAAACTGGTGAAACAAAATCTACCTTTTTTTTTTTTCAATCCTTAACTTTCCCAGGCTATGATAAAGGCACATGGGGAAAAACTTAGAAAAAGAAACATTTTTTAATCACTGTGATAAATAGTTCAAACACTGTGTAACTAATCCAGAAAAAGAACAGAGTTCAACCCCATTAATTAGTCATTACAAAACTACTGACTTGTACTATAATATCAGTGGAGTTTCTGACATAAAATATTAGGGAGTTACAACCAGTATATGGAATTAGAATACAGGACTTCAAAACACATGATTTTTTTGATGGAGATGTTTTTTTACTAAATTGAGCCACCATTGAGCTAATATGTTGCTCAATATTACTCTTCTCTATTAATCACAAACATGTAAACTTTTATTCATGATATTTTGTTGAAAGAAGCACTATGCTGAACTTCACTATATTTTGACAGCAAACTGAATTCTTGTTCACAAGTATAGGATTTGTTTAGCTCCAGGCATCTGTGTTTGGATTACAAGAATTCTGATTGGTTCACTGCCAGGGGCAACCAAAGGTCAAACTGTCCTTTTAAAACTCTCTCTCTCTCTCTCTCTGCCTCCCCTTCCTTTGTCTCATTAATCGGAGTTAACAGATAGAGGAAAAGGCAATGACTTCAAATCTTTTAATTCTTTTTCAAGGATATTTTTAAAAGCACAACTCAGTGTTGGTGTGAGGTCAAGTCGATGTGAATACAGATCACACTGGCACACTTCTGACAGGTGACCTGAAACCTTTCAAACTGACATCTGTCACAGAGGACAGACACAAGTTTTTTAGCCTGAAAGCTTGTTTTCCTGACATTTCATTTTTCATCAGATTTTGAGAGAAGGGAAAAAAGATGAACTTGAAAAAGTCTTGCCAGGGGCAGAAAATAAGATCAGATTTTCTGCAGCTGCCTGATTCACCTTTAAAGGTTAGAGGTCTAGCAAAAGTGAACAAAAAAGATCTCAGTTTGATGTTATTGGATAAAAGGACATGTTATTACTTTAAATACATTTCTGAGACTTGCATAACCATTAGGCAGCATTACAGGAGAAATGGAATCAGAGTGAGATTACATATCCATTTTAAATCCCAATTTTAGAGTTTAGTCATGGAGTAAATCAAATCCAACCTCACCTATTCATCTGGCACAAAAGATGAAATCCACAGGTGCATGAATTTTCTTCTTCATGAACTGAATAATTTCCTGCTCCTATGGTATTGAAATGGCCAGTGAAATTTAGGCAAGGTAATGAAATTCTTACTTTGGACTAGAGGGATTTCTGCATTAAAATAGTTACATGGTCTATCTTGACTGCAAAACATGAGGAAAACATATGCTATTGAATAATAGAGAAAAGAACCAGGAGTTCAAAAATAACTGGGTTATAGTCTTGGCTCAACTAAAAGTGTGATCCTGGGCAAGTGACATTTCTGTTGTAGTTTTATCACCTGTAAAATGGGGGAAATCAGATCTATCTTGTGGAGTTCCAGTGAGGATGAAATAGGGTAATGTATTTGCATGCTGCCAAGCATAAAACAGTGTGTCGAGGCATGGAAACCATACCATGTTCAGCTCTTTTTTTATTCCAGTGCTTAATATAATATTTGACATGAAGTTAGCATTCAATAAGTGGTTCTTGATTTTAAATGAAAGGTAGTACTTTTTAACTGAGTCCGGGGAATTCTTCTATGAGGAACAGCATGGTTGAAGGTTGGGATATGTATTCCTGTAGATCACCTCCAGAAATGGATATAGGGGCAGTAATTTTGGAATTCACCAGGAGACTAAGCACATATTAGACCATATAATTTTTAAGCCCAAATAACCAGGTAAATTAAACCTACCGGTACATAATTGCCCATATTTTCTAAAATAATGGCTCACATATTGCTCACTGGCCAGCATCCCCTTGTGTATCAAATGAGGAGTTTTCAGCCATAGTATAGAACCTGAGAGGGTACAGAATTTACTAAAGTAGTAGGAGCTAAATATCCTGGATCTGGCCAACTAAGTGTAAAAATGTAACTCATCTTGTTAAGTAAACCATCAAAACAGTTTCAAAATGTTATTTATATACTGTCCTGAAAACCCTCCTCCACAAAGACAGACATTGCAGAACATGCTTTACACATTTATGATACTTAATACATGCTGCTTATTATCAAACTGTTAAACAAGTTAAGTAGAAAGTATATGATAAGGTTAAGACCCGCAGGTCTGAAAATTTGGATGTGACATCACTTTTGTAGGTAAATTGGGGCCCAGAGCTTATGTTCTATAGATAATTCTAACTTTTAATCTTATTTTCGATTCTACTTTTTAGCACACTTCACACTAATACATATAAGTAAATAAAACTAATGTGTATTTCATGTCAGAGAAATCTAGTAGTATATATTTTAGCATATGAAGAAATGAAATGTAGTATTTGATCCTGTTCTTATTTCAGATTTTTAGTTTCTGTTCTTCTGTTAAGTAAAATCATAATCACCCTACTACGTTTTGATTCTTGCTTTTAAAAAGAGCCTCCACAAAAGTAGTGAAAATAACTTGAATCAATTCTTAAATCTATTTTTTTAACTCCTTAGGGTGTCCTATGTTGCTGTTTTGGAGAAGTTGCCTCATTTTTATAGTTCATTATCACTCTGCTTTATTTTCCTGACAAGCCTGAGAAAAACTTTTTTACACAAATTTATTTTACTTTATAAAGCTATGTTCTGCATACTTTGGATACTCAATAGTTGTTTTGATGATAGTTATTTTAGTGCTGATCACAGAAGAAGGCTGCCTGAGAATGTTAATCTAAACTACCTGGAACCATCAAATTATAGAACCATCTGAAGACCAAGTTTATAAAAATTTCTTCCAGTAAACTTTGTAGTACTTTGGAGACCTCACCAGCTTTACTTGACATTCTAATTTACTTCTTCTAGATTAATAAATATATAATAATAATCTGTTTGTATCTTTTAATATCCTTTTTTCAATTCTTGATGCAATTTCCAATACTAGAATTTTAAAGGGACAAACACATTTTTATTATTTCTGAAAGTATGTATAATCTAAAATGTAGAATCTGTACATTTCTGCTTCCTTGACATTATTTATTCACAATTACACAACATTTAGTCACTGGAGTTTATAAGTGCTACTTGATTTCCATGAACAGGCAGGACCCATTTATGAGACTTTTAAAGCCATTCTTGTTCAAAACAAAAAGTTACATTGTTCTAAGGTCATGTGAACTAAAGTGCCAGAGTTCAGTTTCAGTTCAGAAGTACAAACCCAGAAGAGATGAGTGGGTTTCCAATTTAGTGAAATATTTTAGATTGAGTTTCTGAACTGCAGAAGAGGAATGATACAAAGTGACACTTCAGAGTCTATGAACAAACAGACATGTCATCTGTTGGGTGGCTTTGGACAAGTAGAAAGGGCTGTTATGGCTTTAACTTATTTCCTCCATGCCCCCTCCAGGAGTCAAGAAAAGGTGCTCTATGGGCTTGAGCAGGGTCTACATCTGATCAGGAAAACAGACTATGGCTTGCCCATTAGAACCTGTCCACCTCTTCCAGCCCCCAAAATCTGCACCGCTCACGTGAGGCAGTCTTCATCCACTGGTAAGACTTGCAAAGGAGGAAACTGTTACCTCTACTTTTTCACTTAAGGCAATTGCTGCGCACAACCAGTCTCCAGCCCTCCCCATGCCTCCTCTTTGCCTCATGTCTGTATCTGTGCCCATCTCTGACTTTGCCAAGAAAATGTCCCTTTCATTTTCTTCTTAAAAAATACTTTTTTTTCTGTTCTGATTACATCAGCAATACATACATGTTCATTGGAATTAACTTAAAAAAATAACCTCCAGGAGCAAACTTGCTCTCATTTTTCCTTAAGCCTTGTTTTATTTTTTTTTAACATCTTTACTGGAGTATAATTGCTGTACAATGGTGTGTTAGTTTCTGCTTTACAACAAAGTAAGTCAGCTATACATATACATATGTCCCCATATCTCTTCCCTCTTGCATCTCCCTACCTCCCACCCTCCCTATCCCACCCCTCTAGGTGGTCACAAAGCACCGAGCTGATCTCCCTGTGCTATGCGGCTGCTTCCCACTAGCTATCTATTTTACGTTTGGTACTGTTTATATGTCAATGCCACTCTCTCACTTCGTCCCAGCTTACCCTTCCCCCTCCCTGTGTCCTCAAGCCCATGCTCTAGTAGGTCTGCGTCTTTATTCCTGTCTTGCCCCTAGGTTCTTCATGACCTTTTTTTTTTTTTAGATTCCATATATATGTGTTAGCATACGGTATTTGTTTTTCTCTTTCTGACTTACTTCACTCTGTATGACAGTCTCTGGGTCCATCCACCTCACTACAAATAACTCAATTTTGTTTCTTTTTATGGCTGACTAATATTCCACTGTATATATGTGCCACATCTTCTTTATCCATTCATCTGTCGATGGACACTTAGGTTGCTTCCGTGTCCTGGCTATTGTAAATAGAGCTGCAATGAACACTGTGGTACATGACTCTTCTTGAATTATGGTTTTCTCAGGGTATATGCCCAGGAGTGGGATTGCTGGGTCATATGGTAGTTCTATTTTTAGTTTTTTAAGGAACCTCCATACCTTTCTCCATAGTGGCTGTACCAATTTACATTCCCACCAACACTGCAAGAGGGTTGCCTTTTCTCCACACCCCCTCCAGCATTTATTGTTTGTAGATTTTTTGATGATGGCCATTCTGACCAGTGTGAGGTGATACTTCATTGTAGTTTTGATTTGCATTTCTCTAACGATTAGTGATGTTGAGCATCCTTTCATGTGTTTGTTGGCAATCTGTGTATCTTCTTTGGAGAGAAGTCTATTTAGGTCTTCCACCCATTCTTGGATTGGGTTGTTTGTTTTTTTGACGTTGAGCTGCATGAGCTGTTTGTATATTATGGAGATTAACCCTTTGTCAGTTTGCAAATATTTTCTCCCATTCTGAGGGCTGTCTTTTCATCTTGTTTATGGTTTCCTGTGCTGTGCAGAACCTTTTAAGTTTCATTAGGTCCCATTTGTTTATTTTTGTTTTTATTTCCATTTCTCTAGGAGGTGTGTCAAAAAGGATCTTGCTGTCATTTATGTCATGGGGTGTTCTGCTTATGTTTCCTCTAAGAGTTATATAGTGTCTGGCTTTACATTTAGTTCTTTAATCCATTTTGAATTTATTTTTGTGTATGGTGTTAGGAAGTGTCCTAATTTCATTCTTTTACATGTAGCTGTCCAGTTTTACCAGCACCACTTGTTGAAGAGGCTGTGAGGACACACAAAACATAAATTTTGTATTCAGCTTTTTTTCACCATATCATAAGCATTTCCCCATCATTATAAAAATTATTTTTAAAGATAATTTTACTGGCTGCATAACATCCTCTCAATATAATCTCAATGGTATATTTTGTCCTTTGCCCTTTTATCCTTCTATCACTTAGTGAGATTTTTAGTCATTTTAAATCATTTTATATGTCTTTATAGATTAAAAATCACCTGTTCTATTCAAAAATATTTCCTCGATTATGTGTGTTTTTTAAATCACTTAAGATTTTTTTGATGTGTAGAGGTTTTTAATAACCATTATGGCAAATATATTGATCTTTGATTTTTTTATAGTTGCTCATTGTATTTTTTTCTACTTTTGGTTTTTCCCCGTTGCTTGTTAAGCTTTGACATTTTTCCTCACATAGCAAAAATTCACCTGTATTTTCTTCTTTTTTTAAAAGTAATGTGTAATATTGATTATTGCTAAAATTGAATGGTAAGTACATGGAAACTCATTATACTATTCAACCTACTTTTGTATATGTTTAAAACCTTCTGTATTAAAAATAAACAATAGAAACTGTTCTGGTTTATTTCTATCCTGTAGAGACTGACTTTTTCTAAATTACATCCTTTCTGGTCTCTGATGGAGACAGTACTGACTTAAGTGTTAATGAATAATAATGGCATTATGCCAGTTGCTCCCAAGGTTTAGCATCCATGAGAATCACCTAGGATATTTGCCCTAAGATTTTAATTCAAAAGGGCTGGTGTAAGACCTAGGAATTTGCATTTTTAACAAGCCCTAGGAGTGATTATGCTGAGATAGTCTATGGACTACACTGGAATTATGTGCTCCATATTTTAAAATTAGATGAGCGATTTGAACACATGGTGCTGGAACACATGGTGCTGGAACATTAAAACAACAATTTTAATCCATATCTTTCACCATATATGTAAATTAACTCAAAATGGATCATATAAAAAAATTAAAAATAAATGGATATAGACCTAAATGTAAAACCTAAAACTATAAAACTTCTAGAAGAAAACATACGAGAAAATCTTTGTGGCCTTGGGTTATGCAAAAATTTCTTAGAACACTGAAAGCAGGATCCATAAAATAAGAAATTTAAAAATTGGACCTAATGAAAATTTAAAACTTCTGCTCTTTGAAGGACACTATTATGAGAAGAGAATGAAAAAACAAAGGAGATATGTGGATAGCAAGTAACCAAATGAAAAGATGACTAACATTATTAGTCACTAGGGAAATGCCGAATTAAAAATTAAAATTGAAAACCACAATGAGGCACTACTACATACCTATAGAGTGGCTAACATTTGAAAAGACACACAAGAATTGGCAAGGGTTAGAGGAACTGGAACTTTTATACACTGCTGATGGGGGTGTAAAATGACATAACCACTCTGGAAAACAATTTGGCAGTTTCTTAAAAAGTTAAACATACACCTATAATGATCCAGCCACATGATCCAGGCATTCCATGCCTAAGTACTTAGCCAAGAGAAATGAAAGCATATGTCTATACAAAGACTTAAATGCTCATAGTAGCCTTATTTATAATAGCCCCAAACTGAAAACCCCCAAGTGTCCATCAACAAGTAAATAAATAAACAAGTTATTGTATATGCATAAGATGGAAAATTATCCATTAGTAAAAAGGAATTAACTGTTGATGTATGCAACACACATGAATCTCAAAATAATTATTCTGAGTGAGAAAAGGCAAACCAAAGCATACATGCTTTATAATTCTATTTACATAAAATTCTAAACAATGCAAACCGATCTATACTGACAGAAAGCAGATGAGTGATTGCATAGGGAAGGGGGTAGAGGTGGAAGGGAGGAATTACAAGGGATCATGAGGAAACTTTGGGGGCTGAGGGATATTTTCATTATCTTGATCATGGTGATAGTTTCATGAGTATACAGATATGTCAAAAATAAAACATAAAATTTGATTAGAGATTCTAGAAGATCGGGGTCTTCTTGACTTCCTTTCCCTCCTACCCCCTTCTGGGCTAACTCAATTTCCTAAGATGACTATTGGCTCTTGGAGCAAAACCTAGCAGATGAATTACCAGAAGAACAGTGCACTAGTGAGGTATAATAAATTTGTTGTGTTGTGTCTTGTTTCATTTTGTAGTGAGCCCATGGAAAAATCAGTCTGTCCATAAGGGGCTACTTCTGTCATGCTTTGTGTTCCCCAGGAAGAAGAATCCAAGATGGAATTTCCTCAGGATCAACCCCTGAGGAAGAGAAGCAGCAGGATGGGGTAGGGCAAGAGGTCAGCTGTGATGCAGGCCTGGCAGCTTCAGCTAACCCCACACACTCTCTGGAGCTCAAAAGGCAGTAATATTTATAATTAAATCCAAATAGATGATAATCATGTGACTAAAAGTTATAACATGCATACTAGATAGCAATGAGTTCAGGGTGAGGCTTGGTCCAGTGTTCAAGGGATGTTACCAAAGGCCCAGTTTCCTGCTGTCTCTCTGTTCTGCCTTCCACACATTCAGCTCAGGCTCCATTCAGAGGTCTCTTCAGTTCCTGACATTTATGACAAAAAAGGAAGTCTGTGGTCACACACCCCACATCCTCCCACCCAAAACTCCAGTGGAAAAGAGATCAAAAGTCTAGTAACTCCTGTGAAAAGCAAAAGACTTCTCTTAAAAAGAAAAATTTTTTTTTCTTAATCCAGCAGAAGTCTCTTCACATCTCTTCAGTTGGGCTATGTTCCCATACCTGAACTAACTTCCCTGGTCAGGAGACTGGCCTAGACTCGTTGGCACAGCCCTGAAACTCAGGTGGGATCAACTCCTCTGAAATGGAGGAGGTGGATTTTCATAGGACACTTGTGGGTATTTGTATCAAGAAGTAGATGGGATAGATGCTGAGCCACAGACAAGATGAGTACTCTAGTGGAACAACAGTGATTTAAAGCAAAGTCACAAACACTGGGGGACCTTTAGGGACAAGATCAATAAAAAGGGCACTTTTTGGAGTATAGGGGACCATGTGATGGCCACTCCAGCATCATCACAATTGGCCAGCTGACCCTGCTTACTCACGCACAATCTGTTTTCACTTTCCCCACAAGTAAACATATCCTCATCCTTTCAAATTAAAAACTACATGAAATGTCAAAAATGAAAAAAAAAAAAACATTTTTAAATTAAACTCTATTAAAGAAATGCTAGTTCAAAAAAGACATAATTGGGCTCTCTAAAACCTGGCAGCTCCCAAACGCCAACAAGTTTTTCTCTTCGCAAGTCTGTTCTCAGCCATTCCAAGAAAGGAACGGAGAAGAACAGAGCTATATCATTTTGATGACAACCCACTTCTAATCCACAGGATCATATGCCTTTGCACCCTGTTCAAAGGAAACTTGGCCTAAAAGAATGAGTTTCATAACAAACCAGCCCACTCTGAGAATAGAGGTGAGAAGAGATCGGGGCGGGGCGGGGCGGGGCGGGGGGGGGGGGGGAAGAATCCGAGACATGCCTGAGGAGTTGGCGAGTTTAATTGCCAGTTCATATGCAACTTTCACCCATCGTGCTCAGTGACCCAAGGACTTGGCTTCTGGTCTCTCAGTCGAACTCTTATTCAGGAGTAGAAAATAATAAAATCCGGAAGGTGTTTTGTCCTTCTTGAGATATAGACAAAAAGGAGATTTTTTTTTTTGAGTCACTGAGGCAAATACAATCATTTCAAGGAAAATAGATTACTAGGAAAGGTCAGCATCTGCATGACCATCTTCGTTATCCTCATCTAACTTTTATTACAGGGCATGGTTTACAAGACATGCCAAACTCCCTCTTTTACAAAGCTTAGAACAAGTATTCAAATGCATAGTTTTATTGGCAAATGAAATTTAGAGGACAGAAGACAGAGGAAGGTTGTGAAATTGGGAAGTCACTATGAAGCAAAACACAAAACATTTTTATATGGAATAAAAATTCTACCTAAGTCAAAAATGATATGCATACAATAGATGATTTAAAAGGGAGATTTAAAGACTAATATTTAGGAAATAATAGAATTTAAACCATATGCCAAAAATCTTTAAGAGGAAAAACAGTTCTGTGGCCAGAGAGAGACTACACAGTTGATTTCTTTCCCATGAATTATTTCAGTGGCACTATTCCTTAAGCCTCTTCTTTTATTTCTCGTTCTCCCTCCACTTCTCTAAGTAGTTTACCATTTCAAGCAAGCTTCACACCCAAGAAGTTACTGCTGTTAATGAAGCAAATGGTAGTAATGAAACTCACAGTGGGGGGGGGGGGGAACAAAACTGCTTTAAACTATCTAAGTTCTAATAAAGCTTCTTACAGATTAAAACCATGTAGGTAAAATGTGTATAATGCTTACTTTTTTCATGGAGTTTTGATGAAATAAGCAAAAAAGACATGAAAAATTAGTTGCATTCAACCAATCCTTTCCCCTCATCACCCTGTCACCCAACAGGCCACTAAATACAACTAGAGGATGATTCTGGGAAACAGAAGACATGCTCCTTTGGTTCTCTTGATTTTCTCTCATTCTGTGAATTTAATTTTCTGTTCGAGCATGTGTCTGAGCTGGGGCAGACAGATTGGTGCAGGGTTTCTTAAAAACAATTTTTTGCTCCATCAGACACAATATATTCTGCTGAAAGAGAAGAAAGCACTATACCCCAGGGAAAAAAACTTTCCCGAAAAGTTTGTTCCCTCAAAACTTTACAATGGAAGAAGGCATCCCTCTTGGGTGATTTAATTTAATTGCTAGGTTTTTAAACTTTTGTTCTGGGGAAATTAAGCAACCATCAGCCGCATTTCATAGATAAATACCACTTTTTGGTAGATAGAACACAAAACTAGGAATCGGAAAACCAAAAAAAGAATCCTGGCACAGCACTGGGTGATTTCATCTCCACATGCCTAAATTTCCTGTTTGCAAATGAGATAGAGCTTCCCACTCGTCACTTCCTTTCTTGAGATGCTGTGAGGACTAATAGTCTTCACTCTGATTTTTTCATCCAAGAAGCAGAGATTTTTAATGGTGCAAAAGACGCATCTTGGTATGGAAAGGGCAACAGAGACATGATTCTGTGCTACATTCAACGGCTACAGAGGTAAGGCATGATCTGTGCTCTTGAGTGGCTAACTCACAGGGGCATCAGATATTGAAATAGGTAATTGAACATAGGAAATGTCAGGTACACAGGGGAATGGATCAAACTGAGCTGAGTCTTAAGAGGTAGGGGACCATGGAGGTTAAACTACAGGCTCCAGATCCTGATCTAAACCAGACTTCTAGCTGAGTGAACTTGGGCAAGTTTCTTAACTTCACAGTGCCCCAGTTTCCTTATCTGTAAGAAGGAGACAATAATAGTACCTCCCTCATAGGGATAATATATATAGTGTTTAGAACAGTCAATGCCTGCCATGTAAGAAGTGGTATGAGAAGGCAATAGAGAGTCACTAAAAGAAATTTTTAGATAAAGCAACATGGTCAGATGTGTGACTTGGTAAATAATTAAATGAAGATGCTGACAGAATATGGTAGATTGTTTGCAAAATGGCCACAATTATTTCCCTCCCTGTATTCACTCTTCATAATGTCTTCCGGAGATTCCCCTATTTAATATGGGTTGGCTTGGATTTGCTTTCTAATAAAAAATGTAACCAAGTTATATTGTGGTCAGTTCCAAGCCTAACTTCAAGGGGTCCTATGTTCTTCTGTTTACTCTCATGGCACCCTGCCTCCACCATGAACAAGTCCGCACTAACCTGCTGGAGGATAAGAGGACACACCAGAACAGGGAAAAGCTGCCCAGCTGAAACCATCCTGGTCCAACCAGCCCCCTGCTGACCCAATAAACTGTCCATAGAGCCCAGTCAAGACCAACTGCCCAGCTGACCACAGCTTTAACTGCCAACCTGCAGAATCATGAACTAAATAAGCAGTTGTTTTTTAATCCATTAAGTTTTGGAGCAGGTTGTCTGCAGCAATAGCTAACTGATATACATAGTACAGAATTTTAAATGACTAAATTCAGATACTAGCCCTAAAATGGTTAATATACACGTGCCCATGCTGATGAAAACATGATGAGTTTGATAATGATGTATTTTTATTAGTAGGGAATTCTACATTTTACAGTGAACTTTCATGGGAATTATCTCACTAGTATCAAAAACAACCTTGAAGTCATCTGAGACAGGTATTATTATTCCATTTCATAGAGAGGTTGGCAATATCCATAATCATGCAATGGGAACCATATCACTCTGCTGCCCAGGAAAATAAACAAAGATGTCATTGATCTTCTTCATGAATTTATTCAACAAATACTTGAGTTTTCTACTTGCGAGGCACTGTGCTGAGTACCTGGAATAGAGTGGGGAACACACCAGTCATAATCCCCACCTTTGTGGAGTGTTAGTAAGGGACATAGGTGGATTAACAGACAAGCGCCAAACAACATGTTGAGTGTTATGATAGCAGAAATACAGGGTGCTCTCAGAACTTAGGGAAACAGGGGAAGCTTTCCAAAAGAAACAACATCTAAACTGAATTCAAAGAATGACTGGAATTGGCCAGGCAAAGAGAGAAGATAAAGTGATCTGAGTGAGGAGGAATAGCATATGCAAAGTCATGAAGGTGCTCAAGGCATGTTCTTGGAACTGAGAGTAATTACTCAAGTTTATAAGCTGTTCATACATGATATGAGTGGGGAGAGGGAAGCTGGAAGCAATAGCAGAAGTTTGTCCTTACAGGATTCATGGAATTTGGCCAGTATTTGAAGGCAAGTGGAAATCATTTAAAACATCTTTAAGCAGGGCTATGGCATGGTCAACTTTGCATTTTAGAACACTAACTCCGGCTAGAATGTAAGGATAGAATGGAGAGAGGTGAAGAGTGAGGAGAGGCTGGGAAAACAATTTAGGAAGCTGTGGCAGTAATTCAGGTAAAGGATGATGATGCCCTGAGACAGGGTAAGTGGCAATAAAGAGGAAGAAAGTGAATAGAATTAAAAGATGTTTAGGAGATAGATGCAAGAGCCTTTGGTGTTTAATTAGATATTGGTGAGTGGAAGGCCTACCCCAGATTGCTGCCTTGGACAAGTTAGTGAAAGGTAGTGGTTGTTCATTGGTTCCTTGAGATGGAGACACTGGAGAGGAACTGTTTGGGAGGAAAGACATACTAACTCCAGTTTTAGGTGTATCGAGTATGCTGTTAGTGTGAGATGTTCAAAAGAGAGGTCCAGTAGGCAGTTGAGGAAAAAAATGGGATCGTGAAGAAGGGTGAACTTAGTCTCTGTGGTCTCTTGAAGGAATTGTGGGTACTTTGGAACAACTACATTCAATTGCAGCCTAGAAAGACAGTTTAGCAGCAATGGTATGAAGTGGGGTGTGCCTTCTCTCTAGGCCCACAGGAGTAAGCAATTTGATGGACAGCTTCTAGAGGGTTTACACCTCAGGATCAGGGCTGGGTATATGCAGTAAGTGACAGGAAGCTAGCCATCCTAAAGCTTCTAATGCATGGGAGTGGATGGTGCTCAGCGAGCAGCAGTTTATGTTCTGGTCCCCAAGAAGCAATGATCTAATTAGGTTACACCTGCTTCTCTCTACCATATAAATTGGGTAATCTACAATTCACACCAACTCATTTCATCATAAAAACATCTCTATGATATCAGCAAAACAAATATTACTAGCCCCCATTTCACAGGGAAGGCACTCAAACTCTTAGAAACTTTCTGGCTCTCATAATTAGTAGTGGCAGAGTTGGGGATACTAGAATTCCAGGTCTCTTTTTCTAAATCCAACACTTTTTTTCATTAAAAAGCGATAAGAATAAACAGTACATAACATATTAGCTAGAGACAATTAGAAAGAAGAATTAAGATAACTTCATAATTTCTGGTATAGAGACTTAAATACTAGTGATGTCTCCAGTCAAAATTGAAAACTTGAGGATGGAAGGAGACTGGCTGGGCATATGACTTCACTTTTGAACTGAAATTGCCGGGCAAAAAGTGACTAGGCAGAGTCTAACTAGAACAGCTCTTGTTCTCTGTAGCTGTAAATCAAGGCCCATCCTTTGGGATAATCAAGATGGAAGCTAGGGCTTTTCACAAAATCATCTCCTCAACATTCCCATGTACACAGTCTTTATTAAGGGAACAATTAAGAAGGACCACAGTATATTCTAAAGGCAATGTTCAAGTGAATACAGTTAAGAAAATAAAATAAGGATATTGCTTAAGAAAGTTAACCCTGTCTCTAAAAATAGCTCCTGAGCTTGACTTAGAATACATTTAATTGTATTTCCAGGTTACCCACGAGGTAAAGGGCAGTATTTCTACTCACTTACTGAGAAGCATGTAAGTCTTAACTGATAAATGTGTTTAGATGAAAGGAGCAAAAAAGGGTGTTATTTATTAGAAAATACCATAACTAGAGCATCTCAGGCTATATTTTCTTACTACTTTTCTGACATTTTCTTTGAAGGTCATGGAGATGACCGAGTGCAAAGAGGTTCACAGTATTTGGGGTTATTTATGCAACTTCCTGTGGACACACAATTTAAGCTTGACCAGCCTGATCACTCTGGAATGAGCCCTGGCCAAGTAGTAGGGATTAATCTGCCAGGAGACAGTCTTCAATAAATTATTCGGTTGGAATTTTTTTCTCTTTTCCTGGTTTAAAACATTTTCCTCCAATAAATAATCTAGTTGTACACTGGAAAACGAAAATGACTGACCTCCTCAGAAAGTAAAAGAAAGTCTGAAAATGGAAACTGGAGAGTTTCCCCTTCTAGTGTCCACTGAGTGAGAGAATGTAGTTATTTATTTGAAATGCCAGCAGATGGGCTCCCATGTAATGAAATATTTATTGAAATTGCTTTTTTTGGCCCTCTACAGTTGTTGATAAGGTTTAACAAGAGTCAGGTAAGGAAAGCAGAGTGAAGGTATGTCTATTTATTTATTTATGGTTCAAGCAGCTTCGACCATAAGGCTTACATTGGGAAATCATACAGGCAGGGCCATACATGACTGACAATAATAGCTATTTTCCATTTTTGTTGCATCGTTGGCCACAGCTCAGGAAAATCAATCTTAAAGGATTTCTATATTTGCTTGGTTCTGTATTTAAGCCTTTACTCTCTTGTTAAGATATATTTGTGTTAGTTTTAATTAAAGTTCACAATGTTGAGTACTTACTCAATATTTTTTCAGAATTCTATCATCAATACCTTCATTCTATTTTTTGTTATCTAGTTTTTGTTTACCTGTTTGTTTCTCTAGCCTTTCTATACCTTGAGAATCAGTTTTATTTTACCAACTCAAGCTAAGGCCATTTTCTACTCCTTCTCACTTTGAGGAATATAGATCTAGCCAAATTAAGATCATGCCTGTTCAAATTTTAACAATGACCCTGCAAAAGCAATTTCAAAACAATTCTTAAAATAAAATATCTGTATGAGCTATGCTCAGAAAGAATGAGAAGTGTTTCGTGTTCTTAAACCACACATATACCAAATAAAGACATTCCAGTGAGAAAAGGGGCATCTCTGCTCTTCAGAGATCACTGGGTGATACTGGGGCTGTGTGAATTTTCATGATATTCATCATGATTTATTGACAAAGCTTGAGAAAGTCACTAACTGGAGGTTTCAAGAAATAGTCTCCAGCATTACTTTAAAAGCATTCCAACATGTTTATTTTTGCTATTTCTGGACTTTAGAAAGCTAATAAGTTAATAGAAACATAGAACTTTACAGTTTAAGATAGCTTTAGAAACCAACTAATCAAAATTCCTCAATTTATGAGTAAGGAAACTGGGATCCAGAGGCATTAAGTGAATTGAACAAAGGCACGTATTAAGCTGCAGAGCAGAAACTCGAATCCACGTCTCTTGACTCCTGCTTCAGTGTTTTTCAACAACATCAAATGATCACATCAAAATCACACACACACGCATGTATAGTTGGAAAACCAACTATATACATGAGTCTAATAACGTTTTCAAAGATCACGCATGATTTGAGCAAGCTCATGACCTCCATATGTGTTTCAAACAGTATGGTGGATGTGATGACATGCTGCCCAGATCTGCCCTCCAAGACTAGGCCCTCATTCCCCCAGCTTCTGGGAGAGCTGGCAGCCAACACTCTCAACAGAGTCTCTCTTCTGGACTTGCCTCGGCCAAAAAGGGTCCAAAGTTAAAGCCCTGCATTGAGTGTCTGGGCAATACCAGGGTATAAAACCCCTGCTCCCTTACCCCAAATTGGAAGCCTTCCCAGCTCCAAAGCTCCTCCTGGGCTTGGATTAGGCTTTTGTTTCCCCTGCACTGCAGTGCAACTTCTTTCTCCCCAACCCTGCTTCCTTCACCCACCCCCCCAAGTGTCCATCCTGCAAGCTCTACTCCCCAAAATTCTGCCTGCCCTGCAAATCTTCATCTCACAGTCAGTCTCCCAGAGAAACTGACCAGAGACATACAGCATCGTGGGTAAGAGACATACAGCATCATGGGCTCTGTAATCAGACTGCCTGGGTTTAAATCCCAGCCCCGCCACTTTCCAGCTGTGTTACTCTTTAAATCTCTTTTTGATAAGTTTTTTTTAAAAAATAAGAGTAATATTAGAACCTACCACACAGGGCGGGTATGTATTATATGAGATAATCCACGAAGCCGTAGTGTAGTGCTTGGCACAGACTAATTGGCAGTATCAGTCAGGATGCTAAAGGAGACAGATGGCACATTCAAAATAAAGGACTATTTACAGGGGTGTGGGCAGAGCTAAAAGAACCATTAAGGAGTGGCAAGGCATCCAGGGACTAGCAACAGTGAGAAGCCAGTTACCAGCCCTAGGCCGGACAGGGCAAGTAGTCAAACCAATGTTACAGATACACAATGTGACGTATACAGCCTGGAGAGAGTGGCACTGTGAAAGAGGCAACCTCCAACAGAGGCAAAGCAGGAGAGGAACTCAACTCTGCCAGACCATGAGAAGGGAGTTAGAGAATGAGGATAAATATAGTGGGTTCTTTCCCCTCCCACCCTCTGGTTTCCTGCTGGTCTGCCATTGGTCAAACACAACCAGAAGATAGAGGCAAGAGATGCCAGGAGAACCAATACATAGAGATCAGCATTCCCATCCTCCCTTCCACCGTTCCCACCCCCACACACACTCCAAAGAACAGGGCAGGGCAAAGAAGTGCAGAAATGGATCTAGAGGACAAACTGCTAACAACCAGCATGGTAATCCTCAAATTTTAGCGATTATTCCAATTTCTGCAATTCCTGGCATACCCTATGTTTGGAGTCTTGCTGTTCATAAAACTTCAAGTTAATCTGAAGTTTGATAAGATGGAATTGAATTTTTTCTTTTAGAAAATCAACTCATCCAACCAGTCCAAGCTGCCCATTAGCACAATATCTGGCACATAGTAGGTGCCCAACATATGTTAATGGATGATTTGACTAATTGATTTAACATAAATGAAATAAAATTTTTTATAGAAAAAGTAAAGAAAATCCTTTGGGAGATATGATTTAACTTCAACATTCACAACATGCTTTTAAGTTACTGAAGCTTTTTAGAATTGTCAGGAATTGTATTCACTGACTTCCTTAAAAGAAAGTTATCAAATAAATGCAAGTTTGGATTGTTATTATTTCTCACCAATAGAATCAAAGTTTGCAAAAATAAAATTCTACGTTCAAACAAGACAGAAGACAATACTACAATACTACAATACTCCTCCCCCCGAAATGATTTTATCAAAGGTAAGAAAATAAATTCCACTGATGGAAAAGTCCTTTTTTTACCTGGGTGAGATCTTCAAAGGACATTTCAAGGAATGGAAAAGAGAACTGCCCTCTCTCCCACAGAGGAAGAAGAGTTAGGCACAAGGGCTAGATGTGTAGCTTTGGATATGCCACCTATCCTTTCTGAGTTTCAACCTTTCCTCTACAAACCAAAAAAATAATAAAGATTTTCTACCTCAAAGGACAAAATGGGGTCATTTCAAGTGCACAGAAGTGGTGGCATCGTTTCCTATGCTTATGTGCAAACACGCAACTGCCAAGGACCTACCTGTCTACCACCAAGGAAGCTTGGATGTTGCCATGCAAGGGTGACATTTCCCACTTCCATAGGGACAATAAAAAATTACAGAGATCCCAGAAGTGTCCCATCTCTTAACTAGACTCTGAACTCTTCCAGTGTGGAGCCCAGGCCTTCTCCAAGGCATTCAACCAGGAGTTCTCAGACTGGGACCCAGGCAATCTTTGAATCTCTCTGAAAAGAAGGATGAAAATAAGTTGTATTGTTCAGGGAAGATGATCCACTGATTACGTGAGACCCTAAAGAAAGATTAGGATCCCCTGCCCTAAGAACCATACCTAAGCAACCGCCCTAACCACACTCCACCTGCTACCCACCACCTCCCCACCTCCAGGCAATGGAGGGAGCTAGCATCCCCCTGCAGTTAACCAACACTCCACATACACTTCACAAAGGTAAAGGATGAAGTTTTTATCTGTGAGTATTGTGGCTTTACTTCTGGAAGCTTGAATATCAATTTACATAATTCAGTTTTCAGCGTATGCAGTCAGTTCTCACAGTCCAATGTCCCTTTTTATTATTATTTGAGATTTTGCTGAGGCAAATCTTTTGATTGCCTGAAGCTTTGCCTGCAAGCTTTATGCAGTAGAAGTTTTAAGACAAAAGTTAACATTTATGAAAATCTCAACTCTGAATTAAATGCAATATCCAGAAAATGTTTCATTAATAAAGTAGTTCTAAGATTTGTAAAATAAGCTAGCCTGATTTTTTAATTCAAATATAGTTAACTGGATGTTTTCACAACCTTGAAAATCATATTTTATTCGAATTTAAATTCTTGGTTTGGGGTTTCTTAGGTAAAGAGAAGGGGAATTTCTCTTTAATTTGATTAGTGTAATGATAATAATGTTATTTAATTATTTAACCAGCACATATATAGCATTTTCTATGTGACAGACATTCTTCCAAGGACTTATAGCTATTAAGTTTATTTAATCCTCATAACAAGTCTATAACATAGGTAATATTATTATGCCCCTTTTATAGATGAGAAAACTAAAGCACAGAGATAGTGGTTAAGCAACATGCCCAAAGTCACATAGCTAGTAAGTGGCAGAGCCAGGATTCAAACTCAGGCAGAAACAATAATAGCAGCCACAATAAAATTGAGATTACTTAATAGTTATTGAATACCTACTGTGTGCCAGGCATTAGGCTAGGCGTTTTCCCTACATTGTCTCATTTAATTCTCACCATAACAATATTAGATAGGTACTAATTTTAGCCCACTTTACAAATGAGCAAACAAGCCCAGAGATGTTAAGTAAGTTGCCCAAGACAACGCAGCTAGTAAAAGGCAGAGTCAAGACAATCCAAGTCTGCTGAACTCCACAGCCTGGGCTCTTCATTACCGTGTATGGATGTACAGCTTAGTAAAGAGAGGTCATTAGGCTCTGTCAGGCAAAACAGTATGAAAGTTTGATAAGAGACTAAACACCCCTCAACCTGTAAGCTTCCGTTCACTTTTTGTACCGTATAACTGAAAAGGTCAAGGATGCTGGATTCTTTGGCTCCCCCTCTCCTCCCACAGGTTCTCCCAAGCGTGCCTTCGTCTTCTAGCTGCCATCCTGGAAGTAGTTTCGTGCCTCTCTCTGAGGGACTTCAGTAAGAGTGAGGGACTTCAGTAAGAGTGGAGGAATCCAATGTGCTATGCTCAGATATCCTGTCCATGGGCTGTGGCAATCAGAGGTGACAAGTCACAGACACCTCCCAGCTCTCACAGCAGCTGGAGTCCTCCACCCCCACCTTCAGAATCCCCACAGGTTTTCCCCCCAAGAGACTGCTGTTAATCTGGTCTCCTGGCCCTGGGGGATGAGAACCTGGGCCAAGGTATGTGACAACAGAATAGCAGAAGTCAACAACACAAATAACAAAAATGCATTTCAAAGGCTCCATGCCTTACAAAGCTGCTTCATATATGTATTGTCTCGTTTGGGCACTTCCTATGGGAATTACTGGAAACTGAAACTGGTTCTAAGAAATATTTGGTACTTCTGAGTTTTTCTATTTACCTTTGGCTTCATTATTATTATGTATTCCATTTCCTATAATGGTATTAAATTTATATTTGAACTTTTTCTGTTTACTTAGCAAGAGACTGATGCTTCCTCAAAACATACAATATTTAATTCTACCAGGATAGTTTATGTGACAAAATATTATCATCTTGCCACAAATACTAAGTTTTACCCTCAATTTAGATGGAATCACAAGTTTGGCTTAAATGTGGTTATAGGACTAAGCACCTGGGGTCATGAATTTCTCCAACATATATACATTGAATGACTGTGTCCACCCAGAATTCACATGCTGAAGCCCTGACCTCCAATGTCATGGTATTCAGAGATGGAGTCTTTGGGAGGTAATTAGGTTTAGATGAGATCATGAGGATGGGACCCTCATTATTGGATTAGTGCCCTTATAAAAAGAGATGCCAGAAAGCTTGCTTACACTCTCTCCACTTCCAAACAAAGAAGAGGCCATGTGCTTTTACCAGAAACCAACCATGCTGGCACTCTGATCTGGGAATTGTAGCCTCCAGAACTGTGAGAAAATAAATCCCTGATGTCTAAACCACCAGTCTGTGGTATTTTGTTATGGCAGTCCAAGCTAAGACTAATGTATGTACATGGACACAGTATAATAAGTATTACATATAGACACACAATACTGATAGATATTGATATACACATATCAGAAAGTGAAGAAGAAACTTGTTATTGCAAGTTTATCTAAATAAATAGATAATAAATGACAGTGCTCCAGAAGTGACAATCCAATACCTGAAGGCATTTTAGCAACAGAAATTTTTAAAGTAAGAAATTTTCTCAAAAATAGTTTGTGAGTCAGGCTCCAAAATAAGGTAGAGAGTCTAAATGAAGCAACCTCAGAAATAAGTTGGACAGAGATGGTAGAAAAGGAGGCTGCCCAAGGAGCCTTGATAGTGGACAAAAGAGAGTGGCACAGGTGGTGGAGGCTTTGCTTCAGCCTCCAGTCTGAAGGCAATGTGTAAGGTAACGTGTAAGTAACAGGAGGCAAGGTTTTGTGGAAGGGAGCTCACCTCAGTGCTGAGGAGGAAGGAAATCCAAGTTTTCTTTTGACAACTTGGCCTTTCATGGCCTTAATGTGGCTGGCTCTCCCACTGGAGTGCATGGTTGGAATAGAAGAGCAGGGCCAAAAGCCCTAGGCACTTGCAAGCTTGGTCTCAATCTATTGAGCCCCCTGGTGAGTTAAATGGCTCAGTTGAAAGGTACCTTTGGGGAGAATTATCAATGTTAGAAAAGATGGAGAACAAACCTCCATGAGCAGTTCCAAGAGAAACATTTCTACAGAGCCATAGAAAATAATGAAAGGTAAATCTGCCAGAACAAAACAGACATTTTATTCAATAAGTTTGGTATTACAAATGCTTAAATAGTGAGATTTTTTAAAGACTGCTATTAGATCTGCCAAAGCCTTTGGCAAAATTAGTCAGATATCACTTTAAACTGTCTATATTAGTCAGGTGTGAGCAAGAAAAGTGATACTACAAGCAAGGAAAGGTTAGAAAAAAAAAAATCCATGATGTATATACTAATTCATCCAACTTTAACAGGGGCAGATACAATTCCAATCTTAAAATTTATGACAGTTTTTTATACTTTCTTCAGAGCTATTTTTAAATATTTTATCTGAAGTTTGATAACTAAAATATCAATTCCATTTCTATCCTAGAACTCAAATTTCCAAGACAAATGTAGCCTATTGAAACCATCAAAGCTGAGAAAACTCACAGAATTGCTGATCTTTAGGGTTGCTACATTAGACTGATCACTTTGGCTGAGAATTCAGCCAGACTGCAGAAGAAAACTTCAGATTTTAGGAAGAATGAATTATTGCCATTGAGTGATTCAAACACAAGATGAAATTGAAAACTCAAACCAGTATTTCCCTAATTTTTTTTGCTGTTATAGTTGATAAGTTCTCAGCATTCAGCATATTAAGATGTTTCTGGCTGACAAAATAGAATTAGATTTCTACCTACATGGGCTCAATGGCTGGTATGCTAAATTTCCTATTGTTGGTATTTTCTATTGAGTTGAAATAATTAGTGCAAAAGACGTGGCATTTTTGAACTTTGAAAATTGGAGGTTGGCTTGCATCATGATCTTGGAGCTATTAAATCCAGGAAAAACCTGGGGCCCTTCCTCATGAAGGGACTTCACGTGGACTTTTTTTTTTTAATCAAGCTGGGTAGAGAGAATGATGAACCAGTGCCAAACTGGAAGACGTTTTCACTAACATTTATCTAGTGTTTACTATGTAGCAGACAGAGCCTAATCCCTCACTCATAATTCTAAAATTCAAAAACCTTTGTCAACCAGGTTTTTTCGTAACTCAATTGGCAGCAAAACTTGACCAAACTCATTTTGCAGCAAAATCTGATCTGATTTTAGAAGGTGTTAATGTCTGATTACTAATCAGTGCCCTAGATTCCATTGGGGGTATTATGTAATATATGGTATATTATGTAACATATACATATAATCACATGTGCCATATTATCTTCCTAAAATCTAAAATGTTCTCAGTTCCAAAACACATGTGGCCCAAATTATTTCAAGTAAGGAAAGTCTCACACAATTATCTAAAGTAAGCACTTCCAATATTCCTAATTTATAGATAGGAAAACTGAGAAAAAGAGAGTATAAACATATTGCCTAAGGTGACATATATAATAAGAGGTAGAGCCGAGATTTGAACCCAGGCAGTCTGGCTTCAGAATCTATGCTCTTAATTGCTGCACCACTATGCCACCTTTAGTCATCTGCTAATGGGGTACCTTTAAGAAAATTTTTTTTGTTTGTATTATATAGAGATTTGAAAGCAAAAGAGGATACATTATCCTTAGATATGATTAGCAGCCTCCCCTATCTTTATCAGCCAGGATCCAGCTAGGAAAACTGTATCCACCCCAGGTGGACAAATGTCAAGGGAATTTAAAATGGGGAACCAGTTACAAAGTTATAGGAAGAATCTAAAGGCCTAAAAGGGGACTATGAGGCAACCAGAATTTAGCAAGACTCAGAAAGCTATCACTACCTCTAGGGCTGAAATAGCAAAGGGAGAAGGTAGCCTTACCAAAAGCCAGGAGCCAAGGTCAACAAGAGCTGTTGATGCCAGGGACTGAGGTGCCGTCCTACAAAAGCAGTAGTCAATGTCCTGAAGGATGAGGATCAAAGCAAAAATGAAAGGGAAAAGTATCCTGGCTTCTCCTTTTCTTCTGCCCTCCAATCCCCCTTAAGAATCTCCATTGTCTATACCTAGCTAGAAGCCAATTAGCAATGGAGCCTGAAAAATGAGGTCAACCCTCTATGCTACAGAGTGGAGCAGAGAGAAAGAGCAAAAAATTCAGATTGGAGGGCACATGATCAATGACTATTACCCATGAGGTTGAGAGTGAAAAGATCGGAGAACAGATTAAGGATTGGTCTGAAAAGATTTAACAGGTGATTGCAAAGACAAACCCTAACAAAAAGTTTTTTCCACATCTATTAAATAATACATTAAGGACCTTCTTTATACCAAGTATGATCAGTGATGAAATGTAAGCTTCTAGAGGGCAGAATATTAACATTAAATTTTTAACAAAAATAAAATTTAAGCAACATAAAGCGTCTTGAACTTGAGTACAAAGAGTCAATTGTATGAGATAAAAAGAGGGCTATCTCAGCAGCATGTACAGAAAAGGACTTAGAGGCTTAGCCAAGAGTAAGGTCTATGAGTCAACAAGACAAAGTGACTCTTAGAAAAATCTAATTGAATCTTGGGCGGCATTAGTTAAAGCAAGGTATTAAAACATGGTAGGTAGTATTCCTATCATAAACCGGTCAGATCATCTTGGAATGACTTCTGGACTTCCAGTTATAACTTTAAGAGGGATATAAGTCAACCAAATTATGCACAAAAGATAAAGTAGTAAAGCCGCTCAAAACCATGTTCTGTAAGCAAAAATTGAAAAGCCTGGAAATCTTTAACCTGGAGAATAACAGGGTAGGAAGGTATATAAACACACATTTCAAATAATTTAAGAAATATGTACGGGGTGTTAACAACCACCCACCTACTCCACTTGAAAGACATGCTGCCTCTACCACCATCCTGCATCCTAGGTACCAATGAAATGGCCATGCTTTATATCACACAACACCATTCCAATCAAGGTGAACTAGGAGTTGACATATGACTATCGCTCAAAGGCAGCCAGTCCATAAGCCAGCCACCTATGCCAGCACCTGGAGTAAAAAGGTAAGCTGGACCTCACTCTCCCTAAATGGGAATCTGTATTAGAAAACACAGAAAGACTGAACCAGTTAGTAATAAAGGCAAAAGCTAAAAGGAAGCCAGCAGACAGAGTTGGCCCATGGTAAACTAAGACCATGTGTCAACTAAAATGATGAGAGAGCAAAACACTTTGTGAACAAAGTTCAGCAGCAGAGGGAAGAAAACAGAGCAAATTTCAGAGGGCAGCCAATGAGCTGAGAGAGAGAGAGAGACAGAGAGAGATCCTGGAACACTGATTCTGTTCCTGCTATCTTCTCTCTCTTTTTTTTCCATTCCATGTGAATCCTTATAATAAACTCCCTTTTTCTTAAGGTAACACATGTGAGCTTCTGCCCTTACAAATAACTAAAAACTAAAACAAACAGTTCTAAGAAAAATGAATTAAACCAGTCTTGAGGGATAAACACCACTTGGGAGGAGCTCCAGAGAGACTGGTTTCTTTCTAGCAGTCCATGAGTGTGGAACGGCTGCCTCAGGAAACAGTTTTGTCTAGCATGGAGAAGTCTAAGCACAAACATCCAGTCACACGGCGAGGACCTCAGCCTATCAGGCGGTGCCTGACTGAATAGCTTTCAAGGCTCTTCTAACGCTGAGACTACACCCTCTGATTCTAGGTGGAAATTTCTATATCTTGAGGTAATAGAGATGGCTTTCACAATCTAAGAAAAGCATAACCTTCTAAAATAGAATTGCCTTTTGTTTTTCAGTTAGAATATTTTTCCACCCAGTGTTTTACCATTTTGAGCTTCTTTTCTTTCCAATAGGAAATAACAAGCCCAACTACAATTTCAAGTTCAGTAAATAATGTCTTAAGTGGTTTTGGTTTTGAGAAAAAGAACAGGTCATTTTGGCACTGATTTTTTTCCATTAATTTTTAAATTCACGTGTATTTTTCAGTAAATTTAGTTCATATGATTTAGATTTATTTACACTTAGCTCCCTAAAATGTGCGGTTAGCAATCTGATGACTATGCACCTTCTAATTAGTCTGTCTCAGAACCAGAAAGTCATGTGTTGCCAACACGACCAAAGTGAAATCCAGCTGACACAAATTTGGATACAAATCGAAAAAGCCATAAAATTCAAGACCATTCTAAACTTGGCAATAAAAGTTCTCTTGTTCACAGGAGTTACAGACAAAACAAATTCCAAGTATAAAGTACTTAACAAATTTTTCATGCAAACATGTGGCACACAGATAGATGGCAGTGGGACAGCTGCCTCTCTCATTGCTCTGCTATCATGGTTACCTTGTGATCAGCTTGTGATTACAAGGGGTGCTGCTTCATGTGAGGTTGTGTCTGCATCCCTATGAATCCGGGACCTAGTCGAGAAAGCCAGTCAACTGGTTGTTGAGCAGAGTGTAAACTAAACCACTCACAGTAGATAGAATGTTTCTCATTCATAGAATTAGATACTGTTGAGAGGAGTAGGAACTTTCGAGAAGGATCTTGGCCAACCCTTCACTTTACTAATGTGTTTTAAATGATTGGTTTGACATTCTATGTACATAACCTTTAAAATTCAAATGACATTGGTCCAGGCACAAGTTTAATTATAAAACTCAAAGCACATATGGAGCAGAGAACATTTTCTAGGGAAACCTAGAGAATTGTTTTATGGGTTTTTTATTTTTCACTTATTCTTGAGACCCACAATATGAAAATAGGTTTCCTCCTTAAAATGTGTTAGAAAGAGTGATAACACTACCGAGGTATATAAAATGTACATTTTATATACAATTTATGTTGATAAAAATTCTAAACCTGCTTCAACATATCTCCATGTGCCAATTTTCTACAAGCCAACATTTCATAAATCATATTCAAAACAAATACCAAAAATACATAACTTACATAATTAAACACTTACATATTAAATTTATACACAGGCATAATCTCTCTAATTTAAAGATATTTATCCATGCCAGGGTCTATGCACTCAGCAACAGTTGGGAAAAAATAAATAAATCCTTAACCAGAAGTCCTTTCCTTAGTGAGTTCACTGGTTAAAGGTTTGAGGCCACTGCCCTGTGTCTCCTTGGGCACCCTGCAAGTTAGAGACAGGGGCCTGAGGTAGTTCTACTTGTTGATCTTTCTCGCTCCCAGAAGTCTCTGATTATCCCACCCCATTTATAAGCTTTAGTCTTTGCTCATTGAGTTTCTTCTAACTACTGAGATAGAAGATGGCCCATCAGGCTTGGACAGCCATTATCCTGACCCTTCAACAAATATCTTTCATTTTCTATGTCACTCATCATCCTCTGAGAAATCTGGTTGATCCTCACCATAAAACAAAGAGGAAGTACAATCTCAAAAGATTCAGTGGTTCTTGAGACATCTTCCTTCTTTTCCGTAATTTAAAAAATATTTCCTATTTAATGTCCTCTTCCCTGGGAAATTCCTCATTCTCCCCAAACCACTGGTCTTTCCCTCCATCTACCGGAACTGTACCTCATACTTCAGAACCCTACTTAAGTCTCATCTACTCTAGGAAATCTTCCCTGATCCTCCAGCTCTCTGTGATCCACCCCTACTTTGAACCTCTAATGTGCATACTCTCTACAACCCAGTTGCAGGCCTATGTTGTGTATAAGCTTAGATTTACTTGAATTGTTTCATCTATTGGTCTTATCTTCCCAAGTAGATTAGAGACTCCCAAGAAGAGCAAATTATGATTTATACTATTTTCACATTCCTACAGTGATCAGCAGATTGCACAACAAAGTAGGAGTCACATATCAGTTAATAGATTGATAAATATTGATAAATATTACAGTCCATGTCTACTTTACAAGTGATAATAAAGCAACTATTTTTATATTGCTGCAACTAGCTAGAGAAGATTCATTTCCTCTAAAATTACCATCTATAAAACCATAAATAAGCTTTACTTAAAAAATCATTCCTTCTCATAAGAGACTAGTTTAGATAACAAGTATATAAGGTGCTGAACCCTGCCTTCCAGGAACTCACATTCTCATGAGAGAGGCATGTCAATAAATTAAGATACAATGTGAAAAATGCTCCCAAAGAGGCAAGGTCCCCCACATGAAAGGCCAGAGGTAAAGGAGTAACTTTCAGAGGTTTCTAATCAAACTCTACAATGTAATGATTAAAGTCCCTCACAATTTTGTGGATACAAATTCTGAACTAAATTTTTTTTCCATTTATCCTTACTGTATAAAACCAGAGTGCTTAAACAGTAAGATTTATCATTTTTATTGAACTTCATAGCAAAATAGGCAGTTTGATGAGAAATAACTTTGAAAATAAAAAAATTTTTAAGGTAAATTATATTTGAAGAATGTAAATTTGGAAAAATATACTATATGAAGTCATAGTAACGAAAGTATAGTTAGCTTTTTATTCAAATTAAAAGGCACACTCACCTGCAGCATCTGTTTACTTCAATCACATTATTTACTGTAGTTTTGCTTTTTCATGCCTGTGCAATTCCTTGTACATATGCCCGGGGACTGGCAGAGATTCAGCTGGCTTTTATTCAGCTCTATCTTTTGGTAAAAATTAGTGTAGGATGGAAACACTGTCTTTACTTATTTTGCCATCTTAATGTTACATGACAATGTCAAGATCTTGCTGCAGATCAGTGTACACATCAAATGTGTGTCTCAAAACTCTGAGCTTATTATGAATGCTCTTTTTCACATCTCCCTTTCACATTTCAGGATTTTATTATCCTTGTTATCTTTGTATAAAAATATGATAATTAGATTTCATTTTCTTTCAGAAGAGAGTGGAATAGAGCTCTGACATAACTTGCTTTGAACAAGTTCAGATGATAAGTAGTGTCTGGTAGCAGAGGAAAGCAGTAAGACTTACAGATCTAGAAAAGAAATTTAGAAGAGTCATTTCAATAAAGAGTGGTACAAAGTAGAAGTAGAAACACGTACAAGATCTCGAGAGGAAAAAAAGAAAATGGGTATCATCTCTTCTTGAGTTTTCTCAATTATGGTTGATAGTTGAAGCAAAAATTATAATACTACCTGATGTGGTTCTAAGTGTGTATAGAAGATATATTGAAGACAATTATATTACAAAGGAAAATAGGAGTGGCTACCTAATATCAGATAGACTTCAGAGCAAAGAAAATTACCAGAGACAAGAGGGACATTAAATAATGACAAAAAGTGAATCTACCAAAAATGTATAGCAATCCTAAATATGTATTCACCAAACAACAGAGCTACAGAAAATGTGAAGCAAAAACTGGTGGAGCTAAAAGGAGAAATGGATAAATCTACAAATATAGTTGGATACTTCAACACCCCTCTTTAACAATTGGTATACCTAAGACAGATAATCAACAAGGACACAGAAAAACTCAATACCATCAACCAACAGGATCTAATTGACATTTGTTGAGTATTCCACCCAATAACAGCTGAACACACATTCCTTTCAAGAGCCTACAGATTATACATGAAGATAGACCATATTCTGGCCTGTAAAATAGACTTCAACAAGTTGAAAAGTATGGAAATCATTTTAGGGTGTGTACTTTCACCATAATGGGCTCAAACTAGAAATCAAAACCAGAAAGATCAGAGAAAAATCTCCAAACACTTTGAAACTAAATAACACACTTCCAAATAATCCATAGGTCAAAGGGGAAGTCTCAAGGGAAATAAAAGAATACATTGAACTGAATAACAATGGAAATACAATATATCAATATCTGTGGGACACAGCTAAAGCAGTACTGAGAGGGAAATTTATAGCACTAAAATTCACATATTAGAAAAGAGTAAAAGTCTCAAACAATCAAAGCTACCACATCAAAAACCTAGAAAAGGAAGAGAAATAAGCAAAATCAAGCAGAAGAAAGGAAATGTTAAAGAGCAGATGGATAAAATTGAAAAGGAGAAAAAAAAAGAAAACCAATGAAACAAAAAGATATTTCTTAAAAAACATCAATAAAGTTGACAACCCTCCAACAAGACTGAAAAAAAAGGAAGATACAAATTACCAGTATCAGCAATGAAACAGGGGCTATCACTACAGATTTTCAAGACATCAAAAGGGTAATAAGGGAATACTATGAACAACTCTACACACATACATTTAACAGCCTAGATGAAACAGACTAATTCCTCAAGAACACAAACTACCACAGCTCATTCTATATAAAACAGATAGTTTGAATAGGCCTATAACTATTAAATAAATTGAATTTGTAATTTAAAAACTATCCCCACCTGCCCAGTTTCTCAGGCCCAGATGGTTTCACAGGAGAATTCTACCAAACCTTTAAAGAAGAGTTAATACCAATTCTATGCAATCTTTTTCAGAAAATAAGAAGAAACGTTCCTCTTATTTCATTGTATAAAGCTATGTTCATTGTATGAAGCTAGTATTACCCTGACACCAAATAAAGAAAACAAAAAAACAAAAAACAACAACAAAAAGCTACATGCCAATATCCCTTGTGAATATAGATGTAAATATCCTTCACAAAATATTAGCAAATAGAATTCATCACTATATAAAAAGAATTAGACACCATGACCCAGAGGGTTTTATTCCAGAGGTCAAGGCTGGTCCAATACTTGAAAAATCAATGTAATTCACCATATTAGCGATCTAAAGAAAAACTTACGTGATCATATCAGTCAAGGCAGAAAAATCATTTGTCAAAATTCAACACCCAGCTTGTGATAAAAACTGTCCAAAAAACAGAAATAGAGGTGAATTTCCTCAACTTGATAAAGAGCATCTACAAAAAACATATAGTTAATACACTCTATGGTTAAAAAACTAAATAATTTCCTCCTAAGATGGGAAACAAGGAAAGGATATCCACTCTCATCATTCAACACAGTGCTGGAAATTCTACCCAGTGCAGTAAGATAAGAAAGGAAGGGGATTTCCCTGGCAGTCCAGTAGTTAAGACTTCACCTTCCAATGCAGGGGGTGTGGGTTCGATCCCTGGTCGGGGAGCTAAGATCCCACATGGCTTGTGGCCAAAAAACCAAAACATAAAAATTCAATAAAGACTTTTAAAAAACAAAAGCAATATTGTAACAAATTCAATAAAGACTTTAAAAAAAAAGAAAAGGAAATGAAAAGCATAGAGATGAGAAAGGAAGAAATAAAAAATGCCTTTATTTGCAGATGGCATAATTGTCCACACAGAAAATCCTAAGAAATTAAAAAAACTTCTAAAAGTAATGTGAGTTCAGCAAGTTTGCAGAATACAAATACACAGAAAAATTTATCCCATTTCTATATGCTACTAATGAACACATGGAAACTGAAATGATAAATACAACACTATTCACAATTGTTCAAAAAAATAAAATACTTAGATGTAAATCTAACAAAATATGCACAGGATTTGTATGCTAAAAATGACTAATCAAAGAAGATATTAAAGGGGGGGGAGGTATTCCATGTTAATGGATTGGAAGACCAATAAAGATGTCATTCTCCCCACATTGGTTCCTATGAAAATCCCAGCAAGATTTTTTGTAGATGTATACAAGATTATTCTAAATGTATATGGAAGGACAAATATACAAGAATAGCTAAGACAGTCTTGACAAAGAAGAATAAAATGAGAGATTACTCTACCTGATAGTAAGTTTTACCACATAGCTACATTAATCAAGATAGTGTGATATAGGTGATGTAGTACCAGGATGATATAGTACCACATATACATGCTTAACTGACATTTGACAGAAGTATAAGAAATTGAATGGAGGAAGGATTGACTTTTCAGTTAGTGCTGGAGCCACTATACATCCATAGGCAAAACAAAAATGAAACTGTGACATAAACCTAACACCTTATATAAAAATTAAATCAAAATAGATAACAGAGTTACTCTATGTGAAACTTTTATTTATAAAATTTTAGGAAAAACAGGAAAGGAAATCTTCACAATCTAGGGCTCAGCAAAAAAGGCAGGATCCATACAAGGAAAAATTGGTAAACTGACTTCATCATCTATTTGAATATTTATAGCAAACTTATTATAACAGCCAAAAACTGGAAACAACCCAGATATCCTTCAACGGATGAATGTTTAAATATCCTATCTATGCCATGGAGTAGTACTACTTAGCAAAAAACCTGTTGATACAAGCCAACAATTTAAATTTCTCTCAAGATAATTACACTGAGTGAAACAG
Organism: Balaenoptera musculus; assembly: GCF_009873245.2. NCBI lineage: Eukaryota > Metazoa > Chordata > Mammalia > Artiodactyla > Balaenopteridae > Balaenoptera > Balaenoptera musculus. The sequence goes on from NC_045787.1 coordinate 73,920,891, forward strand.
AAAGAAAAAACACAAAAAAAACAAAAACAAAACAATTCCAAAGTTTCTATATTGTAGGATTCTATTTATGTACTCAGCCATAAAAAGGAACGAAGTTGGGTCATTTGTAGAGACGTGGATGGACCCAGAGTCTGTTACACAAACAGAAGTAAGTCAGAAAGAGAAAAACAAATATTGTATATTAACACATATATGTGGAATCTAGAAAAATGGTACAGATGAACCTATTTGCAGGGCAGGAATAGAGACACAGATGTAGAGAACAGATGTAGAGAATGGGGGGGAGGGAGGGATGAATTTGGAGACTGGAATTGATATATGTGCACTGCCATGTGTACAACAGATAGCTAGTGAGAACCTGCTATATAGCACAGGAAACTCAGCTCAGTGATCTGTGGTAACCTAGATGGGTGGGTGGGATGTGCGGGGGTGGTGGGAGGGAGGTCCAAGAGGGAGGAGATATATGTATACATATAGCTGATTCACTTCATTGTACAGCAAAAACTAAACACAACATTGTAAAGCAACTCTACCCCAATTAAAAAAAATTCTTGAAATGACAAAATTATAGAAATGGAGAACAGTTCGTGGAGAACAAGATGGGGAAAGTACAGAAGAGAAGTGAGTGTGGCCATAAAAGGGCAACATGAGAACTCCTTGTGGTGATGGAAATGTTCTAGACCTTGACTATATCAATGTAAATATCCTGGTTGTGATATTATATTATGGCTTTGCAGGATGTTACCATTGTGGGAAATGTAAAGAATACACAGACTATATCTGTACTATTTCTTACAACTGCACGTAAATCTACAATTATCTCTAAAGGCAAAGTTTAATTTTAAAAAATAGCCCAACAGAATGGCTGGAATTTTTCAAAAAATAAAATAAAACCATGAAGAAGAAAACTGTACTTCTTCCTTCTGAAATATCTGCCTAGCAATACAAAACAAGAAGGAAATTGAAAGTATTAAAGAAGCAATATACAGAAACAAAAAGTAATCTCAAGCATTGTATTTTGTTACACATAAATTTTAAAGGTAGGTTAATTTTATATAGATAGTGATGGAATAAGTCAGTAATATAAAAAGAATATAATTAATCAATAGATACAGATATTTACATTGAAAATATATAAAAATATTAAAAGAATAGTTTTTGAATTTCATGTAGCCCCAAATTAAGGGTTCTTTCAGGAAGTAGACTATGTGTTATGTTTCCATTAAATTATGCAGCAATTTAAAATAGGAAACATAAGAAATAAAAATGAATTAGTCTAATATACTTTGCATTCTAAAATGTCAGAGTTTATAAATACTCATGATAAATACCATGTACATCACACAACATGTCTGTACTTATGAGGAACATGCTCTTCCAACCAAGGTCATATTGTACCAGTCCTGGCTCGAGACAAGACCGAGTCACCGTAAAATTAGATCAAGACGTGAATGACCTAACTTTGGTCTTGCTGACATAGATAGAGAGAGATAAATGATTGATAGGTAGGTAGATAGGAAGATTAAAAAAAGAGATATATATTAATACTGTACTGTTGGCTTAGATGTTTTGGCTAAATTGAGTAGTTTTTAACTGGCCACTTTAAAATATGAACACACTTAGTAGACTGAGAAGAGTTATACAGAGGGTAGATAATTGCGTTGAGTGGAATGATTAAATTAGGATTTAACTAGCCTAGTCAATTCAGACAAAACAGTCATTCTGGTCATATTGTGTAGGTATGTCTTAATGCTTTTAGAATCTCAGACATTGTGGATAATGACATTAATTTTTTTTTAATATATATAAATTTATTTATTTATTTTTGGCTGCGTTGGGTCTTTGTTGCTGCGCGGACTTTCTCTAGTTGCAGCGAGCGGGGGTTACTCTTCCTTGCAGTGCACAGGCTTAGCATTGCAGTGGCTTCTTTTGTTGTGGAGCACAGGCTCTAGGCACGCGGGCTTCAGTAATTGTGGCACGTGGGCTCAGCAGTTGTGGCTCTCGGGTTTAGTTGCTCCGTGGCATGTGGGATCTTCCCAGACCGGGCTTGAACCCATGTTCCCTGCATTGGCAGGCAGATTCTTAACCACTGCGCCACCAGGGAAGTCCCTAACGTTAATATATATATTTTTTTTTTTAATTTATTATTTTTGGCTACGTTGGGTCTTTGTTGCTGCACGTGGGCTTTCTCTAGTTGCGGCAAGCGGGGGCTACTCTTCGTTTTGGAGCGTGGGCTCTGGGTGGCGTGGCTTCAGTAATTGTGGCATGTGGGCTCAGTAGTTGTGGCTCATGGGCTCTAGAGCGCAGGCTCAGTAGTTGTGCCGCACGGGCTTAGTTGCTCTGCGGCATGTGGGATCTTCCTGGGCCAGGGCTCGAACCCGTGTCCCCTGCATTGGCAGGTGGATTCTTAACCACTGCACCACCAGGGAAGCCCTGACATTAATATTTTTAAAGATATAACTATTGAAGAAATTTGAAGTTCCTTTCTTTCTGATATTTAACAACATTCTTGGATTTAAGGCACAAAGAAGTGGGAAAAAATCAGCATGTTCTTAAGTCCTATTTTGCTTTCTTGAGATTAACTACTGAACTTCACTCTTATTCTCTATTCCAACTTCAACCACCCATGTTCAGGCTTTCATCACTTATATTTAAGTGCCACTGCAACCTTCTATCTGGTCTCTCTGCCTCAAATTGATTTTCCCTTCAATCTATTCTGAGGCCCTGCACTTTTTACATTCATTTTTTTCATTTTTCACTCCCCAACTCAGGACTCCATCATGACGTAGTACTGTCAACTCCCCTAGCCCTTTCATAATCTACTCCATTTCCCCTACTTGTTGAGCCTTGCACCCTGCAATTCGCACACAAAGATACTTCACCCCAAGGAAGCAAGTGTCCTTACTTGCCCTCGTGCCTACCCAAATCCCTCATGTCTGAGATTTCCTGCCTGCCATAAAATATTCCCTTATCGACCTCCACTACATTCTCTTCCACCTTCCTCCCATCTCTATGCCACCCAGACCTCAAGGCCACCTCCAAGGAATCATTCTGACATCCCAGGCCACAGTCCATAGTTGTTCCTTTCAAGGTTTCGCTGAGTTGTGCTGAGAATCAGAGCCAACCAGTTGGCTCTCAGTTGTTCTCTTCCACATTCTTTCACACATCCATTTACTTGTCTACTCTATAGAAATATACTGAGCACTTTTTTATGTGTAAGATACTTTGCTAATTATAGTAATTCTTTCACATCCCTTAGTTTTTATTCTGTGATTATATATTTGGCAAATAAAATGGATTTTATTAGCTTCCTTTCCAGACTCCTCAGTACCCAGCAGGGTAGTTGGTATATCATCATCACCATTAACATCACCAGCATCAAACATTAATTGAGCTGTTTCTACCTGTAGTCAGTACACTCCTCAGTGCTGGAAGCTCAAAGATCTAAGACATGTCCCTGAAATCACTGTTCAGGTGGGGAGGAAAGTACCAAATGGATGGCACGCACTGTAATGTTAGAAGGGCTAAGAAAAAGGGGTGAGCACTGAGAGATCATGACAGAGATGGTGGGGCTCTTAGCATCGTAGGTCTTTGTAGAGGATCCTGCAGTGCTCTACCCAGATCTCCTCTTCAGGACCCATGCATCCGTTTCAGGCTGTTGGGAATAGCACCTGCTACATCCCTCACTGGGGATGGCCTTCAGCTGCAGGGGATTGCCCTGCCCAAGGCTACAGCCCTTCCCAAGGGGCAACCCACAGCCAGTGACTGGTTTATTCAGGGAAACAAAGGCTCAGGCTCCCTTGCCTCAATATGAGCAACTCTAAAGGACCACTCGGCCTCAGGGTGCTTGTGGTGATCAGCTGAGGCCTCATTTGTAACTGCACTGCTGTTCAGCTTCTTACTCCACCCGGTACTACCTGGCTTACTTCTGCAGAGGTCTATTTCCCAAGACCACACTCCAGCAAAACTTCATCATGCAACTCCCCATCTCACAGTCTGGTTCCAGGGAACCCAATCTCTGTTCATGCTGCTGAAATAATACTTGCATAGCTCTTAGCTGAAGTAAAGCTCTGGACTAGCACTCAGATGGCCTATCTCAGGCCTATCTCATCTTAACTTCTCCAGAGTTCCTGGAGTTGACAGGAATTTTCATCTACGTCTCTCACAAATAAAGACACTGAAGAGTAGACAGGTGAAATGTCCAAAATCACACACCTAGGAAATGGTGGTTCCAGTACTCAAATCCTGACTTTCTTAATCTTACCCAGGGCTCTTCATCCTACATCAAACAGTTTGGAAAGTGGCCTGGTCTTAAGAAAACAATGTGGACATCAAAATAGGCATACCTGGGTTTTCCTTTTCTCCCAGTGATTAACAATGTGAATCTAAGCAAACTACTTAATTCTCAGGACTTCAATTTTCTAGGCAGCTCTGTGTCTATAAAATGGACATAAGAATACCTCCTTGTAGCATTATTATAAGGATTAATTGAAGCATGGAAGGCACTATTTCCTGTTCTCATGGAGGAATGGTGGCATACAACATCAAAGAAGTTTACAGTATTCAGTTTGTAGAGAACTTGGAATGGTTTCCTGATTATCTCATTGAAAGAGATCTCTCCTTTTGAACATCTCTACTGAAAGTGATCTCTTATTTCTCTGGAATTCCACAGTCTGTTGTTTTCATGGTTTACATAGTCTGTTGTTTTATTTCTCTGGAATTTCATACTCTGTATGTTTCTTAGAAGCATACTTTTTTTTATATTTATAGGCCTTATTTTACCGTCATTGGCTTTAATTTGTCAATCAGTGTGTAATGTCCTTGAGGACCAGAATGGTCCTAGGCATCTTTGTAGTCTACTCAGAGCCTAGTTCAGTAAGTGCCACAGAGTAAATGCTACCCGTATATGGACTTTGTTGCTAAATGTTGAATAAACCAATGACTAGTTGGGCCTGCCCTACTAAATTGTCACATGAAGGAGAAAAGATAATACCTTCACCCTGTGAACAGGCATAGAAGACATAGAAGAAGGGAAAGCAAAGGGAGCAGTGAATTAAAACATCCAGCCTACCTAATTAAGGATCGTAGACCTTTGGATGTCAGAGTCCATCTGTACCAACAATCACCTAAATCACTCATCCTCATGGATAAGGGGAAGGAGTGGACGGGGAAAAAGGAAGTGCTGCTCCAATTCTGTTCATTCCTGGGAAACACGAAAACAAGAGGACCAGGAGGACAGTTCCCCAACAGAACACACTTCCAAACATTAATCTCAGTCAAGCCAGAAGTAAAGGTTTTTGCTGAGATGAAGGATAGGACAGAAACGCTTCTGTAGAAAACGTGATGAGGAGTCAGCAAAAGAATTGTGAGCAGTCTTAAAATTAGAAAACATAACCATACAGATCCAGTCAGAAGAGTTTTGTGATTTTCTATAGCAACTTTCAACAGCCCAGGTGTGTGATGAGAGAAATAATAAAGGTGACCCTGGGTGGAGAAATGCTCTTCCTTTGATTGATTCCTTGTGCATGTTCATAGCTTTAAATATATGTGACAAAGTGTCAACTAATTACAAATATTAGCCTACTGGATCCTAAGTCTTGTCCTCCAATCAGAGAGGTGGTATAGCAAAACTGTTAAAACAGAAAGCTCTACAGACTAATAGCCCTGGCTTTGAATCCAGTCCCTACTCCAATTAGCAGTATGTCTTTGGAGACATTATTTACCTATACTGTATATATACACAATAGTACACATGCCTTAAATTGTGAGAATTAAGATAATACATAAAGCATTCAATTTAAGTGCTGAATAAATGCCAGAGAGAAAAAGAACTTGAAACTCACAAGAATATGCACTACTTAGGCTAACTTCTGCTTTTTGAATACATGAGAAACAAGTGGGACTTCACATCTGCTTTTGGAAACTGTTGTTTACTGGAAAGAGCTTCTTCAATTTAACATTGGTTGACTATGAACAATACTTTATTTTCTTATTGCTCTTTCTAGTAAATAACAGAGCTTACCTAAAAATGGCTGAGGCAACCCTCAGGTTTGTGATTCAAACATTAAATGACAATCTGTCATCATCGCTGGACCCCCAGCACACAGGGAGTCCTTCTCCTGGATCTTCAACAAGGTCTTTCTGATCTGCACAGCTTTGAGTCTATTCAGCTGGTGGGATTTAGGTCACATTTGCTATCTGTGTCTGGCTATTTTTCTTTACAGCTTGTTTCTTGAATTTACCCTTAGGACACATTTTTATTTACAGTGACTTCTATTGAGGAATTGAGTATTATGAATTTCAAGGATAAGATTAAAGAAACTCATCTTTAAAAATAAAAAAAATAATTTTAAAATAAAGAAATTTCAAGAGTATGATTAAAGAAATCCTATTGACTGAAATATTTATTTCTTATTAATTTTTGCAAGTCTTTGTTGATACAAAAGAGAGGGTAATTTCCAAACTATTGATTTACTTCACCTTCGGTCAAATTTTTTTAAATATTAGTAAAAATTTATTCTGGGTCATTTAAACCCACATAGCCACATGAGTAATGTGACTTGCCCATTAACTGATAGAAAACAAAAGCCACTGCATCATGGGGGTCACAACCAACAGAAACAAGGGTATTCTCAGATGATGACTCTCTTGCAGAATTACGTGAATAAATCCAATCTCATATGACAATAGACCACTCAGAGATAGAGAGTAAACACATATTCCTTAGAATAACTACTGTATACACAGAAAAAATAATCAGCATCAACATGTCACAGACCACAATAATGTATAATCAGATACTCAGAAAAAATTCAAGTTTATGTTCTTTGGGGAGAGGATACTGATTCCAAAAAAAACCCTGAAGAACTTGCCTAGCACTTTTGTTTGTTGAAAAACAATTATAAGCTTTAAAATTGAAGCTATGATTCTGTCATCATGTCATATCTTTGTAGTGCTTATTATTTATCATATACTACATGCTAGAGTATATAGTATAGAATATAATGCTGGAGTATTATAAATTCAGTTGGAGCAATAATTGGCTCAGTATAGTGCTAGGTACCTTCCAAAATACTATGTGTTCAGGAGGATTTCTTTTAAGAAACAATAAGCATTCTCAAATCAGTTAAATAAGCATTCATGCAAGTCAAATGTACATATGTACATATATGTACAAAGCACCATATTAGGTATTTGGAGAGACATCCAGGAACATTCCATTTTCAAAGGGAAAGTAGGAAATGAACATAAGTAACTTTAAAACAAGGTGGAATATAAACAGGTTATATTGGAGCTTTAAGCAGTGCACCACAGGGGGAAACAAGAAACATGTATTTAGTTCCAGAGTAGTTTGCAGGTTGGAGGTGGTCTTCAGCCAGAGAAAGAGCTTTTGGATAAATGATGAAATACAACCAAAACCTTAGGCAAGCAACTTCTTCTGGCTTAGGACCTCAAGGCTCCAGGGCAGAACTGAACCTAACCCAGCCCTGCTTGTCCAGTCAGTGGGGTGGTGCCTGGGTCATTTTGGCCAGTCTATGTTGAATCAGCTTCCAGTCAACAGATCTAGACCTCCTCAGGTAACCTGGAATTCCCATGACCATTGGTGATAGACTCACTTATAGGTTCTCAACTCCCAATACAAAAGTCTGAGCCCATGTACAGCTACCACCATGGGAGCCATGGATGCACCCTTTGTTAAGGCTATATCATCCCTGCATTTTGAATATTCAGCACCCTTAAAAAGTTTATTTTACCCAGGATTTTTTTTTTACTTTACCCAGAAGTTTTTTTATCACACAAAACTTACATGAAAAACTACTATTATTAAGTATTTAAGGAGCAATGCAGTGTTGAAAATTTTTTAAATATAGGTTATTCTAGGGCCTTCCCTGGTGGCGCAGTGGTTACGAATCTGCCTGCTAATGCAGGGGAAACGGGTTCGAGCCCTGGTCCGGGAAGATCCCACGTGCCGCGGAACAACTAAGCCCATGCGCCACAACTACTGAGCCTGCGCTCTAGAGCCCGCGAGCCACAACTACTGAGCCCACGTGCCACAACTACTGAAGCCTGTGCGCCTAGAGCCCGTGCTCCACAATAAGAGAAGCCACTGCAATGAGAAGCCTGCGCACCACAACGAAGAGTAGCCTCCGCTCACCACAACTAGAGAAAGCCTGTGTGCAGCAATGAAGACCCAACACAGCCAAAAATAAAATAAAAAATAAAATAAATTAAATTTATAAAAAAAAATATATATAGGTTATTCCACTACCCAACTCTGACGGCACTGTTATGCCCTCCTTTTTCTTCCTTCTTTTCTCCTATAAAGTAGTCATAATAGTTTGCAGAAGGCTTGCCTGTGCACAAGTTTTGAAAAAAGGGTCTAAAGTAAAAAAATTGAATTTGAGAGAATCAATTGCCTAATATACCAATAAAAACCAACAAGTAAATTTCAACAAAGGTCTAACACCTTCTCCTGGTCTTTTCCTAAATGCTTAGTGTGCAGTTCTGACTGTAATCTAATAATTGCTTTTCTGATCCAAATATCAATACTTAATGTTTATCACCAGAATGCCAAGTTAGATGGTCTGGCCACCTCCTCCTAACAAGAAAAAATGACCTGAGCACCAGCCAGGCTTTGATGAAGCACGGAGTGAACTGAAGGAGCCTCCTTCCACCAGCACAGCAATGTGTTTTCTGTCTCCACTGAACTTCCACAAATTTGTAATTTATTTGGAAGAGTATGTTGCAGATAAGCAAAAAAAAGGCATCTGGAAGTCTTCTTGCCAAATGGTAACTTTCTGGAAGGTTCCTCATTTAGAAGTAATTTCTGGAAAATTTCTTGATTAATACAAATCCGTGAACAAACTTAAAAATGATGGCTTTGTTATTGCTTTGGCACAATATGTTAACAACACTGTGAGTGCTGCCAAAACTCTGAGAGTTCTTTCATGCGGATTATGGTCTTGTTTACAGATCCAGCTGTACTGAGGCCTTGTCCATGGTGGTAACCTAACAATGTTCCCAGTGGGGGTACCCATTAGGGGAGGAGAGACTCACTGAAGTTTAGTTTGTTTAAATTGAGCAAGAATGCACAGCGGCACTCAGATCTTTGGGGAATGTGTTGGAAGCATACCCTTTCTGGGATCTGTTTTCATTTATTTAAGGGGGATGTTTGCGTTGCTCAAAAATTGCAATACACAAACTTGCCATACGAAATGCCTTCCAAATGTTTACAGTGGTCTATACAGAAGTGAGTAGAAAATACATATAATACTAGATTGAATTAAAGTGCTAAATGAAAAAAAAGTAATTGCTGGCCTCCAAAATATTTATTAATTCAAAACCCAAACTACTTTCTGTTAGGTATATGTGTGCACGTATGTATAAAATATATATTCCCAAGTATGACCATTTAAATTGGATAGCAAGATAAACAAAACTCATTGAAGAATATGATTTAGAATTGTGGGAAACTGGTTTCGATTAATAGGACATTTATGCAAATGTTCTTTTTATTGGTTTGCATAGATCTGTATACATGGATTTTATTCGGATTTTATTTTACAGGTTCTAATGACAAAATAATTGCACTTTTTTTCCCCAAAAAATCAAACCTGAGAAACAATAAAATTACATGTTTTCTCACATCTGACAAAAATGTTAACAAGATTTTAGTTGCTGCATGTTATTACAGCAAAAAGGAATCAGGGATATTAATTGCTCTACGCTAACTTTCTGAAATTTATGAAGTCTATAATGAAAAGAATCTGTTCAGAAGAAACTTTCACTTTTTCTGCTTCTATCCTTTCTGGTGATAGAGAACGAGGGGTAGACCAAGGAAATCTCAGGCTACAGTGCTCCCTGGGCCTAACTCTGGTAGATACAGGCTTCCTCAGAGTGTTTCCTCTCTGACACCAAACGAGAGGACATTGTGCTTCTGTCACGTTAAAAACGTATGAAGGTCTAAGTTGATCTTGGATATCATTTAGGTCAAAACAAGATTCTTCCTGTAAAACGTGACACAATTCACGTGGATTTTAATCCGAAGTCAGTTTTATCAAAGTAATTTTCATCAGAGGATTTATTTTCTATTTTAAACAAAAAGTGAAGCTCCAGTAAATATTTTTCCCCAAACAAGCCCCCAAAAATCTATTTTAATATGTAATTTCAGTATATAATACTATCCTTGATATCAGCAGGTCAGTATTTTAGTTAAATGTATCACCTTCTCTTGTTATAACGTAGAAATCTCACTCATATGCAAAAGAAAAAATATAAAGTTGCCTATTTTCTATGGAACTGTTCATTTACTTCTGTACCTTCGTGTTTAGCATTCCCCCATGCAAATTTCATCCCATGCAGCTCTGTTCATGAAGGTGCAGTGTACCCCTCACACTGCCGCCCAGCTTCATGGTGAGAGGCGCGGGACAGAGGGACGATGCTATGATCATTGAAGTACAGAAAAATCTTGATTTTTCCTATCAAGGAATTTTACACTCCTACTTTTTTAAAAGAACGTCTCATATCTTAACATAGTTTTTGAACGTCTCAACATTTAGTGTGAGGCAATATAATAAACTACAAGGGCAAAGAACACAGCATCAAGCTACTTAGGTTTTTATACCAACTCTTCCACTTACCAACTATGTGCCTTTGGACAAGTTACATATCCTGTCTGTGCCTCAGTTTCCTTGTCTATAAAAATGGACCTAATAATGGTAACTTTTCCATTGGATTGTCTTGAGGATTAAATGAAGTAATACATGGATGGCACTGAAAAAAAGTGCCTGGAACATAGTAATAAATGCTATGTATAAAACAGTACTGAATGGATAGGCCGTTAGTTTCAGTTAATTTTTGAATTATTTTTAATATCTTCCATATTTTAAAGCAGTTAATAGACGCATATTTTAAAAATATCAAAGACCTTGTTGACACAGTATTACTAAAAATATTTCATAATTGTTCTGATAATATCAGACAGCTAAATCTGGAAATATTTAGAAACTATTAACTTTATGAAAGACAGACCTGACTAAACAACTTAGAAGCAAGCTTTCTGACATACTATTTTTAAAATTCCCCTAGAGATAATATTGCGAGGTTAAAATAGAATAAGGAAGATATCATAACATATTCCTGGGGCCCTGTAACTAATAAGACAAGTTTAATATCCAAATATTTTTCAAAATACTGTGTTCGGATACAATTGTTCTTTACCATGAACTATTTTCTTGTATTCAAGGTTTAGCATGTATCCTCTAACTGACGACTGAATTTTTAAATGCTATATTAAATATTGATATATTAAAATAATCCTATTTGAAGAGAATCTTAATATCTAGAAGAAACTGTCAAATGTGTCCATAATCTGAAAACTGAGTTTGCTCGAAATGCTGTGCATAGGCTTCAGTAAATTAGCACCAATGATGCCCATTCTGTGTCTCTGGGCTGCAGCCCCTCCACACTTTCAATGCTACCTTGGTGGAAACCAAGCCTGTCTTCTAAACAGGCCAGGGGTCAGGAGAGATGCGGATGCTTCACTGGCATCTCAGGATTACAGAGTTCAGTATAAATTATTTCCTAATCCTCTTCATTATTATTTGCTTCCCAAGGACATAGATAACATAGGGTGTTAGAAACAAGCATCTTTTAAAAAACATTTTGATATTTATAATTTAATGGCTGAAAAATAGAAGCCATGTTTCAATTTCCTAGAGATGAACTATAGAACTTCTTTGTTAACTCACCGGATTAAACTGGTTAATGAACCACACAAGATATTTTAAAGCACCTGTTAGATATAGTCAAATGACCTTTCAAATAATTCACTCTGATTTTGTCCAGACTGCCAATATGTAATGATGAGATTGGTCAGATGGCGATATCTTCTGATGGAAACAGTAATTTGGGGGTGATAAGTTATGTGTGAGAACAGCTGGATGTAAACATTCCTCCTGACATTGCAAGTGCACCCTACAATGTTCTTAAACATTTGCATAGAGTAATTTTACAAATGTTTACCAAAATCAGTATTTTTTAAGAGTAATTATTTTTCTGTGCTATTCTTTCACTTTTAGTTTCTGCATATGGAAACCTAGGCATTGAATCTTTAGGATTCAAAGTCATTGTGAAGGAAAAAAAGAAAGTATTCTTTAACACAGTAGTGAAGCATTTGTAGCTGAAGGCGGCCTTTGTTCCCAGTCACCGGTTAGGCTGCACTTTCATAGCCTAGTGCCTTCTACCAGAGCCCCTGATATATTCACGTAAATGATGGAAGATGCATGAGACGTGAAGGTGACATGTAGCAGTCTCCAGGAGGAAACCAAGGCCCTGGGTGCTCGCTCAGAAGCCATCCTGGCGTTAGCTGCACACGCAGCCATCCGGCTACCCTCCCGGCTGGGAGGGAGGTGTTAAGCAGCCGCTGTCAGCAGAAAGAGATAGGAAAGGGGGCGAGGGCTCTCCAATTCACAGAAATAAAAATGGTTAATGAAAATCTCCAGTACCGTCTACTGATAGCTGCCTTCTTTGCAAGATTTCTGACGGACTGCCTTGAAACTTCTCTAGCCTCCTGGCTTATCAGTTTCAAGACAATGTATTACTCGGCCTCCGCCTGGGAAGTGAACCAGAACAATTTGAGGTTAATTCACCTCTCCAGGCAATCACAAAAGTTTGTTCGTTCATAGAGTCAACAATGAAATTGTTACTGATTAGTCCAACTCAAAAATCCGCACTTTCGTCATTTCAAAACGATTTAATTACTTTTTTCTAATGCCGTATATATGCCCCATTTGCCAAGACAAAAGAGCTATTATTCAACATGAAAAAATATTGCTGTAGCAAGCACAGTAACTTTTAATGTTTTCACTGCTGAACTGTCAAAATGTGAACATTCCCACCCCCTGGAAAAATGAAAGTATGGAGCTATAGTATAACCTGCACTTTTATAGTAAGAGGTTTCTAGAATATGACAAAGAAAACATAGCAATTTCAGCCAGGTCATAATTTAGTATAAAATAAAACAAGACATTTAAACCCAGGGAAGAAAAAAAAAAATCTGAGAGTGGTGGAACTATCAAACTATGCGTGCAATTTCCTTGTGCTCAAATTGCATTTTCTCCCTTCAGTGTTAGATGGAGCAGGGTCTTGCCCTCTAGATTAGAGACTTTTGCATTAGAGGAAACTAGGTTATGTCTTCCACTGTCAGAGACAGAAATTATGAGCTGGAGTGCATTTTAGCCAGTCACTCTGAAAAATGTTAGCCCAAGGGGGTAATAATTAGAACTGTTTTTGTCAGGTGACTGCATTTTAAGCAGGGATGTGTCTGAGAATCTAGCTGAGGGGTTTAATATAAATATTTTTTTCAGTCAGCATTGTGGCTTGACTTTTTTTTTTTTTTTTTGCTTTGCTTTTTATTTCAAAAGCAAGCACTTTTCAGGAATTATCAGCTAAAACACCCTACATTAGCATTATGGCGACCCAAGAATATAATAGCCAGCAGAAAATGATACTCAAGCAGCCTGGTGAAGTTAATGCATAAAACTATAAACTAACTCACTATGAGATCATCATACATTTATGGACACAAATGACTAGTCTGTCTAGATTGCTTATCAAAGTCTAAACACAAACATAACAATTTTGCTTCTATATTATTTTACTTATTTAAGTAGTTATTTAATACAGTTTAATATTGTAGTTCACACAAATAGAGATAAGAATGTATTTTACGGGCTTTTGGAATACTTCAAGGTGGGGTGGCATCTCTAGAGTCAGGGGCCCCTAGTTAGGTGGGTAGTCTGGGAGTTCTGTTATTATTTATTAAGTTGTCCAAATCTGAATATACCCCTTTTTGACAAGAATGGATCATTTTAATATTTGTTCCCATTACAAAAACATTATGGAAAGATGGGGATGAATGGAAACAATCTCCTCTCCTTTAGCTTATAAACTTTAATAAAGACTATCTTTTTGTTCTTACAATAACCCTATCTTTACAAATAAATGAATCACTTTAGATTATGAGCTTCTCAGAACAAAAGATCATGTTTTCTATAGGCTCTTAAAGATACCACACAGACCTTCCCATCATAGTATAAATAATGAATCATTACAAAATAAAATCTTTCTCCTGAAAATTAGCTTTAATTATTTTATATCATTCATGAAACAATAAATGCCAATAATTCAAAAGCAACTAATTTTCTAGGACTATTCTAATTTACATATCATGAACAGATTGAAATTTTAAACATTCTATCTAAAAAGGACTCAATTGGAAAATTTTTGTTGTCTCTTATTATAACCATTTATGAGCAATACATCTCTCACAACATCAGAAACACGATATTCCAAAGAATAAACTTATGCCGTGTGAATGCATTTCTCCACTGTGTAACTCATCTTATCTTGCTCTGCAGCACCCATATTTGAATCTTTCAGTTTGGACCCTAAATGACTATTGAAAAAGACTGCTTTAAACTCTCTATCAAGACTAATTCTCTCCTCTCAAGGGATCTTACAAAGAAATCCTTCCTCCCTCTTCCTCAAGAGGCTATCTGGGTATAAGAGGAGGCTCTCGTGTCCAGAGGAAGAACTTGTGGCTTGGGTACTAGCATCTGGGTCTGTGCTGGCCTCTGCTGATCTGTTCCTCACTGTATCAAGCAAGTTACTGAGTATCCTGTACTAGTATCCAGTGCATTATGTTTTATACTGCTTGGTGCTTTGGGGGTTTAGAGAGGGTTAGGATCTTGGTGGCACTATTCCCAAAGACCTTAGATCCTGCTACAGCTTTCCGTAGCAAGTCCTGTGCTCTGTAACATCCTTGCCCTCGCATTCCACTGCCTGTTAGTAATAGACTTAAGAAATACCTAGATACCACCTCATGAGCCATGGGAAACCAGGGGTATTACTTAGCACTCTTGTCTAGATGCTTCCTTCCATCATTCCTAATTAACCAATCATGTGGTGCCATATTGTGTCAGGCCATGATAAACATGAGTCCTCAAGGAATTTTAAATTTTCCCAGAATAGATCCTGAAACAAGTAGCAAGCTTAACCTAATCCCCAATCCATGAATCCTACAATTTTAACAATTTTTTCTGCTAGCCCGCACTTCACCCCAACCCAAAGGGCTTGAACTCCGTGATGTATGAATTCAAGGACACTCTCATCTGACGTCTTGCCATTCACACCCCCTCTGTCTTCCCAGTTCTCTGACCTAATTTTCTTTCCCTTCTCTGAAGATGGTCACCATGTTATGTCTTCCTCCTTCCCTCAGTTTAAATCACTCTCCCCTTCACTGCCTCATTTGTGGTGGCGGAACTTCTGGAAAATAAACTAGATTATCAAGGAGAGAAAAGACAATGGGAGGTGTGGAGAGCGTTTTGTCTCTCGGCTCCTCCTCTTTTCTTCTCTACCCTCTTTCACACCTCAGAGGCAGGAAGCCTGCAAAGCTACATCTCCCCGATTCCCTTGCCGCCTGACTTTCTGGTAAGTTTCATCAGTGGGAGGCACTGACAGGAAGCTGGAGAAAACAAGAAGCCATTTTTTGCAGATTCTAATGGCAATTTCAGCATCAGCAATAGTTTCCGTTAAGTGTAACTCACAGTTGTACTCAGGTAACTCAGTTCCAACATCGGCAGCCTCAGCTGCACTTGCACTCCAGGAAACATCATTTTCTCCTTTGGGCCCCCAGGCCTAGGGGCGGCAGTGCTTTTATATAGGTACTACTCTCTAGGTACCTTCCCCAGGTGTTCCTCCAGCCTTCCAATATTTTGTAACTATATTAAATTAATTCTGCTTGAAATTCCTCAAGTGGATTCTGTTTGTCTGATTAAACACTGACTGATACCAGAAATATGTCAATCATATGAGTTCTACTACACTTAAACAAAGTCTACCTACTGAAGAATTACTAGCTGCTTTTTTAAACAATTTACCGTGGTTCAAAAGAATTTGATGTAGACCTTTAGAGTGTTATTTACTAACCATCATGACTGCCCAAAGAGAAGTTTTACTCTTACAAGGTAATTATTCCACCAGGGTCTAAGTGGTGTCTGCAGCAGAGAACGAAAAACACTAGTTATTATGACTCAGTTTTTTGCCATCTATTTCCACAAATCATAGGCTCCCTCTACTCTTTAAAAATTGTCTCTGAATTTAGGAAGAAATACCAGGTACATTTTTGGAGTCTTGTTGCTCTCTCTCCTCTCTGATGACTCTCCTCGTCTCTAAGCACATATGGAAATAAGAATCACAAAGTTTTGACTTCCTTTCCCTACTCCATCTAGCACCACATGTGCTGCCACTCACTCACTTCCAAATTCCTCTTACTTTGAACAATTTGTAGCCCAGTGTGCCAGGATGCCATTAATCACCTGCAGTAATAGGAGAATGCTGTGGTCCAAGGACTCAAAGAGCAATAAGGCACACACACACATTCAATTACTCATCCATTTTCCTTTCAAGCCAGGGGCCTGTTAAGTGGAGGAAACGGGTTTATTTTATCTTTCTACCTCTAGGCCTGTTTTATCCCAAAGTGGAAAGGCATGTGAACAACTTTTAGGATTTTTATAGAACCGTAGAATTATAGAAATAAAAAGAACATTAGAAATCATATTGTTCTACCTCCTCATTTACAGATGATTATCTCTAACACTCATCACTCCTATCATAATTTTTTTAGCTTCCTAACTGGTCTATGAACTCCTTGAGGGAAGGGTCTGATTTTCATTTTAACATCCTCTGTGTCTAGCACGGTGCCTACAACACAAGAAACATTCAAGAAATCCTTCTTGGAAAGAAGTAGATGAATGCATGAACAAGTGAATGGATTAATGAATGAATGAATGATGAAGTTTAATATACCGTATGAGAATACATAGCTATAAGCACCCTAATGAGGATTAAATAACATCTAGTCTTATGTTATCTGATTCCAAGTACAATATTCTTTTCCCTGACTCTCTTCTGACTTAACATTTTTAATGTTTTTGCATAAAACAAGTTTTAGTTCTTTTGCCTGCAGAGAAATGTAGAGATCTGGGTGAAACAAGAAGAGATGCTGTCCTACCTGTCAGAGAGGAAAAGAGAAAGGAAAGGGCTCAGTACCTAGCACAAGATTCAAAAGCAACAGTAAAGTCCCCAAGACCAGTTGGAAAGTAGAAAAATCAGGCAAGCATGATAGAGAAGTAATACTGGATACAGTTATACTAGAAGCTCAATTTCCAGTGAGGTCACTCTGTGCCCATTTATGGAAAATGTATCATATATAAATAACTGGATTCTGACTTTTTACCAGGGTAGAGATAAGTGCAGTATCTGTCTTCATTATCGCTATTTTTCCCCAAGAAGAGTACATCCCACTTATATAAATTGTGAAAAAAACCCAGAAGACCATAAGATATGCAACTGCTCTTTCAGAATTCTAATGCTCTAGAAGCATTGCTGATTTTAATGTATAATATTTAGGAAAAAAATATATTCAATTGGTTGCTCTCTCAACATGTAAAATTTGTAAACCAAAAAGCAAAATAAAATTGAAAATTAGGAGGATAAACAAATGCCACTGAAAGATAAATACTATTAAAATTTTGTTACAAAAACATTTCAATTCCTTGGTGTTTATTTTAAATCCAACGCAAATTACAAACCATATCATCTAAGGCTCAAAACAAAATTGTATACACATATTTACACCCAGAAATTTTGGTACAAAGTTAACACACCATGATGCATAGGAGAAGAGCCTGGTATGCCACCATTTGGTTACATATTTCAGTTTCTCTCAATATGTGATGAAGTAGAAATGTGACATTTGCTATTATCACTGAAGGTTAATTCTGTGAACATTTTAATATTTTTCAGACATCCCAAGATTTATATTTCTCACATGAAAGTGAAAATTTAAATACCAAGTCTTTCTTTGAAAAAATAAATGCTGTAATACACCTCCCAAGGTTAATCTGTGTCCTTGCACCTCCAATGAATCCATGGCAAGAATGTTTTTTATTGCTCTGCCATACCTAAAATTGCTTAGTCCATACTCTCTTAGACACATCATTTTTCAAACTCAAACTTTTAAGTTTCATCAGAGAAAAGCACATTATCCTAGATGCAAAGTGAATGCCTACTAACTCATGTTCTATGGATATGTGCCATTATTCACCAAATAAGCAAGCCCATATGTTTTAAATTGAAGAAATAATCTTGCAGGAAGCACTGTTAAGATACCATAGACTTTGATTCTTTGGCAAACTGAAGTATTTTGTTCTGGAAATTGTATCATCCATGGAGCCCTAGCCCTCACCATTTGACTTGTAATGGATATAGTTCCAAATAAATAGTCTACATTCACAGCCTTGACTTTCTTATCTCCTCTTAATTCTCAGCCTATTGCAGTCTGGCTTTTTTCTCCCAACTCCAAAACTCATGCTAGGAGGAGGGGGTAAAAGAAACCTATAATGGGCTAAATTTTGTCCCCTCAAAATTCACATGTTGAGGTTCTAACCCCCAGTACCTTAGAATGTGACCTTATTCAGAAACAGTCTTGGCAGATGATAAAGTTAAGATGAGGTCATTAGGGTGGGCCCCAATCGAATATGACTGGTATCCTTATAAATAGGGGGAATTTGGAGACAGAGAGAGACACATACACAGGGACAACACCATGTGAAGATGAAGGCAGAGATCGGGGTGATGCATCTACAAGCCAAGGAATGCCAAAGATCACCAGCACACCAGCACAAGCTAGTAGAGAGGCGTGGGGCACATTCTCCCTCACAGCCCTCAGAAGGAACCAACACTGCTGACACCTTGATCTTGGACTTCTAGCCTCCAGAACTGTAAGGTAATAAGTTTATGAAACTTATGTTAAGTGATCTAGTTTATGGTACTTTGTTACAACGGCCCACGAAAACTAATAAAAGCCTATTGTAGAAAAGAGCAAAGCTGGAGTGGACTCATCTCTTCACGCAGTGAAGGCTTTCCCCCAAGTTCCATACTCAACCCTCTCCTCCTGGGGAAATCTCAGCCATCCCTCAGCTTCCACTGTCACTGGAGTTCAAGTATTTCCAAAACCACCTCTAGTCCTATCTCTTTTCTTTGATCCAAATATGCATTTATAACTTTTCAGTTGATATCTCCAAGTAATTTTCCTGCAAGTACCGCAGTTAATTTCACTCCAAACCTGCTGCTGCTTTTGGTAAATGGTATCTTGTTAGTTGACAGCATCACCAACTGCCCAGTCAACCAGCTACACGTGATTATAATTAATGCTTCCTTCTCCCTCAGTCCCTGCATCAAGTAGTTCCAGTTAAGCCTACCTGTGAAGATCTCTTGAATCCATCTCATCCTTTCTAGCCACACTGCTACAGCACTGGTTCAAACTCTCACTGTTACTTGCCCCAACGTCTTCCAGGAATTTTGTAAAGCTTTTCCCCACCCTCAAGCCACTCTCCACACTTCTTACGATGTTACCTTTCTACAAGTAACCTATCTTGTATAAACCACAGTTATGTTAAACCACAGTGATATAGGGACGTTTCTTGCTGGTGCATAAATTAGCTCATGCTGACTTATATCTGTCAATGAGTTTCATATTTCTGCATTTTTTATCTGATTCACAGGTTAAGGTGTGTTGTGTTGATATCAAATTGCCATTTGAAAACACGTATGCTATGGCATTTTCAGCTCAGAGAAGATAGTGTGTACTTTGAGAAAATTTCAAATAAAAATCAAGGAATATCATACATGTTATAAGGTTCAGCTCAATTGCTTCTCCTCCTTGAAGATCATCCTAAACTCTGCCCTCTCCCTGATCCCTCACACTCCTTTTTCTGCCTCCTCATATTGGTTTCTATTCATCTTTTGCATCTTCTTTATCTTATAGTTATTTGTTCCTCTCTTTTTCTTCCAGTCACACATTCCAACTAAACTGTAATCTGCTTAAGGTCAGGATCTGTACCCAATGCATTTTTTTTAGTCCTCCTAAGCACTTCACACAAAGTGCAAGGCCATTGTCTATGCTCAGTAAATGTAGATTGAATGAGCTCAGTCAGGGAAAGTAATAAATGAATTTTTTTCGTAAATGCAACATCTCTCTGGAAACCCACAGTGCTCACATTTTGCATTATGAGCTCATTTTAGAGTGATTGGATACCTTTTATTGGCTAATGTCCGCCATGTGGTAATGTCTTCATTTGCTGAGTTGATGTTCCAAATCTTACAATTCTTAGTCATAATTATTAGTTTTTCCCCTGAATTTTGTGCTTCATTGAAGTTTTAAAGGGTAAAATTAACCTCCCAGCTTTTCCTCCATAAATTTATAATTTCATTGTGATTTCTTTGCTATAATGGCTTCCATTTCAGAGGTTTGCCCAAAGTTTAGATGATTATGTGTCTGTTGTTTTTCCCCTCTCACAAATGCAGTTATTTCCTTACAATCTAACTTGCTCAACTGTATAGCAATAGACACAGCAACATGATGAGGAATTCTAAATATTATTTACTTAGAAAAGACCTGTCTTAAGGGCAATGGAACATTTTAAGCTGTGTTAAAGTTATACCAGAGTTTATGAAAATACAGATTCATTCACCTAATACTCTTCCCTGCTTTGATTTCTGTTTATCTAGCATAAGTCAACATTTTCTGCAGAACACAGCACTGTAAAAAGTACATTAACAAGTTCTTAAAGGATATTTTAAGCACAAAATTTTTTTAGCTATTCAACAATATGGGGATTTGATTACTTAACTTGAACTGGAAATATATGGCTCAAATTTCACTGAAGTTATACATGATTAAATACATTAAGAAATGTGTCTTGAGATTTATCATTTCTCAACATTGGGTAAAGCTGTTATAGAGACTCAAACTACTCTACACAATTGCTTGGAAGGAGACACCTTTAAGTACTTTGTAGGTAGGAAAAAAACACTCACCTAGAGGATCAGAAAAGCTACTTCAGCCTGGATGCAAACTAAACTTGGATGAGTCACAAAACTTCTTGAGACCCCTTGGGGAAAAAAACAGAATACTAATATTCATCTCACCTCAGTTTGCCCTTTGTAAAATTAATGTGTAAAGATCCGCCTTGTATCTGTCTCTGAATGCCTCCAATCCCAAACCCTGAAGCCACCCAGCTACCACCCCTGTATACTTTCCTTCCTCAAACTGTGGAAGCAGTTTTAGCCCCATCAGAAGGAGAAAAAGAACCTGGATCAGTAACTCAGTAGTTCAGCTTCAAGTAGGCCTTGCTCCACATCTTCTAAAAACCAGACATGCCTTTTTGCCCTTAATAAAAACCGTGCCTCGTACCTTCTCTTTAGTAACAGCATTCCATTGCTCCCAGGGCTCTTTCTGGTCTGCTTTCCCTTAAGCTAGCTAAGTCAGTGGTTCCCAAAGTGTGGTCCACAGACCAGAAGCATCAGCATCACTTGGCAACTTATTAGAAATGCAAATTATTGGGCCCCAACCCAGACCTATTAAACCAGGAACTCTGGAGGTGGAATTCAGCAATTGGTGTTTCAACAAACTCTCCAGGTGATTTTGATCAGTTCTCAAGTTTGAGAACTACTGGGCTAGGTTCCTTAGCTCCATTTCCTTTTATTTCCATATGCCCCTGTGCTCTCTTTTAGTCTCTCCTCTCTAACAGAGAAAACTTCTTTTGGAAAAAAAAGAGAGGTAATAGAAGAGATTTTAATGCCAGTTTCAAGTGTATGACTTTGGCAAGAGGGAAAGAGTTCGAAAAAGGAATGAGAGTATGCTTTGCTGTGTGAGTAAAATCACTGTGGAAAAGCTACAGTAAATGCAGCTATGATACATGAAAGAAAATTAAGGAGAGATGTCAAAAGAGAAATTTTTGTCTTACTCAAATTTAAGTCTTACTCAAAGTTAGGACTATACTCCAGTCCCTGGCATTTTTAGAGGGATGCAAATAAAAAATTTTTTTTTAATTTACTTTTTGGTAGCTGGGCTGATTCTTTTAACCCAACACCACAGACACTGAACCATATGGAGACCAAATTGATATTCAGGTTTGACAAGGAAGTGACCTGCCCGGCTCAGTGTGTTATGGAACAGGAACAGCATGGGACAGAAAAAGAAGAATCAGTAACCTCGTTTCCTCCCCCTTTGCCTCTTCTCAGATACTGTTCACTCAATTATCCTCACTCATTCTTTCATCTTTTAACCTCCCTTCTCCATTGGTTCCTTCTCCCTCAGTATGTAAACCTACGAACATCAAAGTCATATCTTTATAAAGTCTTTTTTAATCAGGCAACCACCCCATAGGCACTACCCTAAATATGATCTTTTATTTTCATAAGTTTCTATAGAAAAGAATCCACCTTCAAAAATCTCAATTTAGCCCCTCTTATTCATTCCTTAACCTGGTTTATCACAGCTTCATTCCCTCCATGGAATGGAATTTCTATCACCACGTCCATCAATGACCCACTTCTCAAATCCGATAGGTATTTTTTAGCCTTTACTTTACTTGTTCCCTCTAGAGAGTCTAATATGTTGAACAGTCCTTCCTTGAAACACTTTCATTTCCCTGACAAGAAATTCCCTATTTCTTCTTCCCCTCTATGGCTATTTCTTCCCAGCATCCTTTTAAGCTCATCTTCTCCAACCCTTCTTTTAAGTCGTGGAGGCTTCCCCAAATTCGATTCTTGACGCTCTTCTCTTCTTACCCTCTGCATGCTTCCCAAGCAGTTTTACCTCCTACTACAATCTGTCTGCTGTTTCCCCAACCTAATTTGCCCAGATCATTCTTCAGTCTTCAGACTCTTAAATCCAATTTCCCGGTAGATTATATTCGTCTCAAAATGCCAACAGCTGGTGACTCATCATCCTTCCCTCCAAACTGTATTTGATCTACATGTTCTACCTCCCACTCGTTACAAAACCAGAAACTTAGCCTTTATTTATATTTATCCTATATGTATTCTTCTTCTTTAACCCCAAATCAAATGAACAAAAATTTCATTCTCTCTATCCTCACTGCTACTGCGAGTCCTTCTTGCGTTTTCTCTTGCCTAAAGTATTACAGTAGCCTCATAACTTGTGTCTGTCTCCTTCACACTGTTGCAAGTGACAAAATATTTATACAAATGAGAGCAAATTTAACCTCATCAAATTTCTTGATAGTTTCCCACCATAAAGATAAGAGACCAGAGGCTGGGGTATTTATGGAATAAGGAATATGGCGGTGTGGGGGGCGTGGGGAAAGGTGATTGGAAAAATGTGTCATCGTTCTGCGCATGCGTAATAGGCTACAGGCCTCTGCTCGTTCAAACGTGGCGGCTCTTTGCACGATCTGAGGGTGGAGTTTCAGCCCTCTGAGGTCAAAAGGTCACAGGGCAGACACTCCTGCATGCCCGATTGGAGGATTGGTGGTCCTATCCAGTCTTAACCAGCTCAGCTTGAAATATACACAGCTGACTCCAATTCCTAGAAAACAACTCAGGGCCAGCATCTTGTTTAGGCTTCGTGCCACTTGGAGAACGTACAAGTCTTCTGTAGCAACAATTAAAACGAGCTTGATTAGTGAAGGCAGGTAAAATGGATTTGACTAATGATTACCCACGGTTTCGCTTAGAGCAACCTAATATAGCTGGGCAAAAACAAAAGGCAAGCCAACTCAGACCATACAAGAAAAAAAATTTTTTTTTCTGAGCTACAACTTACTAAAGAGTTTACCAATTTCTAGTGGTGAAAAATTAAAAGTTAATCTTAAAATTCAGAATGTACATACATATTCTTGTATACAGTCTATTCTATTCAGCTAAGCCTTTCAACTTTCTTTATAAATGTGCAACTTAATAGTCCCTTCAAATATTGTTGCAGATAGATATTTGAGTTAGATGAACACAAATGACTATTGAAATCAAGGTTCTGATGCCCAAAGTGGCAAGAGAAAGAAAAGAGAACTCTAAAGAATTGACTAGTCAGCTCTTAATCTTGACTACATATGTTACATGCTACACAAGCACAGCTGGTTCTACATATCTGTTTCCAATGAATGGCTGTAAAGGGAAATTAAAACTATAACATCCTACCTCTCCAGCCCCTATGCCTACTTCCATCTCCTATGGGAAGGGGCAGGAAAGGCATTACATAAAATATGATTTGCACGTACTATCATCCACTATTAGAAGAAACTGTTTTCCTTTATTCAGCTTTTTATTTAACACGGAGTCTAACATGTTGCCTTTTACCTAGTGAGTGATCCAAGTATTTCTAAAGTGAGTAAATTAAATCATTTTATAATTCCAGCTGCACATTAGTAGTTATTTGATAGAAAGCATTTCCCTCCTATTACTTTATTACTCTTGCCACTGACATTCTGAAAACATGACAGTACAAGTTGGCATTGATTGGAATTTAATTATAGGCCAAGTACCACCTGGCTAGCCACAAAGTCCTGAAAGGGATATGTTGAAAACTTATAACTAAACTAGGCAAGATATATAATATATATCATACATGTAGAGATGATTGTACTCATGAATGAGACTCTGTTGTCCCAGTCAGGGTGATGCCTATTTACCCCCCAGGGAGCTTACAATTTAGAACAGAAGTAATTATATGGGGCTGTAATACAAGGTAATTTGAGGGAGGAACCAACTGAGTAGCTCAGGCACGGTGGTCAAGGAAGACTTCACGGTATTGCAGCCGGACCTTTGGTTAGAAAACTGGCCCCTGTTACACAGAGGGTGAAGAGAGACGCAAGAGGCAGACCACTCCAGATTGGCAGAAGGGAGGTTTGATAAGCAAGGGAACTTACATCTGAGGCTTGTCTGGGGCGGCTGCAAGATGAGTAGATCTCTGTACCCACCCACCAGAATCTTAAAAGTTTTTACAGAGGTCTTAATTGGGTTCAGTCAGTATACTGTTCAAATGGTCTAATACCACCTTGCTCTCTCGAGCCTGTGTCCTTGAAAACTTTGGGCAGAACGTACATTCCAAGGACAGGGGAGGGGATGAGGGACCACCAGCTGCCTGGGTCCAGCTCACAGGTCAACCAGTGGTCACATCCTCTCAACAACCATGAGAATGAACAGGCTTTCTTTATGGGGGAACGCAGCTGGATGAGAATTTACAAAGCATAAGGGCACCCCAGGTAGCATCAATCACTGGAGCAAGGGTACCAAGGCTGGAATTCCAACTCTGGCTAAAGGAAAATCAAGGTTCCTTTCTGGTCCTTTGTTTACTGACCACAATATTGAAAAAGAAAACTTAGTTCCCATTTAACTCAGTTACTTGTGCATAGACCCCCCAGAAGCTTAGCAGTTACAGTTATGGAGAGAAGAGGAGAGAGGCCATGTGAGGGAAAATCAGTGAAAGCTGTAAGTGAAATTAAGACTGGAAATCTGGAGCTTGGGACCTTGTTTCAGCTCTGATCCTCACCAATCACCTGCCATCAGGACACTCAGCATTTCCAAGCCTCAGTTTCCTAGATCCTAGAATGAGGGAACTAGACCAGAAGAGCCTCTAAATTCCTTTCCAGCTTCAAACATCGACAACAGACTAATTACCTGGATTCTTACCTCTCCTTGCCTATTATTTATTAGCATCTCCATGGGAGAAATAAAAGGAAGTGAAATTTAAACTGGCCAATTCTGCTGCTTATCAGCTCTGGGGAAAGGTTTGATGAACCAGGAAGCTGAGGGCTATCTATTGACTTCGATTGTCTACACATTCCCTGCCCACCATTACACCACAGATAACCAAGATTGTACTTTATTTTTCTGTTGGACTTTCTTTTTTAATATCTGTGAAATTATTTTCATAATCCCATTTGACGTTTCTTTATAGGTCTGTGAGGTCCTAGAGGCCAGTATATAATATTGATGAATATTAAACACTAAACACTGTATGATTTGCTAGAATTATCTCAATCAGTTTCAAACTTGTGTTCTGCCCACACAAATCAAACATTATTTCCCATCCAAGCTATTGAAATGTGGTTGTTAAAATGGACAAGCAATACTGTTTGTAACATCAAGGTCACAGATAATAACCATAGTCTTTTCATGTTCAATAATCATACCAATAACCAATATTCATGCTGCAATTGTGTGCCAGGCACTGTGGTAAATAGTTTATGTGCTAAGGGCTTTCTATTATTGTCCCTCACATGCTGGAAAAGAAGCTCCATGAGGGCAGGGATTTCTGTTTTGTTCACTGCTGTTTGCCCCAGTGCTCTGCACTCTTCGGGCACTCAAATTCCAGTAGTTTTTCTCCAGAGCCCACACCATTTACGAGCACACCATGACTGACATATGGGTGTTGTATCCTCTGTGAGAATCTGTGCTTTGAGGAAGGCTCTAGATTCTGCCCCCATCATTTACCACCATGATGACCTTGACAAGTTACTTTATTGTTAGAGCCTCTATTTCCTTCTCTATAAAATGAGCATCATTTTTCATGTAAATCATAAACAATAAACAGGATATACTCAGTAAAAAAAAAAAAAAAATGAGCATAATACTCGCACTACCTCACAAAGTGCTGAGGATTAATAACTATTGCAGCATAACAAACCACCAAAAACAATGACTTTGAACAATAGCAACCGTTTATTTTTACTCACAGATCTGCAATTTGGGTAAGGCTCAGCAGGGGAAGCTCATTTCTGCTCCGCACAACATTGGGGGGGGGGCGGGCAGCCCAGCTGAGGGCAGGTTGATCTGCCTACAAGATGGCTTGCTCACTTGGCTGGCAGGTTGGGGCTAACTGCTGGCTGGGAGGAGCCTCGGTTCTTCTCCATGTAGCCTACACCTTCTCACATCATACTGGCTGGGTTCTCACGGGGTGCATTTCCAGAGAGGGAGCCAGATGGAAATGGTATCCCCTCTTTTGACTTAAACTTTGGAGATCCCATAGCATCACTTTTGCCATACTCTATCAGTCTGGAAACGGTCACAAAGCCCAGATGAGGAAGAGATGTAGACTCTGCCTCTTGCTGAGAGAGTGGTGACGTTCTAGAAGAGTGGGAGGGAGAGGAAGTATTGTTGTGGTCATTTGGGGAACATACAATCTGCCACAACCTGTGCCCCTGAATCTGGTTTTCCTCAAAGGAAATTTGTACTTAACTAAAGAATGATTGGAATGTCCAGCTAGCCTGTGATTGGGTAAAACTGCCCTATCTAATGACTTGGGATAGCAGGGTACTATTCATTCGTCAGCCACAACAATGTGTGAAGGTTGATAATGGGGTTTTCCCATGCCCCTTGGTAGATAGGTAGGGAATTCCCAGGCACTGGGCCATGGAAGCTAGAAAGAGACCAATCCATGTATCAAACTGAAAGGTGAAGTGGAGACAAAACCAGAGGACAGATACTGATCGGCATTGAAGAAAGAAAACAACTATTTACGGAGCCGTGCTGTAAGGGGTATTTTGCTTAGGTTATAAAATCTTCATACAACCTTGCCTTTCCACTGACCAAAAGACTTTGTCATCCTAAAGCTGGAAAATTTCACAATGTACCAACTCCTTATTTAACCCCCACAGCAATCCTGTCAGTATCATTATCCTAAGAGTATCTGGTAAGACTGTTCTCAAACTGGCTCTCCTTGGCATGGCAGAATGGCTTCAGCTGCAGATGAGCTGCAGACTTTCTCAGAGACGGTGCTTCCAGTCTAGTATTCAAAGTACTCTGACTCGGCTGGCGCAAGTCACATGCTGCTCGTCAGTCAGTGACTGTGCCAGAAGAGGAGAACGTGCTGATTGACGCAAGAAAAGAGCAGCACGGGGTTTGGACATTTCTGTCATTTAAGCTTCTCCAAGCAGTTTACAGAGTTAAATAAAATAGCCTCTATGCAGCCTGTCCTGTACTATTTTCACCCCAAGAAATGTTCATTTGTTTCTAATATTCGTTTTCTTTCCCGAATCAATTCCTTATCGGTAACAAAGTGTCTCTTCTCATCCAATTCTGTGAAATCCTGAAGCATCAGAAGGATGTTTTTATAAAATGGTTCCACTTACAAGTAATTCTATCACAAAGCCCCTGAGGATCATGATGCAGAGAAGTTTTAGTATAATATTCTCTTGGATGCAATAATTCAGCCATTGTAGCTCATATCATGGGATCCTTGGTTTAATGAGAGTTTTGCTGCAAGGCATCCAACATCCATCCAGTGCACTTAAGAAAATCAGGTAAAACAGGTGTTTCCTCAATTAACAATTTAGAGTTTCATTACATGAAAAATAAGCAAACCAAAATAGAAGATAATATTCCTAGCAAAACATACCAGTATTCTACATTTCCTGTTTTCCCAAAGACCTTGACTATATCATTTCATGTATCCATTTTTAAAGTAATTAATTTAATGCATGCTTTGCTAACAAAAATACCCCCCCCCGGGAAAAAAGCATTATTCACAGCAACCTCACATTAACCAGCATGTGTTTAAATAAGCAAAAAAAAATTTGTCAGGCAATGAAATGTAATTTTTAACTTTTAGAGAATTAAACATAAGTAATATGATTAACTGAAATTTCTACTTCTATGAAAAATCTTGCTTAAATATTTAAAAGTAAGTAGTGTCCATGTTTACAAATATTTTTAATATGTTGTTTCTTAAGTTGACTCACTGGCAGTCTCTTGTAAGTTTGGAAGAATCAGAACTTCTCCCACATCATACAAAAATTGAATCTGTTGGTCACAGTCTACTTATAATTCTTTGTTGATTGCTCTCAGAAGGCTAGTGTCTATTCCAATACACTACCCAAGATAATTCTCATAATGGAATAAAGTGAAATTTGATTCCATTCCCAGCTCCCTAATTAATTTAAGCAAGACATATGAAATCCAGTTCCTCACTTTTTTTCTAAATATTACAACTATAAAAGAAAATCTGAAACTATTTGGAGTCCTAAATTGTTTATCTGAAAACATTTCAAAATATCCTCGAGATCGCCTAGAGAAGAAAGACAAAGGACATATGACAACAGTTGGAAGAAAGATGTAGACCTAAGTTTGTTATCATCTAGGCATGGTTTGCTTTGGTTTCCATGTCCCCTGCCCACTCACTACATCACTTCAGGAAACCAGATGTGAAAACCAAATTAAAGCGTTTCCACTTTCATCCTTTATACAAATCTATTAGGTCCAAGGGAGATTTGTTTGTGGTTAGGGTGACTACATAACTGATCTCCCAACCCAGGACACTTTTAAGAATAAAAGGGGATATTATTTATAACTAAGCCTGTTCAACAGACATAACTGGGACTGTCCTGGGAAAACTGGGACATAGGCTCACCCTATTTACAGACAATGATAACTTGGTCTAAGAGAAATTAAGTTGTTCGTTGAAAAAGTCATAACATTCTGCACCATACGGACCTTTTTCCTTTTATTTAAAATTCTAAACTCTTGTTGGAATAAGATCTTAGTCTTTGCACTTGCTTTCTTTAGCTTCTTCACTAGCCTATGTAGATTCTCTCCAATGTCTTGTATACTTACCAGAGCCCCGACAAAATAAGTGACCAATATATTCAAGGGGACACAAACTCTGGACAGACAATAATCCCAGCCAAACTATTTCTGGGAGTGCACTGTAATCTCATCTCCTAAAAACTTGGGGATTTAAATGAGTCCGTCTAGAATGGGGTACTTGGAATTTTTATTGACATTTTTCTGAGCTAAATTTTCTCCCCCAGCATTGCTCAGTATTACCTACGTCTATCTTAGCCCCTGTGGATCCAGAGTTCCCTCATCTGCGAGGCTTACAGTTGGCTATATACTTACACTGGGGTTCTCTGATGACTGGGTTGTTGTTACTAAATTACATCAAGCACTCCAAAGGAATCAGACCCTGGGAGAGCTCCAGAGGCAGGTTATTTCCCTTTCATTCCCAGCTGAGTCAGAAAAATTTATTCATTTACTAGTCAGAAAATAAACTTGAAGCATGTTCCTCAGGAGAGCCATGTGCTGTACCTATCTATGGCAACATGAACATCGGGAAGGAATGCTTGCCACAGCTGCATGGGCCGCAATTCACTCAGCGCTTGTAAGGCAAGCAAGGCTGAGTCCAGAAACCACTGTGGAAAACAGGCCCAGAGAGAAGCTGTGCTGTGTTCCAGGTCCTGCTTTTCCTCTGGCTTCACGGAAGGAGGACCTTCACATTCGCTGAGGGGTGCTGGGCCGCTGAGCCTGCTTTCCACAGCAAAAGTTGGGGGGACCACAGATGTAGACAAATCCCTCATGACACGTTCCCTGTCTTTATACTCCAGAACCACAATCCCTGGTTCTTCTGCCATTGCCACTACCAGCATATTCCCACCTTCTCCCAACGTTTCCTGATGGCTTAACGTGGACAACATAGTCCCTTTTTAACTAAAACTGGGTGAGGAAACTGGCTATTCCTTGTTAAGTCATGACCATTTTCACTGAAAAAAAGGTTGGATTTCTTTAGTGAGTGACAAGCTTTCTGTTGTCAAAAACAAAACAAAACCCCAAAAACAACCTCCCTAACTGCTTTAGCATAGTAGAAACTTTCCCCTTAAAGTAAATGGTTATCAAAATCAAGCACGGACCTAGTATTTTTTTTAAGTTTCAAAGTCGTTCCAAATATCTGATGTCCTCAATAACATACGTGTATGCCTTGAATCATTGATGGTCTAGCAATTAAATAATAACTAAAGGAAAGAGTTGGCAATTAAAGTATTAGGGGAATTAAGATTTCATTCCTCTTACTGGAAAAAAAAAATCACCATTTTTCGAAGCTTACCCAAAAAAAAAGATTTTTTATGGGCATATTTTATCCTACCATGCGGTAATCAAGCATTTTTATGGGGCCCATTTATATTAATAAGGCAGTAAAGGAGGAAGCCTCAGTTAAAAACCATAAGTGGTAGAAGCCTTAGGAGCCAACAACAGGACGAAAGAAGAACCAGAGTCTCCTTATGGTGCCAGCTACCCTGGGTTCACCCTGCTCCCAAATTCCATTTGCTTTTTCTTTGGTCGATGTGGGAAGACCCTGAGCAGTCTTGAAAAGCAGGACTTGATGGCCCATCATGGGAAAAGCTATTAACATATCCACAGTTGGCCCTGGAATATGCTTTCAAGAATTTAGAAGATTTGCCAACCCCCATTTGAATTTTCCTTCGGAAAAGTGCACTTTTATTAACACCCTCCTGTGGGTAAAAATGGTCTCAGTATTCTCATGGGAAAAAAAGAGCATTCTCAAGAGCCTCTGTAGACAGAGAAGTAGAGTTCCTGGCCAAGAATAAAAATGGGCAAGTCTGAAATGTTGAGCCCTTCTGATTAAAGCTTCAGTGGTATATTTCTCTTAGGCAAAGCATTTGTCATAAGTAGCTTGTCTGCCTGAGTATGATTTATGCGGCTGGACTGAAATTGGCTGAATAATTTATGCTATTTATTGTTCTGGAAAGTTTCTTTTTTTAATAAATAAATAAATAATGTTGTGCTGAGAGGAAGGGGAAATAGTGGCAAGTGTCAGCGGTGTGATGAGAGAAAAAGTTATTTTTCCATGTTGAAGGCTAATAAAGTGTATCTAAGAGGAATGGTTTCCACATAGAAGGGCAGGACTCTAATAGGTGAATGTTGTCAGTGTTTTCAATGAAACCAATTGGCTAAGAGAAGCTGTCAAATAGGTGTGAAATGAGGTAAAATTACGAGCGATACACTTTCTTTTAAGGTACTTTGCTTTGTTCCTTACAGTGCCTAGCAGCAAAAATTTTAATTTAAATATTGAAAATGGAATGCAGTTATATTTATTTAAATTTGCTAAGAAAGTCTTGGACTCTATTTCCTGTTTCCTGCATAAGTATAGAATGTGTGTGAGTCTGTGTATGTGCTTGCCTGTGCGTACCATAAGCTTTTCTACTATTTATGAGTGAGTCACAGTTTATTAGACCCTACCACAATGTATATTAGCATAAAACACATTACTTGAATTGTCAGTTGATAAAATTTTCAGAATGTATGATTACAGTTCTGTTCTTACTAAATTTTTACATAGCTCCCATGATTTATCCTACCTGCCGAAACACATAATATGGGAGCATATTAGACCTTGGTGGTTTTTTGTTGAGCTTTTTTTTGTTTTGTTTTGTTTTATTTCTGGTTACCATTTTATCACATAAATTTTATTCCTGGAACCTATGCCAAAGACAGAGTTCTAGACAAAAGAATGGATGGATGAGTGTGCAGAAATACATGTGGCTCAGTTCAGCTGAAACTGTTTCAGAGATAACTCGCTGTAAGCTATGACTAAAAATATTTGAAATGTTTACAGGCTGCATAATATATATGTTTGACATATTAAAGGAGACTTCTATCAGCTGCTCAGTAACCATTCCAGAAAAATGCCTTAAAAGAACTCAAGCAAAATCACAGCCCCTCATCTGCAGTGCTGTTTCTAATTTGAAGGCAAATTCATCTCTGACATACAGCAGATTCTGTGCAGGTGGAAGCAAGCCCCTCTCTGCTCCTCTCTCTGCCAGTCAAATTATGTCATCAGTGAAGGATCACTGGTTTTTAATGATACGGTGGCCTCCATACTGAGAAGCAGTCCAAGCAGAGCCAATAAAATGGCTGTCACCAAATTACAATTGACACTTAACATCACTAAATCTGCAGTGTAATTCCTTGTGACAGTTGTGTAGGTATATTAGAAGAAAATAATTTACTTCAAACCCAGCACGTTAGACACATTTTCCTGAGCGTAATTCATGTCACATTTACAGTAGCCAAAGCAAGCAGTCTCGAGGCAACCTTAATCTGGGAAGAGATCATAGATACTAACATGTTCATTGAAGTATGATTATTTATGCATGCAATAAACAAAGCTAGAGCAGTTGTTCATTGTAGGTTTTAATTGTTATTGGGTTTTAAATGAATATTAGCCTCTTTGGCTGTAGGGAATAAGAAACTATTTTTTTATAAAAAAGAAAACAAAGCCACATTTTATATGGAAAACAGGCATCAGCTAAAAAGTCTTAATTTTTTTTCAGGATTAGATGGACATTTGTGTCCATCTCACCCTACTCCAGGTCTAGGTTGTGTTTGGACTTGAATTCTATGCCGCCTGGCACATGACAAAAGCATACACGTGCAACTTCCAAAATGCAGGTAAACTAAAACACCAGCAACAGTATCTCGCTTCTCTCCGACTAGTAACACTGCAGAACAACGGTCTGGGAGCAGACACAGTTTCCTCTAGAATACTATTTTGATACATTCATCCAGAGCCAGTCTGCAGGAAGGCCCTTTCCTGGCCTTATAAGCATACATAAATATGTGACAGAGTTAAAGGTCTCCACTCTTCAGAATGAAGTGGTTTGAATGTCTGGTGAAATGGGACTGCAAAAAATTCATTCCAACTTTGTCTCTAGGCAATTCACCTTTGGCCCAGTGATGATATGAGTCTTTCTGCTGATGGGGGAGATATAATAAGTCAGGTCAGGCAGCCTCTAGAAGGCAGGGGCCTATTTGTTAGCAGAATGAGGCAGGTGTACTATTCCAGGGCAGATGAGCTCATCCCAGCATGATAATTACCTCCCAGGAAACCCTCAAGGTGACACATCAAACTCAGGAGCTGCACACCCCGTCTTGGAAATGGGCATGCCTGTATCGTTAAGTAGTCTTAATTTAGAAACTCCAGATTAAAAAACACAAATCAGTGAGTGATAATTTCCCTGTCCTTTCATTAAGACATTAAAACGTCTGCAGCAAGTGCAAGCTCACTAAAGAACCAGAAGCGAGATTACAGCTCAGCTGCCAGGCGGAGGAATTATCCTCCAGCCGCATTGCCTCCTGGATTTTCTTATCCGGGTGAGGAACCTCAAACAAGAAGGAAGAGCGCCCACGCTCTGCTCGCTGAGGGCCTTTTGGTTGCTTTTGTGACATTTGCTGAATCCCGCCTTTCGGGAAATCATCGGGAGTTGTGTATCTTCTAAAACAAAACTACAGCGTTTCGGCTATGCCATCAAAGAGCAAAAGGAAAAGCTGTCTGCTAGCGTTCCTGGGGGTTTTTTCATGTAAAGTGTAAGAATGCAGTTTGCTCTTCCTACACCATCCTGACCATGGGTTGGCCGTGGAACCGTGTCTGGGGCTACTGACCATCTTAGCCGTGCTAAGCAGCGCTGTGTCACCGCCGTGAGCCATGGGCAAAAGCTAGAACCTCTTTGGTTTTCTAGGTCACTGAAGATGACCTGAGAAATTCGTCTGCGTCGCCGGTCCCTTGAGCACGCTCCTGACAGGACGAGGCTGGGGAGGTGGCAAGGCCACTGCATGGCGACCGCTGCCAGATTTCTCAGGTGGGCACACCAGGCTGCAGGGGGGTCGCACCAAGAGAAGTGGCAAAAATAGAAGCGGGAGGGTGAGAAAATATGCTTAGAAGTCATAGAGTTTCACCAGTCTTTCGGCTAGAGGTATATCAAGCAGGGACGTTTCTTTTATATTTTTTTAAATTTATTTATTTATTTATTTTTAGCTGCATTGGGTCTTCGTTGCTGTGCGCGGGCTTTCTCTAGTTGTGGCGAGCGGGGGCTACTCTTCGTTGCGGTGCATGGGCTTCTCATCGCGGTGGCTTCTCTTGTTGCAGAGCACGGGGCTCTAGGTGCGCTGGCTTCAGTAGTTGTGGCTCACAGGCTCTAGAGCGCAGGCTCAGTAGTTGTGGCGCACAGGCTTTGTTGCTCCGCGGCATGTGGGAGCCTCCCGGACAAGGGCTCGAACCCGTGTCCCCTGCGTTGGCTGGTGGATTCCTAACCACTGTGCCACCAGGGAAGCCCAAGCAGAGATGTTTCTAAGAATGAACTCTGAGAGGCACAAACTTATCAGAGCTTTATTGGAAATGAAAGTTTTGAGCAGGCGTTTTTTAAGGATGCATAATGAGAAAGTATTTCATGCACACAAATCAGAACTGTGAACATAAATATTAATATAACAGTCGAAAAAGATCAAGATTAAAGGATATTTAATGAGTAATAAATGATTTGAGTTTTATATTTAGTGTCTTCGGGGGTGGGGAGAATCTATCGATTTTATACTCTGAAGTGGCATTCACTTTATTGTTCATAGGACCAGAGGAAATCTTGTTGTGCTCTCATGTTGTTAAGGTCCATTCCATGCAACTCTAAACAGTGTGGTGACCCCTATTACAGGTGTTTCTCATACAGTGAACTTAGACCACCTGCATGGTGGATCACTGTGAAAACACCTCCTCTCCCAAGACCCAACACAGTTTAGCACACCCTGACAGCACAGTTAGGATTTCCCCAAGTCCCTGTCCAGTGGCACCCACCCCCTTGTTGTCAGGGCCCCTGCACCAGCCCCACTGCCATGCCTCACAATACCCAGCACAAGGAAAGAAATCAAATACAATAAATCCTTCTGCAGGAGAAGCCGTCTACAGAAACTGTACAGAAACGATTCACTCGTTGATGCTGGCAGAAGGCAGCATGAAATCCTGGACACACTTGTCAGAAAGTAACTTAATCTCTATTTTGAAAACATTACAATTGTGTTGTTGTTATTATATGTACTTGACATAGAAAAATGCCTTCACACAGAAGGAGTAAGTTAACTGAGGGCAGGTGGCATCTAATCTCTTAGTGTTCTGATACTTCCAAACCAGGTCATGTAACTCCCATTGCCAAAACAAGTCCAATTTGTCACAGAACATATGTCCTGTTGGCTCTTTATTAGGAACAGCTGATTGGAAGAAATTATTTTCCAAAATATCAAATTTAGCATAATTCTGTTTAAAAGGACTTTAAAGATTTCTTCTGGAAATAGTCTCTGGGTTTTTCTTTTCTTTTTAATCTCTCTCCCTCCCAGTGATACTAGTTCTTGCCAACACAATGAGAGACGAAATCCTAAGTATTATAAAAACATATCAGTAAGTACTTGTTTACTGAATGGATAAATCTTCTTTATTGAGGTATAGTTTTTTTATGTTCCCATTTTTTTTAATTTTTATTTTATATTGGAGTATAGTTGATTTACAATGTTGTGTTTGTTTCAGGTGTACAGCAAAGTGATTCAGTTATATATATATACATATATTTATTCTTTTTCAAATTCTTTTCCCATTTAGGTTATTACAGAATATTGTGCTATACGGTAGGTCCTTGTTGTTTATCTATTTTATTTTTTTTATCTATTTTAACTATAGTAGTGTGTATATGTCAATCCCAAACTCCCAAACAAAAGCCAAAGTTAGTGGAAGGAAAGAAGTCATAAAGATCAGAGCAGAAATAAATGAAATAGATGAAGAAAACAATAGCGAAGATCAATGAAACTAAAAGCTGGTTATTTGAGAAGATAAACAAAATTGATAAACCTTTAGCCAGACTCATCAAGAAGAAAAAGGGAGAAGGCTCAAATCAATAAAATTAGAAGTGAAAAAGAAGTTATAAGGGACACCACAGAAATACAAAGGATCATAAGAGACTACTACAAGCAACTATATGCCAATAAAATGGACAACCTAGGAGAAATGGACAAATTCTTAGAAAGGTACAATCTCCCAAGACTGAACCAGGAAGAAATAGAAAATATGAACAGACCAATCACAAGTACTGAAATTGAAACAGTGATTAAAAAAATCCCAACAGACAAAAGTCCAGGACCAGATGGCTTCACAGGCAAATTCTATCAAACATTTAGAGAAGAGTTAACACCTAACCTTTTGAAACTCTTCCAAAAAATTGCAGAGGAAGGAATACCCCCAAACTCATTCTATGAGGCCACCATCACCCTCGTACCAAAACCAGACAAAGATATCACACACAAAAAAGAAAATTATAGGCCAATATCACTGATGAACATAGACACAAAAATCCTCAACAAAATACTGGCAAACTGAATCCAACAATATGTTAAAAGGATCATACACCATGATCAAGTGGGATTTATCCCAGAGATGCAAGTATTTTTCAATATTCGCAAATCAATCAGTGTGATAAACCACATCAACAAACTGAAGAATAAAAACCATATGATCTTCTCAATAGATGCACAAAAAGCTTTTGACAAAATTCAACACCCATTTATGATAAAAACTCTCCAGAAAGTGGGCATAGAGGGAACCTACCTCAACATAATAAAGGCCATATATGACAGACCTACAGCTAGCATCATACTCAACAGTGAAAAGCTGAAAGCATTCCCTCTAAGATCAGGAACAAGACAAGGATGTCCACCCTCACCACTTTTATACAACATAGTTTTGGAAGTCCTAGCCACGGCAATCAGAGAAGAAAAGAAATAAAAGGAACAGAAATTGGAAAAGAAGAAGTAAAACTATCACTGTTTGCAGATGACATGACACTGTACATAGAAAATCCTAAAGATGCTACCAGAAAACTACTAGAGCTCATCAATGAATTTGGTAAAGTTGCAGGATAAAAAATTAATACATAGAGAATCTGTCCACTATAGGGGAGAGAGCTGAATGTATACACACACTTACATGTCACAATCACACACACACAAATACACCCTCAGCCACTTTACTGTTTACTGAGCCTATTCCCCCATACACCCCGGGAAAATATGGTTCTATTCCCAGGCTTTGCTAAGACTCTTCTATCACACTAACACTCAGTCTCAATTTTTAAAATGAACACGTCTTTCTGAAATTACATGTTGAATATCAAACAAAGGCCATTTTAATGTTTTCAAGGCTAGACCAATATCATGGATAAGTATGAAAAGGATGAAAGTCAAATCACGAACTGTGTATGGCTTTGATAACCAAATAATTTCAGTGATTAAGACAGAGAAGCGCGCTCTGGAATCACATTTGCACGATGATAAGGAGCAGCACTTATTTGGGGGGTTCTTTCCCATTGACATAATGCATCAAAAAAGAGAAGAGAAAATGCTTATTATAAAAACAGTTCTTCTTTATTAACTGCTATATGCATACGAAGAATTTTTCAAATGGAGAATATAGGGAAATTCCAATTCCACATGAAAATGCTATTCTATATTTTGTGAGGTCTCGATTATATTATGAACTAAATCTTAACTTATACCACTGATAGAAACATAAGGCATCAATTGATCTTTAATGCATTATGTTTCTGTTCCAAGAGGGTGATCTAAGGAGAACTGTTTTCTCTACATGTCTGGATATTTTAACTTTATAAAATAATCATATGAATAACAGACAAATTATCCTCTTTGAGGCCAAAGCACTGTCAGTAAAAAAAAGGCAACATTTCTTTATTATCCACATGTTCCTGCTTATCCCATATTATACAATATACAGTTTTTACTCAAACAAGTTACAGAATAAAGAGAACTGTATTTGTAGCACTGTTAGCATTTAATTTTACTGAAAAATACAATATAAAATTTGAAATCCATTTAGTTTATTTTTTAAAAGAGAGCAAATAATACATTTTAAAAACCACTAAACCCCACATCATATGTCATCAGGGAAATGCAAATTAAAACAATGAGGTACCAGTACACACCTATTATGATGGCCAAAATTCAGAACACTGACAACACCAAATGCTGGAAAGGATGGGGAGCAACAAAAACCCTCATTCATTGCTGGTGGAAATGCAAAGTGGTACAGCCACTTTGGTAGACAGTTTGGTGGTCTCTTACACTACTAAACATACTTTCAACAGTTTGCTGTGAACCAAAAACTGCTCTAAAAAATAAACTCTTTTTTAAAGATTCAACATTTATTCTTGATAAAAGCATTCAGATACATTTTCTTGAATAGTTACAAATACTCAAACAGAAGATTAAAATTTTCCAAGTCAGTCAAGTTTGAAGGCTCTAGATTATGCCAGAAATTACCTTTATATGATTATAAATAAGCATTTTTTTAATTATTATAACTTTAGGACAATAAATAAGCATTTTATATAACTATAAATAAACATAAGTTTACATCATCCTCATATAAGTCTTTAAGATTAAAGTTCCAGTTGTTTATTGCTATATAACAAATTATCCTTAAAACTTATTTAACATTTTATTACTTTTCATTATTTTGTGGGTCAGCAATTAGAGCAGGACTCAAGTTGGACAGTTCTTTTGCTTCACAGGGTATCAACTGGAGTCATTTGGTGATATTCAGGTAGTGGCTGAGCTGGGCAGGATTTCTTACTC
This sequence comes from Balaenoptera musculus, assembly GCF_009873245.2. Classification (NCBI taxonomy): domain Eukaryota; kingdom Metazoa; phylum Chordata; class Mammalia; order Artiodactyla; family Balaenopteridae; genus Balaenoptera; species Balaenoptera musculus. The sequence goes on from NC_045787.1 coordinate 73,960,011, forward strand.
ACATACTTGGAGCCTGGGATGGGATAGCTGGAACAGCTGGCCAACATTGGATTGGCCAACATTGGTGTCTCTTCTTGCTGCCTCTCCACGTGGCTAGCTTCGGCTTCCTCAAAACAGAGCAGTCTCAGGGTAGTCATATTTCTTACATAGTAGATCAGCACTCCAAGAGTGAGTGTTCCAAGAAACAGGAAGTAGACCCTTCTGGTCACTTCAGGCATAGACCCAGAAACTGGCAGAGCTTCACTTCCATTACGTTATTTTGGTCAAAGCGGTCATAGAGCTCACCCACATTTAAGACTAGGAGACACAGAATCACCTCTTAATAGGAAAAATGTCTAAAATTTTGTGGCCTTCTTCAATCTGCTACAATAGAATGTTTCATTTTGGAATTGTTTTGTTAAAAAATTTTTCCTGTAAAGGGATACACTCCACCCAATTTCCTTATCAGGAGCCCCCAGTTTCTAAGACCAATTTCAGTGTTTCCAGTAAAATAGGGAATAACCAACAAAGAAAGTCATAGGAAAGCTTAAAGACATATGGAAATAAACTATGTGTCACATGGAGTATATAGCCTAGTATGCCCAAAATAAGTTCAACAGAAAAAGGTAATACTGAATTCAGGGATTTTTTGTTTTATTTATTCAGTTAGTTAGTTAGTTTGATTGTTTAAGTTGGATTAGGAAGAAATCATTTGAATGCATAGAAAAAGTAAATTAACACGTTAAACCCTAAGAGTAAAGCTGCCATACTGCAACTTTAGCTTCAAAAAGTTTGTGTCTTACCAAAACCTCAATTTAATTTTGAAAATGGTTTTGTAGCATAATTTGTATGCTCAGACCAACAAGACTGATTCCATAAGCCATACCAGCAATCAACTTAATTACTCCACAGTCACTCAGCTCCCAAAATTAATCAAAGTCAATGATGTCCTTACTAAATAATCCTAAATAAAAAGAATACAGTTTTCATCTCCTTAGAGAATAAGTATGGATGAGTCAAGTTGGTTGCTAGGATAATGTTTATAGATTAAATCTGTGTCTTAATCTTTTCTTATAAAGATACCAGTTATCAATAGATTGGATTACGGCCCACCCATATGACCTCATTTTACCTTAATTACCTCTTAAAAGACTCTATCTCCAAATCCAGTCACATTCTGAAGCACTGGAGTTAGAACTTCAATATATATGAATTTTGAAGGACCATAATTCAGCCCGTAATAGGTAGCATACAAAAAGTTATCAGTGTAGGACTAGTCCAGCAGCAGGAACCCAATCATAAGAACCCAAGTAGCTACACTCAAATATAGCCCTAAGGAGGTCTTCAAAAGACCAAAACAGAGAGTCAGCCTTACAAAAATAGATTTTTAAAGAAAAACAAACAAAACAAAAGAAACATAATTTTTAAAGTTATTATAATGTTATGCCTTGAGCAAAAAAATTCAAATATTTTATTTATACTGTTTTATATACAATTACTTTAATATATGTTACCTCATATTATTTTTCACAAGACCCCCTATAGGGCAGGTTTCATTAACCCATTTTGAGGTCCCAAGAAACTAAGAGACTTAACCTATTTTGAGGTCCTAAGAAACTAAGAGGTGACAAAGTCAGGGTGTCCTAGGGAACTTGCCATGACATTGCCTTTCAGTATTAGAAAGAAAGGAAAATAAACATTGAAAAAATCTTGCTTTGATGAATTTTAAAAGTGATAAACTTAGCTTGCCTTGGCTTTTACTTGTATGATTATTTTTCTTTCCTACCTAGTGCTAGTTAGCATTAGTCACCCAAATGAAACCAACCTGTTGCAAATGGCCATAACCAACCCTTCATATTGTGCAAAGTCCATTGCCATTTACAGATCAGGCAATGTTCTTCAGAATAAGGGCAGGTTTCTTCATAGGTTTCAGAAGACATCACTATCCATGGTATCTCCGACTACAGGCACATGCCCCCAAAATGTTAGTAAGCCAGCAGACTTTTCTACCTAAATTATTAAGAATGACCTCTCCTTAGTTTACAGCAACAGCTGTTTTGCAAAGTCTGTTCTGTTACCTATAATTTGCTTGTCAATTTGCTTTGGCTTGATGCCATGGTTTCCTATTAGTACTCCAATGCTGTTTAATACTACTATTCAATATATCTTGACATTTCTTCTAGTTATTTTGCTTTCAGTATAAGCCAAATATCACCCCCATAGAAGTGCTATGGGGATTAAATGAAATGATAGACCTTAAGGCACTGTGTTTCTTTAAAAGTGCAACATTGACTGTCTTAGATACTGGCGTTACAAAGAACACACAATCCAGTGGCAGAAATGCACACTATACAAAACAGGTATCAATCTCAGCAGAATTTAACCAGGAGTGAAATAATTCACTCTCATAAAGGAGGGAGAATTTGGAAGACAGTTGCCTAAGACTGGCATTCCTGGTCAGAAGAGAGGCAAGAAGTTACCAAAGAAAAATGAGCAGAGTGGTAACCAGAGCACAGGGTGTGTTAGGAGGGAGAAAAGCTTAATGGAAGCCTAGACTGGATAAGAGATTGAGACCATATCATGACGTGTTTCTAATGCCCAGCTTCAGAATATGGGCATTATTTGCATAGGTAATGGAAAGTCAATAAAGAACTTTGCATGAGGGTTGAAAAAGAACCAAAGTTAATCCACTCTCAGGGGGCTCTGATGAACAGGTTCAGTTAGTCATTGCTGCTGAGGAAGGAAGGAAAGAAGAAAGGAAGGAAGGAAGGAAGGAAGGAAGGGAGGGAGGGAGGGAGGGAGGGAGGAAGGAGGGTTTCCTAAATCCTGAGTTCCATAAGGACACCTAATGTCGAACTAGATTCAAGAATGGAAAACAGGGCTTCCCTGGTGGCGCAGTGGTTGATAGTCTGCCTGCCGGTGCGGGGGACACGGGTTCGAGCCCTGGTCTGGGAGGATCCCACATGCCGCGGAGCGGCTGGGCCCGTGAGCCACAATTACTGAGCCTGCGCGTCTGGAGCCTGTGCTCCGCAACAGGAGAGGCCGCGATGGTGAGAGGCCCGCGCACCGCGATGAAGAGTGGCCCCCACTTGCCGCAACTGGAGAAGGCCCTCGCACAGAAACGAAGACCTAACACAGCAATAAATAAATAAATAAATAAATAAATAATTTAAAAATATATTTATAAAAAAAAAAAATGGAAAACATTACAGATCAATGTCTACCTTATAGGGTTTTGGTCCCAAATTCCAATCTGACCTCCCACCCTGGTAAACTAGGCTTAGCCATATGAAAACTGGGAGGATTTCTTTTGTTCCTTAACAAAAGGCCATCTATAGGCCCAGCTGTGGCCTTCTAAACCACCTTTGCCTGGGCCCATTGTCTGGTCTCCAACCTCTGAGTGTGAGCCCTCTGACTCAGAGGGGAGGCATAAAATTGAGAGAGCGCTTTTCCCAAGAGCCTAGTGAAGAACCTGCTCCAACTAAGAATTCACAACATGTGCCCTGTGTCCAACAGGTCTTCTAAGAATAAAGGCATTCCCTGGATGGATATGATCTTATGCACCACACCAGCCAGAGGAAAGAGAAGACAGTAAAGTAACACCAAAAAATTGGGTCACTGTGGGATCTACTCCCCTAAAGATTTCCCTTCTTCCTGTGAGTCCTGAATCCCTTTCCTAGGATTATTTAATCTCTTGAACATCCTTAGAAATATTTTAAATACTTTTTCTGTGCCATTTAATAAAAAGTGATGTAAGCATTTTTATTTTAGATTAGTAAGTTATTAGTGTTATACAGATTATTTAATAGGATATTTAAAGTCTTATTTCATATAAAGAATTTTTCATTTTTTTACAGTTAACAAGAAATTCATGTTATTTAACTAAATCCAATTTATGCAATAAAAGTATGATATTCTTGACTAACAATTTGAAAGTAGCATGTTTTTGTTTAAGTATATTTAAATGTAAGTAAAATTAAACCGCATTCCGATAGTTTGTTGTAAAAAATACAGTTGAAAAGTCAACTGGAAAGTTATCGTTTCTCTTTTTAACATTAGTTTTTGAAATATTAGACTCATTTTGGTTTCTGGGCAAGAATCTGATCCAATGAATGCAGCATACACAACTGTGGAAGAACATCTGGAGGAAAATTTGCAGAGTTGTTATCTTGTGTATGCTTCTCCTCAGACTTGTCGCCTTTCAGTATCACTATTGTGCTTTTCTTGTCCTTAAACAAAAGTCTATGACAGGTATAAATTAAACAATTTTTGACCAAGGAAATAAATTAAAACTTGATCATGTTTAACCTCTACAGCAGTTAGCAAAATTGAGCTGAGACAAATCCCCAAGTAACAGAGGCATGAGAACACTTATTTTATCTCTACATCCTCACTCAATTACACTAAACTAGAGATGACATTACTCCTAGAACACTGGTTCCCAAGTGTGTCCCCTGGACCAGTGCATCAGCATCCCCTGTGAACTTGTTAAAAATGCAAATTCGCAGGGGTCTCCCCAGACTCACTGAATCAGAGACTCTGGGGCGAGGCCCAGCATTCTGTTTTCCAGTAAGTCTTCTGATGATCCTAATGCATGCTAAAGTTTAACACTGACCTAGAACAAGATGTAACACCACACAACCCTTCAGGAAGTATATCCTTTGGGAAAATGTGCCCTGGAGAAATTAGAAGAGCAAACTCCTGAGGCAGGTGGGCAGCCCACAGAAACCCAGGCAAAAGATACTCTCTAATTCAGATTGCATTATTAATATGGCAGGAATACTCTAGGGCTGGAAGTGCTTTCTTCAAAGAATTGAAAGAAAACTTTGTTTTGGTCTCATTTGTGGCATTATTTTTAAAGAGAATATCAGCTTTGGAGTCTAATCGGCCTGAATTGAAATGCTGGTCCTACTACTGGCTGTGTAACTGGCCTAGAAGGGAAACTAACCAACCCTTCATCTGTAAAGTGGAGATAAGAAACCTGTCCTTGTGGGATTGTGGTAGGATTTTTATGACCTATGGTGTGTAAAGGTAAGCCTGACACAGGAATACTTCTCTATTTAAATAGTAGAGTGGTGAGATAATTAACCAAGAAATTATTTTGGTTTTATTCTCCATTTATTTTTCCCTACCTTTCCCTCCTGTCATCTCTAAATAGGGGCCAGGTTTTGTGCTCTCTTGGTTCTGGGATTTTTCCACAGAGCAGAACACACAAGCTGTAGAAGACAATTGCTCTTGTTGTCCTGGAGGGAAAAGAAAGAGAGGGGAGTGGTTTTGAGGTGAAAGGCAAGGGGGAGATATCCCACATCTGGAAGCAGGTGAGAGCCTGTGGGGCTCGTGAGAGGAGTGGGATCCATGCATGTTCCACGGCAGTGTGAGCAGTGTGATGGACCCCCAGGTTGATCAGGGAAGGAGGGCTCTGTATGGCTGGTGGGATTGGGCTGCAAACACCAGGGCTCTGGGCTTGGCAAAGATTCCTGGCACAGAAGCAAAGCAATAAAACCTCCCGACCAGAAATGAACATCCAGACTTAGAGAATGGGTGTCTTAGAGGTAAATATCTTGTGGCCAGAGATGTGCAGAGAGTATGTAGTACTTCTATGTAAGTCCTTAGGGCTTTTGCACAATGCAGGAGGGAAAGAGAGTCCTAAATTGCACTGAACTTCCCGTCAGGACCACAAGAAGGATTGAGGATAGATTGTAGGTAGCTCAAAGCAGTTTTTACAATATTGATGTCCTTTGCACATCTGAGTTTGTGAACTGATATTCATACCCTCTGTCATGTTTATTATCAACAGCCACTTTACCTTCAGATTTACACAGATATATTCTATTTAGTTAATGAAAGCGAAGGTCTTTTTACATGCAGGGAATGAGAGCGAGCCAGCACTCTCGTCTCATCATTAGGAAGGAGGGTGACGGTATGGGCCTCAACTGAAAATCTACCAAAAACACATATATATGTGGGTTTGGGCACATGTAAAGTGGTGACTTTTCAAACCTCATTTGAGTCTACATTTGTAAAAGAAGATGCTGAGGATTAAAATCCTTCTTACAATTAATTATTTCTATTTTCTTATAAAAGTCTTTGCATACTAAAATGGCTAATTGAACTAGGTTCTCTCATGATATATAAATGTGACTGCAAAGACCAAAAGAAATTAGCAGGCCTTTCTCCATGAGAGTTAGCCCGACCGGACTAAGATAAGAAATGTGTTCAAGTGTAACATCAGAAATGGACGTAAGTTCTCTGAGCACATGCATGATAAATTGCAATATCCACATTACTGTGTAACAGAGCAAATAGAAACATCCCAGCATAAAAGGAGGATAAAATCTGACCTTCATTCTCAATCAGATGACACCAGTGGTATGGGGGCTGATGACCTTCTAAACATGATAAAGTTCTAGAGAAAAAGGCTCTTTCAACACATTGAAATCCTTTCCTCATGAATTGCTGAATTGCCTCAAATCTAAAATTACAATTCAAGAAAATACAGTTGAGTACTTGGCAAAATATAATTAAGTAAACTGGCCGATGTGCTATTATCTCGCTCACAATTTGAGATACGTTATCTGAGGCAATTATGTTGTGACACTGCATTTACATGTATTTTGAAATTCTTGGTGATGACTAAAAAAATGACTCAGGTCAATTCTCCTTTCCTAATCTTTGAGGCAAAGCAAAACACCCTCTGTATATACAAGGAATAATCTCCACCTTCCCATAAAAGACACAGTCATTCTCCCATCCCATAAGCCTGTGAAGTTTCTCCCTCTGGGAGTTCAACAGTCCACTTCCAACCCAACAAGTCAAGGAATAGAGCAGAATATGAATACTGTGATTAATATTTACTGTATCCTAGAGTTTTGCTAGCTACCGTTTAGGAGCCAATGAAAGGGGTCCAAACAAGGAGAAAAGTACAAAAACATACAAGGTTCAAAAGAGGCACCATGAGCCTGTTGGTTAAGAGTATGAGACTTTGGGGACCAACTGCCTGCCTGGGTCCAATCCTTCTCCAGCCTTCCTAGCTCTGTAGCCCTGGACATGTTGCTCAGCCCCTCAGTGCGTTAGTTTCCTTAACAGTAAAAATAACCCCAATAATCCTGCCTACTCATAGGGGAGTAGTAAGGATGAAGTGAATTAATATTTGTAAAGTGTTCAAACAATACTTGCCCATAAAAAGAATTATATAAGTGATTGATAACTAAATTAAATAATCAAGTGAAAAAATAGCTAATATTTATTAGAAACTACCCTGGGTGGAGGTAGGTTAGCATGTCTTCAAATATTTTATTTCTTTGCAACTTGATACATTTAGTTCATAAGAAAAGGGAAAAACTAGTAAATGATAATCTTCTATCTATGACAGGGTCCAAGAGTTCATATAAAGTTATTATGTTGTCCAAGAAATTTAGTAGGGGTTAAGATTTCCCTATAGCAGACTTAACTTTTAGATTTTTGTTGTTTGTTTGTTTGTTTCTACTCTATTTTCAGAGTCCAAGATTGGACTAGCTTTAAAATGCGTTGTTGGAAAACTCTAGGCCAAGTTTCTAAAATGGAAGTTTTATTCCAGATTTATTAATTGGCCACAAAGTTTTACATAACAATATCCAGAGCTTTTGTGGGGAGAAAGGGATGTAAAACAGAGTACTTGCTCTCCTGAAGCCAAATTAGGAAAACAGACAGACATAAAGTAGTTAAAAACAATTTTAAAGAATCAAATTCAACTAACACTAACAATCTGATTACATGTCAGTACTTCAGTACTTTCACATTTGTTATCGTTTTGCATCTCGTTTATTAATATCTGCATTTTATAAAAAAAGGCAATACAGGCTCAGAGAGTTAAAATGACTTGCTCCAGGCCCAGAGTTGATACATTGTTGAAACCTGTTTTGGAACCAAGTTTACCTGACTCCAGTCCAAGGTTCTTTCCATTCTGCCAAAGCTGCCAGCAAAGATGATGACCCAATCTAAAGACAAGATACGATTTAGGAGTTCAAAGGAAAGGGGATCGAAGTGGATGAAAACAAGCCAAAAAACATCTCACGGGGAAAAGGCTGAAATGTGGTTAGGATTTGGGGAGTTGAAGAGGGAAGAGAAAGGGGAACGTTGAGAAGTATAGATACAAGCGAGGAGAACGGTAAAAGAGTCCAGACTAAGCGGCAAGGAGACGTGGGAGACTTGGTAAAGGTGATTCCGTAATTAAGGTGGAAGGTGGCATGCAGGCACGATTCTAGGAGATCAGGACGCTTCACAGGATTCTGAGTAGGAGAGTGGGTGTATTACAAACATTAGTTTAACAGTGGCAGTGGAGAAAGGGAAGAGGCGGGCAGGGGAACTCCTAGAAGGCAGCTGCGTTAGTTCAGGCAAGGTGTGACAGGTGTCTGCGGTTGCCCGATGGCTTTGAACCTGGAGAACTTTGACAATAGTGATGCTGTTTGGGGCGCTGAGCCAAGGAGGAAGAGGGGCGCCCAGGTTTGGGGAAGACACAGGCAAAGCCTTTGATTTGGAAGGAAATAAACACCACACACAGGAGACACTGGGAAACCAAACTGAGTTGAATTTTAAGTCCATTGAGCTCCATGTGACATTGGGACAAACAAATACCAATGTGCTGTGCAAAGTTGTACGATAGGATGAAAACTTTGGTAAGCAGTCAGAATGAAAATATAAATGTCAGAGTCATCAACACAAAGAAAAGTGTAGCAAGTGAGTAACTTTGCTGAGTAACATAAATGACCCTGTTCTACCCTGTCCGTGTGTCACTAAGAAGTTTTCATTTGTTTATCTCTTATTCTTCTATTTCTTAATTAACACAACAAAATATTCAGCACCTCACTTCTGAGATTGGGCAGGACGTGAGGAGCTCTCACTATCTGTGTATTTGCTTTCCATTTTTTGAAAGTAATGGCCACTATTCCCCTGTAGAAACCCCTGGAAAAGGAACACATGAGAGAATTTAAATGTGCTAAGAAACTTGAAATGCTAAAAATGGCACTTTAGCACTGGCTATATAAGAATTTCAATGTCCCTGCCAGCTCAGATACAGTCAATTTTATCTTTAATTACCAAAATAAATGTAATTTAAAATTTTTCTTGCTTTACTGAAGTCAGAAAATAAAGTGCTCTCTTAAGTATAATGAAATGTCTTGATCTAAATTGGACAAATTATAGTATCACAGAGCCTTAAGTGTTGGACAGGAGTATCAAAGAGATCTAGTCCAACTCCCTTGGATGCTGTACCAGGAGGTGCTAGCTAAGCCACGTTGGATGACAGCTGGGCGACATGATTACTTATGCCGCATACATCTTGTCAACAGTCCTCAAACATCAGCCAAGAACCTTATTCTGTCTGCAAAGTGACCAGATTCAGTATCTGAGACTGTCACAGACTGCGGCAGTGTCCAATTCTAACATTAACCTAACTAAGGACAAAAACAGAATTTCGGAAAGTTCTATTTCATTGGGAAAGTTTGCTATAGAAAATGTGAATCTGTTCTCCCAGGTCCGCAGGAAAGTCATCAGAGGTAGTCAGAGCAACTGAACTATAAGGAATAGAGTTTCTCTTTCCCTCACATCTGTTATGGGCTTATAATGATGGGGGGAAAAAAAGGAATCATTTAAATTAGGCATGTGGATTTGTCCCTTGACCTTGTTAAGTGAAAAGTATGTGTTACCCCCATGAATTTCTATGAAATTAGTTGTAAATGTGTAAAAGTTAAGGCCCCCTCTACAGAATATTAAGCCATGTGTTTGAAAGGGTAAAAACACCAAATGCTAGTTCATTCGTACATGGAATATATAGATACAACATAGATGATTTATTACAGATTTGAACTCTAGCCTTTTTTTTTTTTTGATATAGCAAAAATATAAGAAAATAAGTGAGGGTACAATTAAGGGAGAGCTTCATTGTCAAATATTCAATGACCAGGTCCACTAGCTACAGATTTCCAAGACTAGACCTTATAAAATATGAATGCCACATAAAGAAAATGAGGTATTAAGAATAAATGCATTTCTTAAGAAGAGTTTGCCATGAAGTTTGAGAAATTCTGTGATTATTTTTTATCCTGTCAAGGATTATTTCATTTCACTCAAGCTTTAAAAATTCAAATTAAACTGCTAGACTTTTTAAGTAGAGTTTCTTGTCATGTTCTTTAGCTCAGTAATTTAATATTTTTCTCCATTCCCACCTTTGGCCAATCAAGCCCTTCATTTCTATGTTGAATCAGGACGTTGTGTGATATAGAGAGTGTTCAGAATGTGGTCTTTAACCTCCACTTCCAGATAGTTTTATACAGAAAAGCCCTATGATTATTGCCCCTGCCTTCTGCTGCCTCCTTTTTTCTCCTTGACATGTACAGGTTCACAGCCAGGGCCTGGCTCTTATTATAGGTTTGAAGATGAAGTCCATGCAGTGAAAGAACTCTGTTATTTCTTTGGAATTATTGGTTTTCAAAGCCTTTGAATTCCCTGCAGATAATGACTGTTTTGGCCCATGATTTCTCTGATATTTGATGCCTCTGATTGGAAAAAATTACCTATCTAACAAGGAGGGTTAATTGGTGGTTGTGAGCCAGTGTATGTGCCCCTTGTTTTACTTTTTAAGTGCCCTACAAACTCTGACCATCTGAAACATCTTATTGTTCTAAACCATCTCCTCCAGTACAACTTGTGGTTTGGATTCTTAACTACTGGAAACTAAAAGAAATAGGGAAGCATTTTAGTAGCTTCGTGTGTTTTCAATGTTGAGGGTTCTTCTGTTTTTGTAACATTTGTACTCCTTCAAGGTGACCACATTTCTTTCTAATATTCTGAGTAAGAACTGTGTAAACCTAAGATGGCTATGTCCAGATCCAGTCTCATAAAACTTACTAGAGCTCAAACTTAGAGCTGAAGACTCCACAAAGTTAACTTTATCAGTGTTCAGCCTCCCTTAGCCGTTTTCACAAACTCATCTTTGAGAAACTACGCTTTTTTGTGTTAGCATTTGTCTTATTAAATCCATGGAACTAAAAATGCCTCAATGAAGTAAAACATTAGAACCAACTTTCACAGTAAATTGTTCTGTGTGAACGAAAGCTTTTTAAAAGTGTACCTCTGGGCAGAATTACCCAAAAGTAGTTTAGTAAATGCCATGAAACATAACATCTGCATATCAAAAATGCATTCTGTATGCTGCAGGAAAATTGTAGCACTGAAGCAATTTTCTAATATTTACATATTTATAACAAGTGCCTGTCATGGGAAGGCTAAGCTCACCTGCAATACTTTCATGTTATGTAAAATGAAAAATGGCTCATGCTTGGGTGTTCTAATAACCATGATATTATTTTAACAATTACACTATTTAATACCTTGGATTAATCCCTCTGATGGTGCTATTAGCTGTCACTATACGCGATAATAGGTGGCTTCATCTTTGTTATGACATGATCTTTCCTACTGTTTGTTGACCTTTCAATACAAGGGGGAGGGGACGCTCCCAGCCCCCCAAACCTTTAAGCAGCTACTGTAAAGCTGCGGTTTAATTCTCTGCTGGAATGTTTAGAAACCCTTGGTGCTAAATACCTCAGTGGACTGCTTAAACACCAACAACAGCCTTATGGGGCCTTAGCCGACCTTAAACACATCTTTTTTTGTTGAGAATATTGCATTCTGCCACAATTCTGTGGGCTAACCCTGGGCTCACATTAAATATACCAGCCTCATTGAAGTTTACTGAATTGAGTTGAGTTGCTCTTTGTTTTATTCTCTCGAAGCTTCACCCCCAACTGGGACTGGGCAGCCTTTCTTCCAGTGGAGCGTGCTTTAAAGTAACCCAAAGAAGAGGAGGAGGGGGTTGAGGGCAGAAAAACCAAAAGGTGCAGCTAAGGCCCATAATTACTCTTGATCCTCCAAGTCTAAAATATTTTAACGCCAGGTTTCTGATTGCAGTACGGGCAAAGTGGATTTGGGAATGCAGAAAAGTAATTAGGTCTGTGCACTGAAGTGTGGAGAGCATTTAAAAGTGAATGGGTGGTTACTACATTCTTGGCAGGCTGTTTTTTATCTTTTCCTGCTCTGCTGTTGTTAGAGGTGATGGGTTTATTGCAGTTTTTGCACTCTGGAGGTGGCTGTGTTTTTCTTAACCTAGCCCTTTGCTCTTCATCTCAAAAATGAATCCTCATGGTGCAAGGACGAATGAGGGAACGTTTTTTAAAAAGAAGAACACGGCACGTTGGCCAAATATTATGCGGTGAAGCAGAATAAGTTGGGAATAAACCTCAACGCCGCAACAGGTCACTTATAAAGATTCTGGGTGTAATTAATGACTCACTGAGCACAGGACCAGCTGGAGACAATGGTCACCGCAAGGAGAAGGAAAACAAAACTTGCTATTCTCTAGCCATGTTCACAGAGCCATCGAAAACTATCTGGGGAGAGGCTGACGTCATTATGCCACTCTGAGTACTGGTATAGCAGATACAGCCCACACATGCCCGAGCAGTCCAAAAAATGTATGTTTTTGATTACTTCAATCTCTAGAACTGCTGCAATTTGCTCAGATCACATGTCCCTTCAGCCTAGACTTTCATATCTGCCAGTCAAGTTATCGTCAGTGCAGCCTTGAAAGTCATAGGAAATATATGTTTTAGAAAAAAAAATTAGAAGAAAAAAAGAGATGATAGAATTTAAACGGGTTCCTTTTAATTTCCACAAAAGTTTTTTTAGCTAACGTGAATGATACAAAGCGAGTAGGCTTGTTTCTTTAGCAGTATAGACCTACACGTGAAAAAGTTGCGTGTGGTAACTTGGCCTTCCCAAAGCATTTAGGGAGAGAGCTGCTCAATCTGGAAAGGCAGAGCTAATAGAGGACAAAATGCAATCAACAAAAGGTAGGTTTGGGGTTTTGTTTTTGTTGTTGTTATTTGAAGGTTTGATGAGAACCTACTGTATAGCTCAGGGAACGCTACTCAGTGCTCTGTGGTGACCGAAATGAGAAGGAAATCCAAAAAAAGAGGGAATATATGTATACGTATAGCTGCTTCACTTTGCTGTACAGTAGAAACTAACACAACCTTGTAAAGCAACTATACTCCAACAAAAATTAATTTTTTAAAAAATGAAGGTTTGTAGTTTTTCTGTTTGTTTTTTGTCTTTATTTTAGAAATGTGTCTTGGAAAGGCCTGCATGAAACATAATGGGACTGGTATATTTACGTCCTCAGACAACCACTTCAGCACACCTAAAGTTTAGACAAATAAGCTCCTTCCTTTTTAACACATTTTAAGTGTTGTATTCAGTATCTTAATTAAGTGCTATTCTACCGTTATCTAGTTTGCTGTGTGAGAAGTCCATTTCCTTAGCCACACAGAGCTCTTAGCTTATTGGGCTTATCTCCACTTCCAGTGAACAAGAATGAGCCCTTTACTGTTTGACATATTGTCACCTTAGCCCTGGCTAGACTCAAAGCAGCTCTCTCACCTCAAGTCTTCCCATTAAAGGATTCATACAGCAGTGATATTGCTTAGCAACCTTATGTTTTAAGTCTTCCAGAAGATACAAATAAAATGCATGATCTGATGCCATGATGAGTAAGATTTACATCTTCATCATAGCCTGTTTATAACAGAGAAAAGTTGGAAACAGCATAAATGTCTAGCAATGAGGAATTAGTTAAATAAACGACAATACATCCATACAATGCAATGCTATGCAACCATCAGGAATGATGTTGGGGAAGGCTGTTTAATGACCAGAGGAGACTTTCAAAATATTTTAGTTTTAAGTTTACAAAGCAGGTTATAAGGCAATATGCATAGTATAATCTTCTCTGTGTGTTTGTATAATAGGTAGTAAATTATACGATGTATAATCATTGTAAAAAGCAAGAAAGAGTAAGCCCATTTTTAAGAAAGAAAAAAAAATGCATTAAAATGTTAATAAAGACTACCCCTTAGTAGTGGAATTCAGGGTGATTTTATTTTCTTCTCTCTGCTTATCTGTATTTTCTAAAGTTAATTTAATGAACTTATAATAAGACAAGATAGTTTTGTAACAAAGACACTATTAATAAAAGTCATTTGAAAACAAATAGCTTAGCAAACTATCATATTTAATTTTCCATGCATACTTTTAAAAATACTCCTTATGATCTGTCCCTCTGAGTGCAAAAGGCAAAAGACAAAAAATAGTTTCTCTCCTTACCCACATCCCACATTTATTATTCTACCTGAACATAAACTTTGTTACTCACAGTATTTCCTCAGGACCCCTCTCCAGCTACCTAACAGGCAGAAAAAGATTTCAGCCTTCCACCCTTAAACTGAATTTTGCATTTTAAAAAAACCCAAGTGAGAAAATGTGTCCCCCTCCCCTGTCTTCCGCCGTGAGGCAGCACAGGCTCCCTGCTGGACCTCACTCTGACCAGGCTCTGCCCAGACTCGCATTTCAGGCCGGCGCTGGCCCGGCTTAGCCTCCTGGCTCACCCTTCTGGAGCCCATAAAGCCAGGTCCACATTAGGGCTTGGCTACTTGTGTGGAGGAAGTATTCCTTCCTGGGTGCCTGATGTATTCCTCATTATGCAAATGGGAAATAAGCACCAGCATATCCAGGTCAGAGGCATAATGTGGATAAATAATTGCTGGGGGAAATATGTGGCTCAGCGAGCTCATCTAAAGCCAAAAGCTTACGAAGTATGTGTCCAGCGTTGATGCTGACTTGCTGGGAGCCCATGGGAAAGTCACTTAAACTCTCTGTGTTTCATCTTAAAATAGAGGCGATAGGAATGCTGACCCAGGCCCCAGGGAATAGCGAAAGATTGTGAAGCACTTCAAAAATTCTTGTATCAAAGTAATAGGTGCTATTTAGGGAAAAGGTCATGAAATAATCAAAGACCTCCTGGAACCTCAGTAATAACTGTGATTTGACAAACTGTGATCTAGGCATAGTTGAAAAGGCCTAACTAAATTCACGGATGCCCAAATTTACAGACATACCTAAAGCATTTGCCATAGTTAGTTTAGGAACTTTATGATCTTTTTTTGCAGAAGGAAGACTCATTATTCTCCTGAAACAGAACATACCAATCAGATGTTTGTGTCCATTCTCTGGCTTCACGTGGTTTAGAAAAGAATCCCACCCAGAGATGAATTGCTGAGAAAGTTCCTAAAAAGCATCACTTGTTACAAACCAAATTGTATTCAGCAGGTAGAAATTAGCACGTGGGCTAGACACGACCTAGGATCACAAAAACACACACGGAAGCCACAGAGGCTGGAATAGAGTGCTGTCCTATAATTGTGTAGCTTTTCTGCAGGAGTCTCCGTAAGCTTCTGTGGCTTCCATTAGGAATACCACGAAGAGTAGGTGGCAGCGGGATGTTTCTGATCTCAATTCCGCCTCCCTCTTCCATTCCCACTGGGCACACCAACTTCCTACAATTTCTGATCTGAGACTAGGCAATGCCCCAGTTGCAGTCTGTTGTGGTATTTTCTAGACAGTTTACCAAATTTTCTACGTGGTCAAAGAAATAGAGTTGGTGGTGACGATATCTCCCATGATTTGCGTCACAGACTTCAGTCACCATCTTTTGGGGTCCGGTGTGCCCACATAAGGAAGGTAACAGAGAACATTCAGAAAAAGCCAGCCTAGGAACTGGAGCTGTCTTTATGCCTCCTGTTATCTCTAGCCCTAAACAAAATGATTTAAAACAAAACTTCCTATATATCTGATACTCTGTATTATATTATTTAATCCTCATATCTACCTAGTGTGAGTGGTTCAAAGAAGGGCTTTGGAATCAGACCCACCTCCACTTCTCACCTAAGTGGCCTAGAGTAAATAATGTATTTTCTTCCCTCAGTCTCCTCATCCATAAAACAGGGATAATAATTCTGTTACTGCCTAATGTTGTAAAGGGATCTGAGATGAGGCATGTATTTAACAGAATACCTAGCATACAGTAAATACTCAATTAACATTCACAGCATTGTTAGCAGTAATACTGTTATAGCTAGATCAGTAACTAGTTTCCTTATTTGGTAACAGAAAACACTGACATTCAGGAAGATTAAGTGGCTGGCCAGCCAGGATTCCAACCCAGGATCTCTGACTGCAGAACACATGCTGTTTCCACTCCCCTTGACTATTTCCCTCCTTGGGAAATAGAGTCAGCGCAGTTCAGAAGGACGCACTCACAGATCTACTAAGGTAGTCTAACCACCCACATGCAAGGATCTCAAAACACAAGTCCAGGCACATAGGAATATATTCTTTTATCCTCAGCAACATTATTATGGTCTCTCTTATGGTGAATACTGTGTTTGTCTGAATCCCACAGTAATAATGCTCACTGGGATACTCGCAAGTATATTTCTCAGCACCAAGGGCAAAAGTGAGAGCAAAAGTGATCATTCTTTTTTTTCCCTTTTTTCTTTCTTGCTTTCAGTGGAAAATCCATGACCTCCATGACCCTCAACCCAAAATCATAGCCCAAGGCTTGGTTATAGCTATGGGTGGAGGGGTGAGGGGAGGGCTGATAATGTTAGAGGAAGACGAACTAGGAGCAGAAACAAAGGCCAGCAGACAAAGTGAAAGAAGCTTAGAAAGGGGAAGAGGGAGGGGGGCCTGGAAGCAGAGAGCAAGGCACAGAAAAAGGACTTGGAGAAAGATGGAATAAATTGTTTGCTTGTGCTATTTAGCAAAATCAGCTAAACTTGGCTTTCAAAAAGTTTCACACAAAATCATTTTCACTGATTATTTTTTGGCACAAGAAATTTTGTAAAATTTGGAAATTCACAGTGACACAATTTGCTAAAAATGCCATTCAACACGATTTGATGTAAACTACAGAAATGTTATTATAATTCATTAGGAAAACTTAAAAATGTGATAGTGTCCTAAAAACTTGGATTGTTGCCCCAAGAATCACTGGCAGCTAAAAAGCAGCACAAGAACCAAAATGCTCAGTCTATCTATTCAAAGCAAATGTCATGTGTCTTTTATGTGGTTAGCTTCACTTTAATATCCTGTAGATGTTTTGTAGCCATTTTTATTCTTTCATTTTATTTTCTCCCAGGATTCAAATCCTACTGCCCATACACATGCAGGCAATTCTATATAAAATCCATATGACCCATTTACCAGCAAGGAGCCGTGTCTACTGCTACAACTGAGATCTGAAGGTCTGAGTTTCGAGTCTACTACCCCATTGTTAGAACTGGCCTGTGCCTCGTTTGTGTGTGTGTGTGTTCTGAATAGGATAAAAGTGGCTAGTTTCCTAACAGAATCCAGGGCTCCTAACATAATTCTGGGAAGCATATGTTATACAATGAAAAAAATCCTGAATGAACATCAGACTAGAAGGCTACTGCCTCCTTGAGGAAGAGGATTTTGCCTTGATCATCTAAGGAAAGACCCTAGCAGATAGTAAACACTCAATAAGTTACAGGAAAGAAGAATCGAAGGAGAATAGGAGGGAGGTAGAGAGAAGGGAAGGGAAGAAGAAAGGGAGATTCAGTTCAAGTTCCAATACACAGTAAAGTCAACTTGGACAAGTTTCTAATGTTTTAAAACCTGTTTCCTCGTATGTAAATGAGAACAGCAATACCTACCACTAGTATCGTTTATGGTCAGGGCATTGAGGTTTATCAGAGGTTTTCACATATGTTATGTTATGAAATCTTCATATTATTATTTTTAGTGTTGTTCTTATTAGCACTGTATGTGCCTATACAACAGTGAAAAACAATTTATCTTCCTTTAACACTCTCAACCATTCTTTTAATAACTCTCCCAGTCTTATTCATGCTTTAGGGCCCCATGTCCTCCATCTTCCCACTTGCAATTACCAGGTTTCCTGCCAGGTGAGCTCCTTTGTAAATCCTATTTTCTAGAATTCCCCTAGGACAAATTCCCCTAGGACCTGGACAAAATATATCGATTTAAGGTACCCATTCTTTAGTCTCCTGCTTTATTATGCTTGATAATCTGATAAATTCATACCAAAGTGACTGAAATTGTGTATTACCTTTTGACATCCATTGCTATGCCCTGAATTACAAGCATCGGAAGGAATAAAACCACATTTCCCAGGCTCCCTTACAGCTGGAAGTCCAGGTACATTCTGGATTCGGCCAGAGAGATGTGCTTGTGACAAATCTGAAACATAGGTGAGGCTACCTTCCTGTGGCAGTTGCATCTGACAAGCGAGCTCTGACAGCTATGCATGCTGGCAGTGGCCAGGGTCCATATTCTCCTTAGCGTTCATCAGCGTCATGGGTGACAGGCCGTCAGAACAGAAGCAGCAGTAGCCTGAGCTGCAATGCTTTTCTAACTGCTCAGCTGCAGCGGCAGGGGGACAACCAGAAACCAGAAGTCAAGGGCAGCTCCCTGACTTCCATTCCTCTATCCTTTCCCAATAGTTTTGCAAAATCATAATCCCCTGTATTAAATTCCTTTCTGTTTGAAACACTCAAAGCAGTTTCTTTTTTCTGCACTGAACTCTGACTGATATGGTGGTTTTAATGAGAAATACAGATTACAGTCAATCATCCATCCTCCCTGCTCCCTTATCACTGTGTTCGTAACTATATATACATTTATCCTGCTGTATTTTAATTCTCTGTTTACATGTTTACTTTTGTCTTCTACTCTATTATATTTCTTTATGTGAACATCAAACTTCCTCACCATTCCTACCAAACTGTAAATATTTAGAATAAAGATTCAATGTCTCAGTCATTTTTCTACCCCTAGTGCCAACATCAATGCATAGTGCATAGTAGGCAATTCAATAAACACTTTGAACCTCTTTCGGAGAATATGCATGCATTCCTCCTCTGCCTACAGGAAGGGCTGAGCCTGTATGTAAATGCATGAGCTGTTTGCATGGTTTTACTTATGCTCTAAGAAAAAAAGAGAGTCTTTTTAAAAATCTACACACACACACACACACACACACACTCTAATCTATCTTCATCCATAGCTGTGTGTGCAGGCAAAATGACATGAAACGCTAACGCAATTATCCCATTATCCAGTCTTTAAAGCAACTCTTAAGTAACAAGATGAACAACAACCTGGGAAAAAATATTTGTAATTTATTCTATTTACAATACAGACAATGAACTAAACTCTCTAATCTATAAAGAGACCATAGAATTCAAAAAAAAAATTAGAAATTAACAGTTCACAGAAAAGGAAATATAAATGACTCATAAACATATGAAAAGATGCTCAAATCACTCCTACATAGAAAAAAATGCAAATTAAAACTACATCAAGATACCATATTTCACTATCATGTTGGTAAAAATCCAAAAATTTGACAACCCCCAGGGTTGGCAAGATATAGAGAAACGGGAACAGCGATTCATTGCTGGTGGGAGTGTAAATAGGTATAATCATTCTGGAAGGCAATTTGGCAATATTTATTGAAATTACAAATGCATATACTCTTTGACTCAGCAGTTCCAACTCTAGGAGTTTATTCTACAGATATATTCACACATGGGCAAAATCATGAATGTGCAGGGTTATTTACTGCAGCAGTTCTTGTAATAGCAAAAGATTGGAACAATCTAAAAGTTTGTCAGTAGGGAACTGTTTAAGTAAATCATGGCATATGCAAATAATGAGATACTGTTCAGCCATAATAAAAAAATTTAAGAATGGTGAAGTTCTATAGCACTAATATGTAAAGATACATAAGATATTTTGTTAAGTGAGCGGAGAAACCCAAAGTGTGTACAGTATGCTACATTTGTTTTAAAAGTAGGGAAAGGAATATGTTAGCATTTGCTTATATAAACATTTTTTATATATCTGGAAATCTACACAAGAAACTAATAACAGAGGTCATCTGTTTTGGTGAAGGGTTGGAAACCAGCAGACAGGGGACTGATGAGAAGGAAATTTTTATTGTGTTCATTTTCACTATTGTTAAATTTTTAAACCATGTGAATCTATTACTTATTTTTAAAATTAAATAAGCATTAAATACAACTAGAATTAAGAATAATTAGTGTATTTCAGTCTTATTTACCTGATTTGGTCAGCTCCTAGCATTTGAAGGCACAACCCTCCACCCTCACTGGGTGTTTGTAGGGACAGGAAAGAGATTCTGCAAAGTTTTAAGAGTAAAGTGATTGCTTACTGACCACTAATTTTTTTTAATTTATTGGAAATACATGGATATCACAGTAGTAGAAAATACCAGGAAGTCTTTTCCTACTTAGAAACATGCCCATATTAATTTTACACTTGTTTGGTTTAATAGTCTGCTTTTTTTAAAAGTACAGATTCAGGGTATATATCATTACAAGTATCTTGAAACTCAGTATGCCTTATTTAATCTAATAATCTCTTACAGAATAATCTATATTTACTGAGAGATGGGTATTTTCAACTGGAGGAAAAAGAAGGGGGGTGAGGGGGGCAGATATCTAAGCATGTAGAAAGGGAAGGATTATGTGAAAGTAGCATGGGGCAGACAGCCCAGGAGCCAGAGGAGAGAGGGGACCGGGTGGGACTTGGAGAGAGAAAGGGGTAAAAAAAGGGAGGTGAGAGGATGACTCAGAAAAAGCCTGTTTGACTTTTGCCTGGAAACCTGCTGGTGGCAACCACCTGGTTTCCACAGATTCTCACTGCTCCTGCTGTCTCTGACACACAGACCCCACTCTAAAAATGCTCAGGATTATTGAGGAGTCTTTGCTTTGTTGATCCAACAGGGAGTTAGCTCCTATTTAGCCTCATAGGTTTCTTTTTCTTTCTTTCTTTCTTTTTTTCTTTCTTTCTTTCTCTTTCTATCTTTCTTTTTCTTTTTTTAACATACAAAAGTATACTTATTTAAGGTATACAACTTGATGAGTTTGGAGATAAGTATACATCTGTTAAACTATCACCACAATCTATGCCATAAACTTTTCCATCACCTCCAAAAGTTTCCTCCTGCCCTCTCTATTTTCTTTTCTGTGTGTGATAAGAACACTTAATCTAAGATCTGCCCTCTTAGCAAATTTTTATATATGCAGAGCAGCATTGATAACTATATGCACTCTACTGTACAGATCTCTAGGACTCACATTTTACATAACTGAAACTTTATACCCTTTGGCCAACACCTCCCCATCCCCACCCCCCAGCAATTGGTAACAACCATTCTACTCTCTGCCTCTATGAGTATGACAATTTTGGATTCCTCATATAAGTGGGCTCATAGGTTTCTAATATATACTCTGTTTTATAATAAGACCTAATGCTTAACATTCATTTTTTCTTAAACTCTATAGTAAAATGGATAGCTATTTAAAGAGAAGAGAATGAGGTAAGATCTTACATTGTGAAAAATGTGTATTTTGGATTTGATTTGTTATTGCAGAGGATGTACATTACATAAATATCATTTCTGAACCAGCTGCTTCACTTGAAAGCCCAGTTTCAAACCGTTCAATGCTCCCATTAGTAGAAATTGCTTATATTGTGACATCTGCTAAATAAAACCAATGATAGTAAATAAAATGAGTAAAATCAAGTGTACTATTATCATCTTAGGAATATCATGTCTTCCCACTGTATTCTAAAAAAGTCATTGTGCCTATATTAACCAAACCAATGGTTATAAGGGATCGAACTTTTATTTAAATGCTTTAAGAATAAGTTGAATAGCACAGGGTCCTTTATGTTACACTAGCAGGTGGGTATTTAGCCTGGTGGTAGAGAATAGATGTGCTGGCAGGGTTGAGGCTCCACTTACAGTGGTCGCCAAAGTTCTTCATGTCTGTGTCAGCACAGATCTCATTATAACTTTAAAGTGTTTGATATCATAGAGACTCTGTAGTGCATGTGCTATGTGTAGAGAAATACTTTCCCTACTTGTTAAGATGATATGATGCAGTCATGTTGGAGATGTATTTATATTCATTCATGCCAGGTTCCCGTAACATTGTTGTTACACAAATACCCATGATATGGAATACAGGGTGGCTGGTTGGCTACCGACTGAGAAACAGGAGGTACGCAACAGAGGGCCCTGACTCATGGAATTCTAGTATGTTAGAGATGGAGGGGACCTAGAGGTTAGAGAGAACAAACCCAATTAACCAATGAGGAAACTAAGTCAAAAATTATATTGCCAAATGCTATTTATATGTAAAACACTATCTTGAACCAAATCTCAGCTAAGCAGAGCCTGTTAAAAAAAATTACAATAGTAGGGACCTCCCCGGTACTCCAGTGGTAAAGAGTCTGCCTTCCAGTGCAGGGGACGTGGGTGTGATCCCTGGTCTGGGGACTAAGATCCCACATGCTGCGGGGCAACTAGGCCCACGTGCCACAGCTACTGAGCTCGCGCGCCGCAACTATAGAGCCCATGTGCCACAAACTACAGAGCCCATGCGCCCTGGAGCCCGTGCACCACAACTGGAGAGAGAAAACCCACACGCCGCAACTAGAGAGAAGCCCACGTGCCGCAAAAAAGAGCCCACGCACTGCAACAAAAAAGATCCCGTGTGCCTCAATGAAGATCCCACGTGCCGCAACTAAGACCCGACACAGCCAAAAGAAAAATTATAATAGTAAAACCGTGGCTGTAGGAATGGGGAAAAAAACAAACAAGACATGGGTATTTCACAAGGGAAGAGTGAAGGGTTTTGACAACAGGCAGCTATCTACCACTTTGTAGATCTGTAAGTGAGCAGGCTTCCACTGTTTCTGGGAACAGAAACAACTACAGAACAACCATTGCACTGTTTTGTGGACGCAGGAAATGAACAGGCAAATCTGCCTGCCACTGAGGTCACTTGGCTCCACTTGGGCCAGGATTGTCACTCTGGGATACTGACACTGGTCCTCTCTCTGGGCCCACCCGCAGTGTTTGCTTCCACACTTCTGTCTTCAGCCAGGCTGCCCTGTGCCTACCAAAGTCCAGGTAGGATGTTTACGAGCAACAGTTGCTTCCACTGCTGATTCTTGAATAGATATGTCTGAATGAGAATTCCCAGCTTAGGTCCTCAAAGCAATAATTTCCTTCCTTGCCGAGATTTTTCTAACAGTAAAAGGTTTTTTAGAAAGAAAAACTCCTAGCATGTAATGTTACCAAAAAAAAAAAAAAAAAAGGGCGTATACCAGCATTTCAGTGAGGGGTTTTAATAGATCTGAATATATTGTTTGGCACTCCAGCCCTGATACTGAAATGGTGGTCTTCCATTTCAGCACATACAAGGAATTTCCTTTTACTTGCCATACTCTAACCACATAGTAACTGTATAGCTACTTTTCTTCTTTGGGGGGCTCATAACATGATAAAGAGCAAATCACTCAGCCTACATCATGATGTGCTGTAGGGAAGAAGGGATCCTATTTTCCAGGCTGGACTCTGCCTCTAACTTGCTACATGAAATTGGGCAAATAACCTCACCTCTCTGAGCCTTAAATTTCTAAAGTATAAAATGAGGGGTTAGGCTAAACTATCTCTAATGTCTTCTGTAGTTTAAAGACTCTGATGCACTTTGGAGCCAATTCTATAAACATTCTATAAAATTATCACTGTGATTACCATTTTTATTATTTCAGGTTGAAATCTGAAACCTAGTCATAGGGATCACACTCAGACATTTCATTTTGGCAGAGTGCAGTTAGCCTTTAGTGGTTTATCTGGATGGGCACACATGATGGTTAAGATGTCTGAAGAAGTACACAAAGTATTTTGTGGTTGACTTTGACAAGACAAAATGCTTTCTGCAGGGTGTGATTCAGATGAGCACACCAGGACACCCTGCCAAACTCATCTGAACTATCCAAACCCCTTGATTCTGCAAACTGGGTTGCAGATCTTTCGAGAACAGGCTTCTTGCAAGATTGCTGGCACTTTCTGTTCCAATCCCAGCCAGAAAAACAGCAAGAACAGCCTTTCTCATATCACTTTGGCATTTCTGGTCTTGGTCCAGGCTGGAAAATTGAAGTGTAAAAGCACTTAACTGAACATTTCAGAAGGTAAAGAAATGTTCAGTTCAAGCTTAGCTCTCAAATGGACAAAAGGGGTTCTTCTTTTATTCACTTCATCAGAACCCTGGATGGCAAAGAAATATCATGATTTGCCCTCTGCTTTCAAAGTTATCTACTCTAAGTTCCATGTTAGAAGCAAATAAAGCCCTTTATGTCCCTCTGTAAAGGGCTGCACAAGCTATTGTTTATAAGTGTTAGAATTTTGATTGGTATTCTCAATTCAGGTATCCCTACTTCAAGCCTTGAGTGACTAAATCACTGAAGAATTTTCATTAGGAAAACAGCAATGACTAATGTTTTTGGAATGAAATATATACAACTTATTGTTAACTTCCACATAAATATATATGCAACTTATAAACAATATACATTTGCTTTTAACTATCCCTTGTCACTCCCATATTAGCAGAACCCTTAGTCAGATTTGTGTCATAGCTGCCTTGATTTCAGTCTTGGTTTGTCTCTATTCTCATTTTGCCCTCTGCCATGCACATGTGCAACGTTCACAGGTTCACCTCCAGTGATGGCCCTCACTGTTCTATGACAGGCTAGGAATTTCATTTTGTAAAGGTGATATGCTGATTTGAGAGATGTCTGTTTCCAATACTGAAACTGTTCAAATCACTATCTTCAGCTTATAACCACTAACCATAATTCTATGTCTGGCTATTACTTTGGTTATTTATTAGTTTAAATGACTCTGCTCCAGATCAAATGCCTGTTATAAAATACATGCTTCAAAATTTCTAAAATAGGAGGAAACTTCACAGCTTTGGGATAGGCAATGATTTCTCCAATGGACACAAAAATCAATAACCATAAAAGAAAAAAATTACTAAACTAGAATTCATCAAAATTAAAAATTCATCAAAATGAGTTCAAAATGAAGAAAATGGAAAGGCAAAGCTGCTGACTAGGGGAAAATATTCACAAAACACATGTCTGAGAAAGTATTTGTATCCAGAGTACATAAATAATTCTTACAACTCAATAATAAGACAAACAACCCAATTTAAAATAGACAAAAAATTTGGACAGACACTTCACAAAAGAAGATGTACAAATGGCCAACAAGCATGTGAAAATGTTTTCAACATCATGAAAATGCAAATTAAAACCACATGAGAAACAACTACTTCCCCACTAGAATGGCTAAAAATGACCAACAATACCAAGTTCTGCAGACAAGGTAGAGCAACTGAAACTCTTACATATTGCTGATAGGAGTGCAAAATGGTGCCTCTTTGGAAAATAGTTCAACAGTTCACTATAGGGTTAAAATATGTACCTACAACTCAGCAATCCCACCCTAAGGTAAGAGAAGTGAAAACATATGCCCATTCAAACAATTGTACTTGAATGTTCATAGCTGTTTTATTCATGATAGCCAAAAACTGTCGGAAAAAATATAACCAACTCTTTGCTCCTTTTTAAGCCCAGGGCCTTCATATGCTCTCATATTTTAAGAAGTGCATTCTCTTTTTCTCTTTCCGTTTCTCTTGTCTATTAAGACCTATAGAGGGGTAGAAACCCTTGATGGTACTGGTCACATCGCAGTTACCTCAGACAGACTTTGATTATACTATGGGAGCTATTTATAATCGTCTCCTTATTGATTTTTCTTGTTTACAGGGGAAAAGTCTAACTAGTTATACATCTCCTCAGTTCAAAATGACATCCCAGGTAAATATTGGGTTGGCCAAAAAGTTCATTTGGGTTTTGCTGTGGAAACCCGAAAAAAACTTTTTGGCCAACCCAGTACTTTCTTAAAATACACTGTCATGATAGAACATGTAAAATACAGCGACATTGAATCTCCTCTTTTTCCTGAAATCTTAGTTCTTGAAAAGCAAAGACTATATATAGAAATTGAGTTGCCTGTGGTGATTACAAATGACCTGCATTCTTTCAGGATATATTTATTGAGCACTTGTTATGAGCCAGATACATTTTCTAGATCCCAGAGAAGCAAGAGTGAGCAAAATAAAACTCTGACCTTAAGAAATGTATAGCTAATCAGGAAAGAGAGACAAATAGAGAAGCAGTTACCATATAGTGTGATACCTGCCACCACAAGGGTACATGCAGGGTGCTATGGAAAAGCATAAAAGGGACACTTAATCAGATGCAGAGGTTCAGGAGCAAGGATTCTTAGGAAAATGGTATCAGGTGAGAAATAATAGTCATGGCCAATAATATTTATTGAGTGTTCACTAGAGCCCAGGCCTCATTCTAAGTCCCACTCACTTAATCTTCGTAATAACCCTGAAAAGTAGATACTGTTACTAACATCATAATCATCCAGGAAAGTTAAAGACTAGGAAATGAGGAGCCAGGATTCCAACCGAGGCAGTCTTACTTCAGAGCCTCTACTACAACACACATACCCTTCCTGAAGAGGAGAAAAGGGAATCACACGAGCAAATATACAGAGGGCAGAGAGAAGCATATTCCCTTTGAGAATTTGAAATTAGAAGTTCCATAAAGCTCAGCAAAGAGCACTCATGTATTAGGGGGGAGGAGGAGAGAGGAGACTGGAGAAGCAGTCAGGGGTCAGATTGTGAAGGGCCATGTAAACCTCATTAAGGAGACTGGACTTAACCTACTCTAGACTTTGTATTTTCATGGTCCCATTTAATTTCAATAACATGAGAGAAATGATCTGTTGCATATTTCAAATAGATTGGTCAGGGAGCCATGAAAGAGTTTCAACAGGGAAATGATAAGGCCAGATTCACACTTTAGAAAATCACTCTAAGGGTGATTTGAAAAATGGATTGAAGGGAAGCAAGACACGGGGCAGGAAGATCCATTAGGACATTTTTGCACTAATCCACGAGAAAGGTAACAGTAGCCTAAATAAGGAGTGGTGACGATGGATGGACAGAGCAAAGAAATGTTTAAGAGGGAGAACTGATAGAAACTGGTGGTCAGTTGGCTGCAGGCCCTGTGACAGAAGGCAGAATTGAGATGAGTGTGCTCTCTGCCTTGGCCACAGGATGATCAATGGTGCCACTCGAGAAGAGAGAACACAAACTGGGCAGAGTGGAGGCACTGAAGCTCATGAGCTTGCCGATTCTGAGTGGCCCTAGGAGAGCCAAGCAGAAGGTCCAGTAGATCTTCAGATCAGAATGTCGGGGGTGAGAGCTGGGTTAGAGATACTGATCTGGGAATTATTGGTCTGTATATGGTAACCCAAGTTGTAAGTGAAGAGACCCAAGGAGAGTGGGTATGGTGAGAGAAGAGGACCTAAAGCAGAAGCCAGGTAGCGTCATCATTTAAGGGCCATGGAGAGACGGGGAAGTTCACAAATGCAGCTGAGAAGCTACCGCCAGAAGCCCAGCTGGAAGTCACAGCATGTGTCGTCACAGAAGCACAAGGATGAGAGTCCAGGGGAAGGATCTGTGAGACTTTTTTTGTGGGAAGCATCACAACAGGCTATAATTTTCTTCCATTCCAGTAAAGAAGCTTTCTCATGCACATAATTCACGGGAATCCACAGGCCTAAGATACTTTATTAAGATATCTTATGAGTTACATTTGTGGGCCAACTCAAGGGACTATTTGGCTCTAGGAAGAGGTTTCTGTTTCCTTAGCGTGTGATACCTCAGGCTTTGTTAATAAGGACTTTAACTCTTATGTTGTCACTGACATTCATTCAGTAAACTGAAAAAAATCATAATATCAGTTCTAGACTTTCTATTTTCATAGTCCCATTAATTTCAATAACTTGAGAGAAATGATCTGTTGCATATTTCAAATAGATTGATTATAATGTTATCCATATGAGACTAAAGAAAAAATATTAATGATGTTTTATATAGATTTTAGACTTTTTCATTCTATTATCAATGTTATTCTATCTGTTTCAGTCCCAAAGGATGACTGGTTAGGTTTAGCTGCATAAATTGAATCTTTAATGCTTTCGAATCTTCTAAAAAATGGGGGTACTGTAGTAGCTGGATGGGGAAGAATCTGGTCGATAATTCTGCCATTAAGTTACTGAACATTAAGACATTCCGTTGAGGTGTATTCTACACTAAAAATAGAAATATCAAACTGCGTCAATTACACACCCGCATTCTCAACTGCCATTGAATAACCCTGATGACCGTTTCATGGAGAAGGAAGAGAGAAGATAAATACCTCTTCTTTTAATTACTAGAAATATAATTCACTATTTGAAAAAATAGGTAGTGTTTGTATTTTGTAAGTTACAGGGCAAAAAAAAATCATCCTCGTATTCAGGTAAAAGTAAATCAAGAGAGTTCAGCGTAAACTTATTGACTTGTCAAAATATGTTAAAAACTTGGAGATGGGTATGAGACAAACATTTTCAATACTTTATGATGATCTTCTGGAACATTCTGAGCAGGAAGGGATGTGGGAAAACAGAAAGCTAAAAGATGTGGCTGACCTCTCTTTTTCTTCTACTTTTATGTTCAGCCTAATTCATTTTTGCCTGTCAAAAGTATATGTTTACCTGACTGAACTGCCATCCTTTTAAATAATATCCAATCTGTTGTGATAAACAGGAAATTTAATTCCAAACAGCAAAGTGGGAAACATTTGAGATGGACTAGAAACTGCAACTCAGAGAAATCACAGGGATGTCGTGAAACAGGCAAGTTGCATGGGATAAAGGAGAAATTCTACAGGAAGGTGGAATATTATTTGGCCATGTTATAGAGAACAACTATGCTTACTATAAAGTTAAACCTCTTTTAGCTGAGTGTTTAAATTCATGAACCTTTAATAAAACAACACATTTTTCCTTTAGTCTTCTGCTTCCTGATCTTCCTTCACTCCGTTTCAAACTTATGCCTTCTTTTAGCCCTAATCTTCCTGTGACAGCAGCTTGTAAATTTCAAGCTCTCTCCATTCATATTTGCCACCCACCCTGCCGTCAAGACCTCACTCACTGATCCTGGGGTTTCCAGATCTGACCTGGTATAACCTTGAGGCAGCCTTCCATGATTGACAGCAGTTGCATTTATAGTATTGTTTCTTAGAGACAGGAAAAGACCAGAAGATTTGCAGTGGCAACCGCCAAGGAACTTTATGTAAAGAACTGTGGCTTATAGGAGCTTTTCTGACTTGTACAGGAACCAAAATTCAGGTCATTCCTAATACAGATAAGCCACACAATATTCTGTGTTCCCTTTCTGGCTTTGGGTTTTTTCTTTCTTTTTCCTGCCTCTTCCATTCTGACCATTATTGTTTGATGTGGTGGGTGATGGGGAGTGAGAAAGAGGTCGTGGAGGCATGGGGAGGCTTCATCCCACTGCCTTACTTCTACCCTCTACCCAAACTTTTCCCTTTCCTGTCCTTTTCCCTTCATCTTTCCAAATCCTTCTTTTGTCCTACCCAGATACTGAAAGTCAGGGGACAAGATCAGAGTAAGAAGATGCTATTAGAGTTGGTAGGGACACAACTCCAGTTCCAACACACATAGACACACAAACCTTAATTTGTAGAGGGTACATCATAATTTCATGCAGAAAAAAACTTTTTACCTCTTCCTGGCATTTCAACCAGAACAAAAGTCACTGAAAGACAACCTTTTTCAAACTCAGTTTGTTATCATTAACATTACCAGCAATATCAGTTCAGCTTTAAGTATGAATAAACATTGCAACCAGTCCCATGTGTTTTCAAATATCCCGTTGACAGAATACTGCTGGCCTTTTTGGTAATGCAAAGATGCAGAGCTTACATCTGGGTAGGCACAAATATTTTAGGTTATTCTCTTTTAAAACAAACATGTGACCGACAACTCTAACTCTGACTGCTTATATGCCTTGAACTCTACTTTAATGCTGACAGAAATTTTTAGACTGCTTTTTGACTAGACTCATAGACTCCCATAGTTTCTTTTTCTTTTTTTTAAAATAAATTTATTTATTTTTGGCTGCATTGGGTCTTCGTTGCTGCACGCGGGCTTCCTCTAGTTGCGGTGAGTGGGGGCTTCTCTTGTTGCGGAGCACGGGTTCTAGGCGTGCGGGCTTCAGTATTTGCAGCATGCAGGTTCAGTAGTTGTGGCGCACAGGCTTAGCTGCTCCTCGGCATGTGGGATCTTCTTGGACCAGGGCTAGAACCCGTGTCCCTTGCATCGGCAGGCAGATTCTCAACCACTGCACCACCAGGGAAGTCCCTAGACTCCCATCGTTTCTTGTGTTTTTCCTTTCGATCCAAGGGATCTTTCAGAGTCTACAAAAGATGTCCTTCTCTGTGTAAAATCAGGAATACCAACAATCTCATCCTTGGAATGAAAGAATGGCTCCTGCTCAGTAATTAATAGACCTCTGCATTAGGAACTAGGGTCTCCTAGGGGTGCTATTTTGCATTAACAAGCAAAATGCCAAAGTGAAAGGTAAAACTGTATTTTCTCAGCCAAGATATATTTCCCCTTTGTTCCTATCACAATCAAAGAAAAAGAAAATTATTTTTATTTTTGTATATGTTTTAAGATTTTTCTCTTCAGGTTCTAAGTGCTGTCCTTCAGGTATTTTTTGTTCCACATTCCATGTAAGAAAAAGAAAGAGAAGAGAAACACATATCAAGACAGAATCAAGTGTCATGGGAGGGGCATGCAAAACTGAGAACTCTTTCTTAAGGCATTTTACACCGTGCTTTCATGAGCTAAATCACTCTTGCTACTCCTGGACAACAAATCCTGTAAAGCAAGTAGAGTTTGGATTCCTATGCTGGATATACTGTTTACTCTGAACCTTTTATATTTGCCTACCTAAATTTTACCTCTCATTACAAACCACCACAGAGCTGCATTGTACAATTCTATTTCTGGAATAGTGAACAACAATTCCATTTCTGATTAGATGATCTTTGTGTTAACAAAAGTCTTTCTGGAGGAATATGAAATCAGCTCACTTGATTTCAAAATTTTCTCTCATTTCCTTTTCCCCTTCTCAGCATCACATTAGGCTCCTCCATTTTGTCCCTCTTTTGGCGAAGCACCAGTGTGGCTTGGAATGAGGGCACTGTGTGGTTGCCAGGGTGACCCCAAGGACTGGTTACTGCACATATGGTTCTGCAAATGGAAGTTCCTCAGTCAGACCCAATGGCAGGAAAGAAGATTTGCAAACTCTCCCAGGGCAAAGCCGGTGTAAAGTTTCAGATAAATGTTCAGAATTAACCACCTCCCATTACTCCTAAGGTACAAAAATAACTCCATGAAAAGAATTTAATTTCTTTACAGTCTTGCTCAGTGATCTTTCTCTTCTTAAAGAAGAAAAAACACTCACAGCTATAAGAGGAAGAACATTTGCTTTGAAGGGCGTTCATAACAGTTGATAAATACATGCAGGAAAGTATGTAGATGCTTAACTGCAAGAAGGTCTGAAAGTTCCCATTTTAATTATTGAAGGATCAGAGTCAGCAACAAGTCAGACTAGAGCTCAAAAGTTGCCGTTCACATCAGTGGGTCCAAGACTGACTTGCAAAATCTTCTATTGATATTAATATTTGACTGTTTCTACAACTCTAAGTCTCCACAGATACCGTATTTTTAAGGCTCCACTGGAACAATCACTGGCTGGAAACACCAGAGCAAAAGAGAGGTGAGATTACCACCATGCCATGGGCAATCTGGGTCCCATGTTCCCTCTGAAGAACTACATTTTGCTTTGTGCTTTTTCTGGAATTTTGTACAGGTTGGTTGCGATTCTATATTTCACTACAGGAGAAGCAAAACGAAAGTATTTGCCAGTAAGTATATATTGGACGTTGTTCATTTTTTATATTTGACAAGTAGTATTTCAATTTAAGCTGAATGGTTCTCTCAATATTACATGGATTAGAGTTATTCTGGTGAAACTTGGTTAAGTAATGCTTCTGTTTAAGAAAAACTTGAAACAGTCTATCAAATCATTGCATGTTTTTAAACTCAACAAAAGCCTACTTAACATGCCAAGATTTTTAAAAACCAGTATGTTCAATTTTATGTTATTTTTAATTTAATATGTTCAATAAGCATTTTATGTTAAATATAAATTGATTATGAAACACGTTTTTCCAAGGTGTTGGTGGTCATTATTTCTAATTTAATGGATGGGCTTAAGATTAAACAGAAGAGATACTTCAATTTACCAAGTACTGTCAGGTGTAATAATTTGCTTAGTAAGTATATATTTCAAGGTCAATTTGATAAAATTCATTCATCACAACCACAAAAAAAAAATTATGAAGTCAGTTTAGAGTGTTTAGAGATAGATTACTGGAACTCCCCAGTCATAATATCTGAACCCCAAAATCATTGATTCCAAGCCCTACAGCAACTTCAAGAAGTCCAATGCTCCTGGTGCTATATCAAGTATTTTCTTATTGACATTCTGTCACGTCATGTTTAGAAAAAACTAAAACAGAAAAAAATAGCATAAAAAAGTAGGATGAAAATCATTTGACAGATGTTTCTAGTTTCAGTTTGGACAGTTGGTGTTAGAGATAAACATTCATAATCTATCCCATCTTGTTTGACAAATACCAAGATATGTTGCTTTAAACACCAAATTCTAGTATTTAGGAATTTTCAGAAGTGTGACTAATCTTTTAGTTCATATCAGACTAGAAACACATTTGTTCATTCTGTCCATTTCATAGGCAAAATATTGATAGATATCAGACTCACTATCAGTTTATTCCCACTTAAGATCAGTCCTGTCATTGTCTCCTTTGCAATATGCTTCCTCATGGACTGCATCATCTATCTACATCTGGGAATCTTCGTTGGTAGAAACTACTACCAATTCCCTTCCAGATACTACACCCCCCTCCAATGTTTAGTATGGAAACATCTCCCTAAAGTGTACAGATCCTGAAATCATCCACACCAATGGGATGAATTACTTACAATATAAGCGCCTGTCAAATTTCCCCTCCAGGTCCCAAGATTTCAATGTTACACTTATGTTTTAATAAATATTTGTATTTCAATTTATTGAAATTATCTTCCAGACATGATAGGTACACTTGGTTTTGTTTCTCATCCAATTTGATCACACTTTAGTGTTCCTTCTGAATATGTCTAATGTCTTTAAATCCACATCCAGGCAGTAACCCTTCAAGAGACTATTTCCAGTGCTACTTAATGCCTTCCATACTCATTAGGGCTAAACAGAAGAAAAAATATGCTCAGTATGCCAGGGTGTAAGTATTTTCATTATCAATGACAATAATATCTTATAAGGTTTTCTAGGAGGAAGCACTATTAAATGAAAGATTAAGCTGTTGGAGAATATAAAAATGGTATGTACATATTTATCAATATAAAATATAATTATTTTGCATAAATCTCAATCACTGGCCTCTAAAGCTCACTTTCAAAAATAATTATTGGTGTTTCTATAAGAATAATAGCCCATTCTCTTAATTTCATTATTCAGACCTATTGATTTAGAGTTCTTAAATTTTTAAAAAATAATTTCCTTATTCTCTCATGGGAAATGGCTATTCTTGTTATATCTCTAGTACTTCCTAGTTGACTAACTTCTTTTTGCTTATCTTTCTTGTTGGAGAAAAAATTTTTAAAGGAGGTATTTCATTTTTCCTCCTTCATTGACAAATGAATTTATTTCTCTCTACAGTATTTTTTAAATTGATACATTGACCTTGTACGGACCTATCTTTTCCCTCTAGCTCTTTTTCTGGAAGCTACTCCTTTTTCCATGCTTTTATCTCTATGTCATAGACAAATATACATTTAAAATTTTATCCTTTATAATTCTAGTATACTTTTCTTTTGGATGTAGTTATATAAGCTTCCTTTTATGAGAACATATTATTTTATTTTTATGGTATGCAAAAGGAGGTCTATAGATGGGCTTCAAGAGGTCCAGGAGCCCTTTGAAAGTTTATGTAAAGTCTGTATATGTTCATTTGTGGAGAAAACCCATTCATTTCAAAAATTCTCAGAGGGTTTTGGGAAACAAGAACGTAAACAGACAGTCCACAACACACAAGTACCCCATGTACACGGCCCACACCACTCCACCAGCCCTGGCTGTTCTGCTCTTTCCAGGATGCAACTCCATTTCCCTCAACTAAGAACTGGAAAGAGACTGACACCAAGAGATACCTTCTCCCATACAAATGCTGATATTTAATAACTTACCAATTCCCAGGTGTATCTAATTCACCCAATTCCTACAGGAAGATGGGCTTTTCATGAACCATGACCAGTCCCAGTTTTGCAGCCAAAGCAAGGGGAGATAAGTTTTAGAATTCCAAATGAGAATTCAAATGAGTTTTCTCATTCTAAAAATTACAAAGAAAAAGTTATATGGAGTTGTTTTTATGCTGCGAGTGGCCTAAGAATCTACCCATGGTTATTTCCAAGGAAAATGCACTGCAGATTCCAACCTGATTTCCACTTGGGTCCTGCCTATGTATGTCATTCTAAGAAAAGGCAAGGAAACATTTTATTTGGTTGCTTTTTAGCTTTTCCTCTTAAGGATCATCATTCAGTTATTCCAGCTCTAT
The DNA here is from genome assembly GCF_009873245.2 of Balaenoptera musculus. NCBI lineage: Eukaryota > Metazoa > Chordata > Mammalia > Artiodactyla > Balaenopteridae > Balaenoptera > Balaenoptera musculus. The sequence goes on from NC_045787.1 coordinate 73,994,484, forward strand.
AACTCTAGGCCAAGTGTTGCTTCTGCTTTCCAGACTCATAGATTCAACTCTACAGCCTTTCTCCATCTGGATGCCCACAGGCACCTCTCCTCCCACCCTGTATCCCTGCCTAGCCCCACTCCACAAGGATAAGGATTCTCTCATTCATATTTGTCTTCCTCTCTAGCATTGTGCCTGGTCCATAATAGAGTTCGATAAATGTTTGCTGATGCACGAATAAATGGAACTAATTTTAAAACCAGTTTTTATTTAGCCATTATTTATTATTAGACATTATTTTTAAGTATGTAACCTGAATTGTTAATACAGTAGGACATACAAAATACAGTGTTAGGTCACTCTGTTCAGTTTTTGTTCTGTTGATGGACTTTTAGTACTTCTTAACACAATTTTTACTAAATCTATACATAATGAGCAGAAAATCTGAATATGATTATGTGTTTCTTAGCTTGGTTCTACTTTATATACTAAAATGTTAAAAGTGGACCATTTCTCTTCTAGTCTCTGGTATGAATCAGGAAACATAGATTGCAGATATTCCTGGTTTCCAGACTGAAGTGTTGTGCTACTTATGCCTGTAAGCAGTATACATTTTGATTTGCAAAAAAGAAGTGGCTGAAGCCAATTTTTTGTGACCCTTAGCCCACCCACTGAGGGTATAAAATGTTTGAGACTGAAAAGACCATTAAAGAAAACGTCTTTAGAGAAAGGTGTTGAAGTGCAATGGCATTTTCCTCCCACTGCCTAGGGGGGCAGGAAGGAGGCTGCTTGGCCTGTCTCCCCCTAGAGCTTAGGGACCCAGTGAACTGGTAATTGAATCACACAGAAAAAGTCTGTGAAAGAAGAGAGAAATTGGCTGAAGTGGCTGATGGCAGCTGACAAAGGAAACTTCACTGGAGGTAAATTGTGATAACAAACAAGGGAGTAGAGGCAATGACATGTGTTTTACGTAAACCAGATGTTGGCCATGAAGGAGAGAACCAGTCTGGAAACATTTTCAATTTTGTCCAAAAGGACTTCATGAAAGGGTGTTATGACTCTCTCAGGGGTGAAGGTGGTGGACTACTGCATGCCCTGAGGTTGAGGGGAAAATTCAAAGTAGTCAGCTAGAAAATGGAAGACTCATTGCCCAAGTCACAGGAAGTTTACTCAGGTGTGCCCAAAGAGACACATAAAAGTGCCCCCTCAAGAGTCAGCCTCCAACAACCACTAAGACCAGAGAACCGCAATGCCAGGCCAAGGTACTTCCTGCCCATTTCCTCTCTCCCATCCCCCTCACTACCCTGGAGGAACCAGAGGCAGCCAAATGGGGTGGGTAGGGAGAGAAGAAATAAACTATAAGAACATAGGGTGTTCTCCCTACCTGCCTGCCACTGCAAACTTCCAACCTAAACAGGTCCAAGCTGGAGGAAGGCAGAAGATTTAATTTGATGGGAAGTGTAAAGTTTTGCTATTACGTGAGACTTGAAAAGAGAATTGGTTTTATGACTAAAGGGACTAGAAGGCTTTTGGATTTCTGGGAGTTACTGGGAAAGTCATGGGACCTGCCCCATATTTCATCCAAAGGACAGAGAAGATCTATTCAGAGTAGGTTTGAATGAGCAAAGGGACAGGAGAGCAGTTTTCAGTTTCACCATGCATCCTATGGACTACTGTTATTTCTATAAATAATTACCATCATAATCCCAAAGTATTCTTTGAATTTCAAAATGATGATGTCAGTAATTCAGTAATGCTAGAATGCTTGAAAGTTTCCCTCCGAAAACTGGTGGTTCACTCACATTATCCAGGTTTGCACTTCTAAACTCTACATCTTGCAGTTATGGAGAAAACTGATGACAACATCTCCACATTCATCCACAGATATCTTTTTCTTGACTTTTAAAAAATATATTTGCAACAATACAAATAAGTGTACCCCCCAAATTTTTTCACTAAAACATTTTAATGTGTGACTATTGAAAAAGTCTTATTTAAATTTTATTATTTAATAGACTGCATTAAATTTAGCAGTGGGCACAGGAACAAAACTCTATTCTAAATTAGCTTCCACAAGGAGATCTATAATTCAGTAGGATAAAATAGAATCTCAACATATTGTAGATGAACAATTAATAAGCATTTTTAGATGATAATTATGGTTGGTCATTACCTAGTACATGCTAAAAACATAAAGAAGGCCTGAAGAGAGAATTAAGAAATGGCATACAAAAAGGCTTGTTTTCTCATGACTAAACTTAGTCTCACCATCCACCTGGTTGGTCACATCTTCTTAAGGTGGAAAGCAGACATCCAGATGTAAAATCTGAGAAATTTTCCAAAATCATCCTTAAAAGAGTAGGGTGCTGAATACAAAGGGTCCTTCCATTTACAACATTGTTTCCAAATAGCATTCTTGGCATCAGATATGTCTACATGACAGAAACCAGGTAGATGAAAAAAGAAAAACTCTCAGTTTGGTCAATCAGCAGATTGCCTTTCTAATCACACTACACTGATTATTAGCTATTCCCGATCTCCCCATACTCTGGCACCTCTCTGTGTTAGTCCTGATGGAGCCTTTGTTCTTGCTGACGGAGAGGCCTTAAGAATCTCTTCTGTTTCTTTAAGGCTCTAAGAAGACTTAAATTTCTACAGATGAGGTGATGAAGAATGTAAGGAACCAATCATTAGAAATGAATGGAAAATAGATTAAGTGGAAATATGTCCTACACTTCTGTCCATTAAGACCCTGGGGACTGATGTGGGGACTGCCCCAACACTTGTCTGAATTTTCCTTTGGCTACACCTTCTCAGGCTACTGCCACGGGTCAACCTTCTCAAAAGGATGCTCAAAGACCTCATATCAGTAGAACCATCTCTCAGCTACACTCCTTCTAGGCTTATGCCAACAGTGCCACACAGAAACTTCGACACTGAAGTCTCCTTCACTCCCTTGGAAACATCTAAAGGATTCTCAGCTTCGATATGATTTGGGTTCCCCTTTTAGGCTCTGTAACAACCTGTACAGTGACAACATGCCCTTCACTTTTACACTTACCCATAGCCCTCGTTTATAGGCCCCTGTTGGGAAATCATACCCATGCATAACTTTGAATTTGTCACTTGCGCGCACGCGCGCGTGCACACACACACACACACACACACTCTTTTCACAGACGTACTAGTAACAAAACCAATTTAAGCACCATCCCAAATCCTGCCTTCTCCCTCCAACTACCTCCCCCAACGCTGGCTTCTGCTACCTTTCTTGCTTTCTGCTAGGAGCTACCTTAGCAAAGGTATAGGCCATTCCTTGATGGAAAAGCAAAGGGAACGTCCACGGACATCACCAACTGACAAGGAGAAACCCTAGCTTTTTCAGCAGCTATCCAGATGTCTCCGGGACTTAGTTGCTTTGATTTAGACCAATACAATACAAGAGATGGGAAAGAGCTCAGATAAATGCCCAGATCTCTGCAGTAGACTCTCCTGAGATGAAATGTTCCACACAGCCTCTCCAGAGTCATTCTACGTGATCTAACAACCCAATCTGTTTCCTCTGTTGCAGTTCCACAGTGCATCACATTGGACTTGTTCTTTTCCTTCCCTGCCTCCCTGATATTTTCCCCTCACTCTTGCTTCACTGAGATGGCACTTTCCAATAAACCATTAGCAGCTTTCTTTTGTTTTCTAAGAAATCTATGTAAAGAGACAATAAAAGAAAATTTGACCAAGGCAAATAGTTTATTTTATAATCTAACAGTTTTTCTCTAATATTTAATGTCTCTGTTTTAATCACTAAATGGAGGGTAATTTTAGCTTTTTACATATTTCACTTCATTTATAAATGTCTATCCTGAAGATCTCAAGATATCAACATCATATTTTATCTCTGTAGTATATATTTTTAATCATTATTAATTTTTTTCCAAGCTGACTTAATATCCTTGAATCTGACTAAATGAGGAAGTTGGTTGGAGGGTCAAGAAGAGGTTCTGAAATGATCAGAATCAAATCAAGACTGCATTTGCTAGAGCTCATGTCACTTCATACTTTTGGATTTATGTGCATGAGGATTGAGCTGGACATTTCTCCTTTTTATGTTGTACTGAGTTGTTCTTTAAATTACAGAATTAAATTGCTCAAAGATGAAATCTTTTGAGTTACAATGTCCCTGAATCAAATGTTGCAAAGATGAAGTAGCTTCGCTGTTATGTCTGTCAAAGCCTTCTAGCTATACTTCACATTTGGTGCCTTTATATTTGTTCTTCTATTTCTATTTTGTTAAATAAAATGTTGGAACATATACCAAGAAACACAGATTGTCCATAGCAGAATGAGACTTGGGCCGTGGTTGGAAATAATTTAAATTAAACATTACATGAACACTGAAGAAGTTTCCAACTTCCCAGTTTAACTTGTGTATAAATTATACCCCCCAAAAATGTAATACAAGAATATTATATAAAGGAACCTAGGAATCTAAATATATAATTGATCCATAGTTTATTTTTTATATAAATTATATTTTAAAAATAAAAATTAAATATATTCTCATTTTTAACAAAATTACAAGATTAAGAGGATTACTAAATTCCACCAGAATAAAGTACTAAACATAGAAAAGTCTCTAGAACATAAACCTTGCTTGAAAAAATTATCTTACCTAAAATATAAATTATGCTTTTAAAGAGAATTCTTACCCAAAACATATATTCTCTGACCAGATAAAGGGCATTCAATATTAAGGATGTAAATAATCATGCAAATATTTTTCCAACTGGGCAACAAGAAGTACTCATTTTATTCTACGATTCTCCAAAATGCTGTGTTGCTTATCAAGTTTTAAAATAACTGCTTCCGTGTCCACGTTTTGGCAGCCACAAACTATGGCGTGACTAGAACTTTGCTCATGTTGCTTTGGATTCACAGGCTGTGTCTAAATGCAGCCTCTGAGTTGGATAGCTGCACACAGAATCTAGCCAAATCGGTTGCAGAGATCTTCATCAAATGTTAAGATATCTTTTTGATATTGTTAACAATTATTAAAGACATTTTAAATCTATAGACATAGACATAATCTAGGCCAAGTCCCAACATATGCCAAAGAATGACAGAAGACATTTGGAGGATGATGTAATTCTTAAAAGTTGGTAACAGATGACCCTGACTGGATTTTCTAAAAACCAGCACTGACCTAGTCACATATTGGGTTATCAGAGAAGTTTCCTAAAAAAAAGTATCTCCAGCCCAATTATGATCCACTCTGCAGGAGCAAGATACCGAAAAAGAAAACAGTAGATACACCAATAGGAAAATGTAATAAATAATTTTATGCCCATAAATTTGAAGACTTAGACTAAATGAACAAGTTTCTAGAAAACAGTAACTTACCAAAACATATTCAAGAAGATGTTAACAACCAAGTACTAGTACTCTAACCATAAAGGACATTGAGTTTAAAATCTTCCCACAAAGAAAAAAATGGGCTCAGACAATTTTACAGGCAATTTCTACAAAACTTTCAGGGAACAATTCCAGAGGATAGGAAAAAGCACGGAAGAGACAACAACTCACATTATGTGATTTTTATAAAACCTTGTTACTAAAACTAAACAAGGACAGTAAGAGAAAGGAAAATTACAGGCCAATCTCATTCATGTACATAGATTCAAAAATCCCAAATAAAGTATTAGTAAACTTAATTAATCACTGCATACAAATACACTATCATCAATTCAGCTTCTATCAAGAATAAAAAGTTGATTTCAGCTCCAAGATATAAGGAGCTTGGAAGTTGTCGCTCCCAACTTTACAGCAAGAAAAAGCTGGACAAACTGAAGATGAAAAAAAAAATTTGTTTCTATCCGATAACTGAAGTTGCAAGACAAATTGCCACCCCCAAAATGTGGAGGGAGGCACATCCAGAAAGGCACAGCAACCAAAACCTGCTTCATTGCAGCAGAAATTGCTAGAGCCGCAAACTGATAGGAACAGTTAAAGGGTAATTTTGACTGAAGCCTGAGTGTGGACTACCATGAAAGTAAGAAACTCCAGGGACCACACTCTTCAAATGCCCCCTGCAGATTTTCATGGGCTTTCCCTCCAGAAGCTCCAACAGGTTCTCCCTTGAGGATCTGAGAATTGGAGAAAGAGTCCCTTGTAGTTCTGGCAAGGGGAGGGGAAGAGTAGTCCTTGTGAAATATATTCAGAGACATCTCCATTGAAGAGGCTTACTCTGCAAGGCAAAGGACTTTGCCTTAGCATGGATTTTGAAACCTTATCCTAGGGGTTAGGAATTTCTCCCCATTCCAGCCACCTCCAGCCTTCCTGTCTCACTCAAGGGAAAAAATAAAAACCATAGTGAACAGGGCACAGGGCTTCAAGGAAACAGATTTGAAATGCTACAGCTGGGGAAGGCAGGAAGGGACAAGCAAAATAAATTCAAACCACAGGAGGAGGGGCAGAAACAATGGTGAAGACCACAGCCACTAGACATAGGCTCACAAAAAGACTGAAATTCATCAGATTACAGAACGCTCCTCCTCCCTCACCCCTACCACCACACCCACAGGGCTTCAATATCATAATAGTGGATTATAGCTAAGAGAGCTGCAAGACATAGGCTCTCTCTGAGGAGCAGTACTTAGGGAAGCCCCAAAGCAAAGACAGGAGAGAAAGGAAAGATGCTAGAGGAATTTGAAGCTTCTGGAGTCATAGCTACAACAAACATTAAACACAGCCCAACTCCTAGCAAGATTAGCATAAATCCTCACACTAAAAGCCTATTAAATTAGTTGCTATTACCTGATACAATATGTCCTGCTAACAACAACAACAAAAATTACAAGGATGCTAAAACGGAAACAAAAAAAAAAACAATACACACACCACCACAATCTGAAAAGATAAAGCAATCATCAGAACCAGACTCAGGTATGACACAGCTGTTGGAATTATCAAACAGGGGATTTTAAGCGACTAAGATTAATACGTTAAAGGCTCTAAAGTAAACAACATGGAAATTCAAATGGATAATGTAAGTAAAGAGATAGAAACCTTAAGGAAAAATAAAAAGGAAAGGCTATAAATTTCAAACACAGTAAAAGAAACGAAGAATGCCTTTGATGGGTACACCAGTAGACTTGAGATGCATGAGGAAAGAATTCGCAAACCTGAGGAAAACAGGTCAATAGAAACTTCTCAAACTGAGATGCAAAGAGAAAACAGAGTGAAACAACAGAACAGAACATCCAAGAGCAGTGGGACAACTTCAAAAGGTGTAACAAACACGTAACTGAAATACTGGAAGAAGTAAGAGAGAAAGAAGCAGAAGAAATATTTGAAGTGATGATGGCCAAGAACTTTCCATATTAATGACAGACAGACAACAAACCACAGAACCAAGAAGCTCAAAGAACACTAAGCCAGTTTATTTTTTAATAACAAAACAAAAACAAACAAACAAAAACACCTAGGCATATTGTATTCAAATTATAGAAAACCAAGGACAAAGAAAATCTTAACAGAAGCCAGAGCATGAAGAATAAGACAAGGCTTCCCATTATGAAAACTTCTACCTAACAGTGTATCAAAGGTCTTGGAAAAAAATAAATAAAGAGGATTTGAAAGGAAGAAAGAAAACTACCATGATTCACAGACAATATGATGATGCATATAGAAAACCCAAACTTAATTATAAATTAAGGTTTGCAATATTCTTACAGAGAAAATTATAAAACTTGATTGGAAAACATCAAAGAATACCTAAAAAAGTTGAGAGACATGCCAGGTTCATGGATAGAATGACTGAATATTATAAAGATGTCATTTCTCCTCAAATTGATCTATAGACTGAATGAAATTCTAATCAAATATCTAAAGGTTTTTGGTGAAGCTCAACAAGCCGATTCTAAACTTTGTATGGAAGATCAAGGGTTGAGAATTGCCAAGTCTCCCTTCTGACAAAGCAGAAGATGGGTGAATTGCCCTGCCTGACATCAAGAAATATTATAAAGTTACATTAATTAATACAGTGTAGAATCAGTGCACATAAAGAAAAATAAAGGAATGGAATATAGAATCTAGAGGGAAACACCTGCATAGAAACTTGAGTTATGAAACAGTAGCATTGTAGATCAGTGAGGAAACATTTCAATAAACGTTATCCAGACTTTTGCTTATCCGTATAGGGAAGAAAACAAAGTTGAATCTTTATATATCACACAGTACGCAGAAATGAGTTTCAACTGGATTAAAGACTAAAAGGAGAAAGATAAAATGATAAAACTTTTAAAATACAATCAACTGGTAGAGAAGACAGACATGGAAAAAAAAGTACTTTGAATGCAATGTATTAATTAAGTCCAATGAGGACATAAAGGGGGAGATCTCCCTGGAGGTGATGGGGATGGAGAGTATTTATTCCAAGCAGAGGACATAGTGACTGCTAAGGCCCAACAGTATATATTGGCAGGTACTTTCAGGGACTTGTAGGCCATACCACATGAATGGCTCCCTCAACATATGGGGGTAGTAGGAACAGAAGCTAAACTGGAAAAAGAGATGGAGGTCAAATCCTACAGGGCCTTGTTTACTCTGTAAAGGAATCTGAACAGAGTCATGTAGGCAATGAGGAACCACTGAGGAATTGGAAATAGAAGTAATGTGATGTCATTTGTATTTTAGAAAGATCTGTGTGACATAAAGGTGGATGATAGAATGGAAGGGGGTTAGACTGAAACTTGGGAAATACGCAGACAATGAAAGAAATGTAGGCACAGCTAATGTTGGCTTGAGTTAAGATAGCAGCAAAGGGGCTGAAGACGAGCAGAGGGGAGTTAAACAGGGGTTAAGGAGGAGTTAGAATTCACAGGGCTTAGTGACTGTGCAGGAGGATATGAGGATGACTCTCAGGCTTCCAGGATGGATAACTGAATGGATGGTAATGTAAATTCATATACAGAAAGAGGAACCAATTCGGGGGGTGGGGATGCGGAGTAAGATAATGAGTTCAGTTCTGAACAAAATGAGTTTGGATAGTATTGTCATATCCAGCAGGAGATGCTCAATAGTCGTGGAAGACATCAAAGATAGTAGAAGGAAAAAAAAAAAAAAAGTAGTTTCCATGGTGAAGGAACAAAATTAGAATGCATTCTGATATTGTTATAAAAAGTTTGGTGTCAGTTATGATGGTCAGTGGCAGTGCCTGGAAAATGTGCTGCCTGGAATAAAGAAGTCTGAAAAACAAACTACTGCTTAATATTAGTCTTCATTAAAAATAAAATAGTATTTACTGGTGTCAGAATAATGAGGTCCAAATGAGCTTGGGAACCCAAATCTGGAAAGATATTCTTTAACATTTAAATCATTGTGCCTACTTTTTCTGACTCCAATGAATATTTCTCTTTATTTGTTCTTTATGTGTAGAACACATAAAAAACAAATTGTTAGAGTGGGTAATCTAGGGCTCCCAGTATATATAAGTGCTTCCTTAAAAACCAGAGTGATCCAAACAATAGCACCCCCAGATGTAATGGAGAATACAGCCTAATATACCAGATTAATAGTATAGATCAAAACAACCCCACATCGTCACCACTGGCACTTTAGATCCCTCCATAAACTCCTGATGAACTAGAGTAATAAACACCGAATCAACATTGGAGGCTGCTTTAGCTTTTCAGACTTTGGAATCCGTATTGGAAATCATTGCCTCAGTGACCTAGAGAAGCCTATATATTCCTAGAGATAAACAAACAGATTTAACTCAATAAACATTACAAAGGGCATTAGAAACTCGCCAAAGTTTCAAAAACAGGCTTTTAAATGAAATAATTATAAAACTGATATAGTAGGATTTGGGGTTTTCTTGCTTTAACTTTTTCTATGTCTCTAAAAAGCAACATGTTTTTAAATGTGATAGGCAGTTTCCTTGGCACCTTTTGACATTAGCTATTGTGTTCTAATTCCCTAAATTCTCTTTCTTTTCAAAATTTACACTTGTCACTTCTCTACTGTTTCCCCTGAAATGCGTGCAGAAGTGAGAGACTCCCAATCCAGGAAGACCTGAAGCTGTGCCTGTATCACTAAACACAGTACCTTGTACCCTATTTTTCTTTAGTTACAGAGTCTCTTTAAGAAAATGCTCAAAACAATTATGTTTCATTTTATACGATAAAAATAGCTTTCTGGGGCTTCCCTGGTGGCGCAGTGGTTGAGAATCTGCCTGCCAATGCAGGACACACGGGTTCGAGCCCTGGTCTGGGAAGATCCCACATGCCGCGGAGCAACTGGGCCCGTGAGCCACAGCTACTGAGCCTGCGCGTCTGGAGCCTGTGCTCCGCAACAAGAGAGGCCGCGATAGTGAGAGGCCCGCGCACCGCGATGAAGAGTGGCCCCCCCGCTTGCCGCAACTGGAGAAAGCCCTCGCACAGAAACGAAGACCCAACACAGCCATAAATAAATAAATAAATAAATTTAAAAATAGCTTTCTGTATTAAGCTGCTGTGCATGTTGGGGAGATGATGTTGGTTTTTTACTAGTATTTTTCTTGAACACACGTCTTTGAAACTCTAACTTCACTCCCAAGATATTAAGAATCAGCTCTTTTTACTTTTCTCATTTGCTTCCCTAAACAGCATCAGTTAATTTCTAGTTGTTAGAAGATCTAGAATTTAGGAAACCAAGTGCTGCCATTTCATTTCTCATGCTTCTCTAAAAGCCTAAGGTTTAAAAACATAATAACAACCTTGGCTAATGGAAGCGGTCCTTTGACTCAAACATTTATTTTAGCACTTATGATGAAGAGGCATCGTATTTTTATAGTCAGGATGTACACTCCTAAATTAGGAATAAATTCTACCTTATGATGTGGACATTCAAAGTATGTATTCAAATTAGTAGGTTTATACTTTTGCATACTTTACCACGTATAATTTTAAATGAATAAATAAGCTTAAATGGTTATGTTTGAAGGTTAAGCTACCACATGAAATCCCTTTATTTTTCATATTCTTATAGTAATTGACTGATTTTAATTTTAGCTAATATATTAACCTTTGCTGGAATAATCCTAAAGCATGCTGATTCTTGTTTTCCATAGCAGTTTAGTGATTCTCAACCCACCACACGTCTATAAATGGGTATACCTAAAGCTCACACCTTTCTATGAAAGGCTTGTGATTTACTTTCAAGCAGAGAAAGACTAGACAGAAAGGATAAAGAGGGAATGGCTGGGGTCAGGAAAGCAGCTTCATTTGCAGCAAAGTGATCAGAGCTGCAATGCTGTTGCCTCAGGTCTCTACCTGTCGCCACCTGTCCATTCTTGAGGTCTGGTTCTGACCTCTTCCCAGAACCGACTGTTGAAAATTTATCTATCCCTGAGCAAAGTGGATCTGAGAACTAAGCTTCTGAATATCAATAATCCCCTCTTAATTATTAGGGGAGTATATCTGTTTTCTATGGCAACTGTAACAAATTGCCGCAAATGTAGTGGTTTAAAACAACACAAATGTATTATCTCATAGTTCTGGGAGGCTGAAGTCCAAGATGAGTCTCACTGGGCTAAAATTAAGATGTCAGCTGAGCTGTGCTCCTTCTGGAGGCTATAAGTGAGAATCCATTTCCTTGCTTTTTCCAACTCTATCTTAGTCCATGCAGGCTGCCATAACAAAATACCACAGGCTAGATACCACAGACTACATAGTTTATAAACAAAAGAATTTTTTTCTCACAGTTCTGGAGGCTAGAAATCCAAGATCAAAATGCCAGCATGGTCAGGTGAGGGCCTCTTCTGGTTGCAGACTTCTCATTAAACCCTCACATACCAGAAGGGTTGAGGGAGCTCTGTTGGGTCTATTATAAAGCACTAATCCCACTCAAAAGGGCTCCACCCTCATGACGTAATCATTTCCCAAAGACTCCACCTCCTAATACTACCACATTAGGCCTTAGGGTTTCGACTTAGGAATTTTGAGAGGACACATTCAGACGATAACAAGCTCCTAGGGACCACCCACCTTCCTTAGGCCCCTTTCCTTCATCTTCAAAGCAAACATCAAGTTTTCATGCTGCAGCCTAGCTGGTTCCCTCTTCCAATTCCCTCTTCCACCCTTAAACATGCTTGAGATTACATTGGGCCCACCTGAATAGTTCAGAATTATCAGTCCACTTTGAGGTCAGCTGATTAGCAACAATAATTCCATCTGCAACCCCAATTCCCCTTTGCTATGTAACTTACCATGTTCACAAATTCTTTGAATTAGGACCCAGACATCTTTGGGGAGCCATTATCCTGCCAATCACAGGCAGTAAACTATTACATAGCATTGTTTTGACAAGAGTTGTGATGTTCCCTTGGAAGCAATATAAATTCCAAGGGACATCCAACTGTGGCACCCCTCTTAAACAGTACAAATCCCACAGAGATATGCACCCCTGAGGAGGACCCCTTAGTTACCACTGCAACACTAGGTCAGACTCTCCCACTCACCACTTTGCCATGGAGCTGCCCTCATGAGTACCTCGGCACTGTGAGGCAGCACTGATTCACCTGAGAAGGTATGTGTTTGGGGTGAGAGGTGGGGGAATAATGAAAGCTTACAGGCCAAGGCAGAGGAGCTTCAGAAACAGGCAAAGCTCAGTACTTGCACCTCTCAGTAGCTTGTGTCTCAGAATTCTGGTTCTGAACATCCGCAGTGCCTGTTTTCAGAAGCTTCCTGGAAACCGGTGACTATCCCAACAAAAAATGTCTAAAATCCTCCTGTATTAGTTAAGGTAAAAGCCAAGCCAATATTTTTTTTTTTTTTTGGAAAAACTTTTATTCCAAAGTATATTGGAATATTTTGGATAATGAATCTATCCATTCAAATTGATATGTCTTCGACCCTCATACTCTGTTGCAGTTACTTTTGCTGCATAACAAATTGACCCAAATTTAGCATCTTGAAACAACCATTTGATTATGTTCACAGGTTTTGTGGGTCAGGAATCAGACTGGGCACAGCAGGGATGGTGGACCTCTCTTCCTTGAGATTTCAGGTCTCAGCCCTTGGGCTGGGCTGCCTCAGGGCCTAGGACTGCTGACAGGAGTGACTGCACTCGTCTTCTTAATGTGGCTAAACCCAAGCCAATATTACAGCTTCTTTCTAACAATAAGATAGAAGTTTAAGTCTCTCTAACATAACAGGCCACCCAATCTCAGCTGATGGGGCAGCTCTGACCAAATACCACTCATCAGCCCAGACACCTTCCATCTTGATGTTTCTGCACCATCATTGTCCTCATATGCCTGGTCAAAGAGGGGTTACCTCCAAATCTCTTTCCATCCCACAGGAATAAGACACAGGGGAAGTTTAGGGTGAATAAATTTTTTCAGCAAGCGAAGAAATGATTGCACAAATCACTTTCCCTTACATCAGCACTTAGTCATGTGGACACACCTAGCTGCAAGGGAGGCTGGAAAATGTAGTCTCTAGCTAGGCAGTTTTTAACATTTATTTAGGACCTGCTTTGTGTCAAATTCTTTAAGCACGTTATTCTTATTGCTTGTTTTTAATCAAATGAAGCAACTGGGGCTGAAAGTAGCTAAGTCACTTGCTGACAATTACCCAGAACACCTGAGGCTGAATCCCAGTCTCTCTGGTCCCAAAGCTGTGGTCTTTCCACAACACCATGCTGCTCAGAGCTCCACATACTGCCTTGATTTGCAGAACTTGCTTTCAGGATTTTGAAAAACATCAAAGTTGGATCTGCCTTTTTCCTGAGTTCATTTCCCTATCTAAACATTCCGTCTACACTCTTTCCTTTCACTGAGCGAAACATCGTCTTGAAATTCATTTTATCATTTGTCACGTGTTCAGTGAAGTGCTGTGTACGTTTATAAAATAAAACCCTTAAATTTAAAAGCAGACAATAGATCATTTTATTATTCTCTTAAATTCAAAGAGCTTAATTCAAATTCATTTCACTTTTTCTTTTGCTGCACTTAATGGCATTTGATTTCTTTCCCCACCATGGCCCACCTGGGTGGAAGGAGTTACTCTTTGAAGACAAGAAGCATGAAGGCTGGGAGTTAATGATTAGACCCACAATCTTGCAGAGAAGGAAACTAAATCAGAACAAGATTAACCAGAGGAGGTTGCAGAAAATTAATAGGTGGCAGAAAAACCTTATAAAAAGAAAACAAGGGAAGTTGGCTGCAGAACCACAGCCCCTTCAACTTCGGAGTGAGAAAACCCAGAGTATCCTGTCCACTCTCCTCCTTTATTGAAATATTCATTTGTCCTTTCTGTGCTGTTTCAGAAGCATTTATAGCAGCCTTCACAAGCCTTCAGCTCCAATTTAGAAGGTAGCTCCTCAAAGAAAGGGACGATCTTTCATTTCTTCTTCACATTTCTATAGCACTCTGCACATAGCTGGTTTCGGTAAATGTTTTTGACACTCAAATGTAAGAAGTACGAGTAAAAAGCCCTGGGTGAGATGGTTTTTCTTCTTCCTAGAACCCAGACAGAAAACGACCTCCTGTTGGTTATGAATCTGATGATAAGCCCTGCGGAGAATGCCGGATACGTGCTCCCCGGCCGTCTGGGCTCCACCGTGCCGTAGGGCCTCCAGGCTGGCTTTCCCCGCTTGGGTGCTGGACGCAGCAGCTCTCCCCCCCCAACCCCCTACAAAGAGGCCAACAACAGTGCATGTCCTTGTAAGCCTAAAGTGCTTTTTCTCAAAGCTGCATATCTTGTCAAAACCGTTTGCCCACATCACTGCAATCTGTGTGCAGGGAGGCCTGAAACAAGTCCGTGTTTGGAAAGCAATGGAAAGTACAAGAGGTTCTGAAATTCATAAGACTGGAAAAGCAATGATTCAGAGAGAAGCTGCTCTTCTCTGTTCTTCTAAATTGAAAAGCACTCAAGGCGACAGAGCAGCTGCTGCTTACCTAGGCTGGTTCCTATTGACCTGACTTGACCTTGTACCTCATGTTTGAATCGGGCCTCCAGCTAGACCAAGAAACCACAGACCCCCTCCCATGACCGAGTTTGACCTATTCATCTCTCCTCCTCCCCGCAGAAGTACGGCCGTAGAGCCAGGCTGCAGAGAGACAGTGGAAAGTTAGGGCAAAGGAGATGCTTCATCAAAGGGTTAACACCAAAGCAGTATCACAACACTCCTTCCTTCCCTTTCAGCTTATCCGCTCCCTGCTCATCCTTTCCATTTTATAGTCTTCTGTCCCAATTACGGGTGATTAATAATTCAGTGATTGTTAATTCTTTTCTTCTGGAAGTCAGGATAACCTGAGCAATGTTGATACACTTGTAGCTTGGGAAGAAAACAGAGGTGGAAAACACCAAAAGAAATTACACTGTTTTCTCTCTTGTGTAAAAATTATAACATCCACAAATGAAATGGGTTGTAGTTCATAGCCTTCAATCTAGAAACAAACATTTTATCCTATTTCAAATTATGTTTTTTCTTTTTTATTTCCCACGTAACCTCTGTGTCTTCAAGACAAGGGGAGGAGAGAAAAAGCCACATTGCCCTTCAGGGATTATGAGCTTCCTTGGCTCCAACTATTCAGCTTTAAATATTTACTTGGCAGCTGATTGAAATTCAAATAAACCTACAGTTATTAGGTAAAATAAAGTGTGCCCCATAACTCAGAGCACTCATAATATGTGGGAAATTTTCAGCTGACCTAATTTATGTTTCCAGTTTGACTCAGAGTAAGTTGAGTCACTCATTACTAGGTGACATGTGGTTAAGGCCAACCCCTAAGATCTCAGTCAAGGAAAGTTCTTTGATGTTGCTCTTGACTTCCCAGAGTTTGTAAAACTAAATCCTTCCTGAAAAACAGTGAATCTGTATGAGGTGTGTGTGCATACGCCTAGGTGACGCATGCCAAGCATATTCCTGACTATTTTAGAGCAATTCAAAGAACTGGCCACTAGAGAAACCTCCAGTAACAACCTCCGCCTCGTACCAATTACTCTCTTTGTACTCCCTCAAAGTGATCTGAACTACATTATCCTACTCTTCTTGCATTTCCTCATCCCTAACAGGGATTCCAAATCTACAGAAGCTGGATTTTTCACCTCTTTAGAGAGAGGAGCCCTTTATTTACAATAGATACTCAACAGATATTTAGAAATGAACAAATGGATGAATGAGTGAAGGCCTAATTCCAACAAAGTCCCATTCACTAATGAGGCTTTCTTGCTGCCTACCTACCTCCTTCCCTCCTACCCCCACTGTTCTTCGGAATCCCAAGGTTCTTCAAGCACAACAGAGTGTTCAGTTTAGGCAGACACTCAAGTACACTACCCACAGCAAGGTAGGGCAGCACACCTGCAGGCCGCTTCCCTTCGTGGCAAAGGAATGCCTAGCACGTATCCAGATCACAGATACCCTTAGCTCTTGTGTAAAGTCTGCAGCATTTCTGATCTAACATGCTGATGATGAGGTTTAAGAGCAAATAGATAATGTGTCGTTAATGATTCAGCTTTGAAACAAACACTTTCTATGAGTTCTCTCAAGCTCCCAAATCAGTTTCACTGAAGTGTATCCGGAGATTGCAAAGCAAACTACTTCTCTGTGAACCAATAATTTCTTGATACAGTATCGGGCAAGCAGAATAGAAGACAGGAATAAATTGGATTTGAGGCTGCTATATGCCTGCGCCTGTCAGAGTCCTAGATTTCAAATTTTGGTTTGTCATTATAACAGCTTCCTTGTTATCATTGACTAGCTGTAAAATAAGGGAAAGTTCCATATTTGGACTTAATTAATTAAAAACATTTTCGTTTATATATTCAAGTTTTATATAGAATTTCTTTTTTTATGTTTAAAACCACTAAAATAAAACATTAGTGGCAAAGGTGATGAGATCTGTCAGGAACTGGCAGGGTTTTTATGCAACCTACACACTTCATTCATATGCAGTCTTTCAACAAATATTTCCCAGCACCTGAACAATGCCTGGCACTGTTCTAAGTGCTGGGGAAATAGCTGTGAATTAGGGAATCAAATTCCTGCCCTGCCGTGTTGTAGAGAATTGGTATAGGTTTATAGTATTTGCTTTCTAACTTCCTAAAATAACTGTGATAAGAGTGCTTTGTCCCATATTTCAAATATGCCATGGAATGCTGGGAAAATGAACTGTGTAAACCAAAATATTCCATAAATTAATTTCCTACTCATAAAAGATCACACAAATTACAACATTACTAATGCAAATAAAAGCTTCTCTTTCTGAGGTAGGTATTAGCAGTAACTTTCACTGTTCCGGTGGTTTCCAGACCCCTCACAGGCCTGGTTCCCATCTTCCCATTGCTCTCTAATTTGTGGACCTCCGTGTAAGATGTCTGATGGTGTTGGGAGAGAACAAAATTCCAGAACTGGTTTAAGCACCAGTTGCAGGAGCCACCGGCAATTCTATCCCAATTCAAACAAATCCAAAATAAAGGCTCTTCTCCCTTCCCTGCCCATTACTATTGCCCTGATTAGTTGCATGATGACCAAATTCTAGACTCTGATACTGTTTATCTGGCCAGGGGAGGATGGCCGATCTCCCATCAGTGCTGTGTACTATGGGAGAAAGCCGGCCTTCTCAAACTCTTCCCAGGAGAGCAGCGTGCAGAGAGGACATACCATTCGATTCGATTCAATTCTCCAGCAGGTATAAAATTAGTACCTTTGGGGCTTCCCTGGTGGCGCAGTGGTTGAGAATCTGCCTGCCAATGCAGGGGACACGGGTTCGAGCCCTGGTCTGGGAGGATCCCACATGCCGCGGAGCGACTGGGCCTGTGAGCCACAACTACTGAGCTTGCGCGTCTGGAGCCTGTGCTCCGCAACAAGAGAGGCCACGATAGTGAGAGGCCCGCACATCGCGATGAAGAGTGGCCCCCGCTTGCCACAACTAGAGGAAGCCCTCACACAGAAACGAAGACCCAACACAGCCATAAATAAATAAATAAAGTGTTAAAAAAAAAAAAAGTAAAAAAAAAAAAAAAAATTAGTACCTTTAGCCAAACCTGGACCCTCTTCTCAAAAAACTTACACTTAATAGGATAGTTTCCAGAGCCTGCTGCGTCTTGACCCTATGTAGTAAAAACCACAGGGGAAGGCCAAGGCCAGCCCGAGTACCACCGGACAGCAGGTCAGCATGGTGTTACCCAGCAAGGACTCTGGACCAGGATGCCTGGGTTCATGACCCTGCATGTTGGCACATTCCTTAACCTTTCGGAGCATCCATCTGAAAATGCACAAGAAAAAACAACGCTTCCTCCCAGGGTTGTTGTGAGAATTAAATGAGTTGGGACATGCAAACCAGTTAGCACTGAGCCTGGTGACACATCGAGCACTGTCTGGGCACTCCGAGCTCGGAACGTTGGCCCACCTCTTGTTTATTTCTGTCCACATGACTTTCCCCAACAAACATTCAGAAACACATGAAACGGTGGGAGAGACGGTAAAAATATTTACGAATGGTACCAAACACTAGGTTCATACTAAAATGTTGACATTTAATGTCTTTTCCTCAGTCACAGGTACTAGTATATCCATCAAGGAGAGAAACTCATTCAGGTTATTGGACTGTCTCAGGGCATATGTGGCCTTTGTCTGTTTGACAAATTCCCCCAAATTCTTTTCTAAAATGGATGAGACTATAATTCATTATTAATGTGCAGAAGAATTGTAAGAAATGCAAAAGTCTCTTAGGTGACATAAAAATTGAAAATGCTCCATAAAAAGGACCCATTTAAATGTCTGACTTGTAAAAGTAAATGTCGTCTTAAAATGTTTCATTTGTCACACTCCGCGA
The DNA here is from genome assembly GCF_009873245.2 of Balaenoptera musculus. NCBI lineage: Eukaryota > Metazoa > Chordata > Mammalia > Artiodactyla > Balaenopteridae > Balaenoptera > Balaenoptera musculus. The sequence continues at coordinate 74,013,283 of NC_045787.1, forward strand.
GGTCTCTCGTGTTTGCCGTGCCCATGTAAGGCCCTCCCTGTGCTCTGGAGGGTAGGCGCAGCGGCCCCCCATGTTTCCGCGGGTGTGCTGCTCACGTGTGCAAATCTGCCCCGCCCCTCGACGCCCTGCCCACTTCCCCTAACCGACCGACGCCCTCAGAATCTTTTGTCCATCTGCTGCATTTTACAGCTACGCGGGGAGGGTAGTGGCCAAGGCCACATAACCGGGTAGATGAGAGGAAACACCAGATTCCTGCCTCCTGAGGACCCCCAGTCCCGTGCTCGTGCCACAAGACCAGGCCTGCACTGAGATGCACCGGAGAGAATGCCGCAGTGCTGACATATCCATCCGTAAGATCTTAGGTCGGAATCTTGAAAAGCCCCTGGGTGTTGGATATAATTTCAGCCCCAGCACCTCTGGGACCTCTGTGGGAATATCCTCCACTCAGCAACTGTAGCAAGCCTCAGCCCAGGACTTCTGAAGTAATGCCCAGGCCACACGGCCAGAATATCTATGAGAGCCAGTGCTGCCCATGTTGGGACAGGGCGGCTTCTTGCTCAGCCAGGCTGACAAGTTCTCTTGGGCTTTCGGTAACCACCAGCCCAGGGAGGGAGTGAGCAGGCTGCAGGCACCGCGGGCTGGGATGCAGCTCCCAAGCTCATGGCACGTGCTAAGCTACCTTCACTTAAGTGCTGCCGAAGTTCTTCACAGTGTTGGAATGAAAATCTTCATAAAACAAACAAGGAAATCCGTTACCAGAAGTCACCAAATGCTGGCGCCTTGACAAATGGCCAGACTGCCAGCATCTGGGAAATGTGCTGGGCTGACGAGTGACTCTTGCAAAGGGGCCCTTTACTTAAATGAGGCATGTACCCCACATGGCAGAATATGTGGGGAAGTTCAAGGACCAATGAGGCTGCTCATTAAAGCAGAGCATCAATCCCTGTGTTCAGAATGTTTTTGGAGATCCAGTGCTGTCAGCTCACTCAAGCTTGCTGAATCCATGATTATGAAAATGAGTCAAGTTATATATGGAATCTAAAAAATACAACAAACTGGTGACTATAACAAAAAAATTATATTGAAAGCGATACCTTCCCGCTGCCAAATCTGCTTCTCCACAAGGCACCCAAACTAATGCCCTCAGCCAGTTTTAATATCTTTTGTATTCCTCCTTTTATCTACATTTTTTAGTTTTAATGTTTTTATTGAAAAAAAGAATAGTTAGAGAATCTTTTGTTTCCAGGTTATTTTAAAAACAAACTTTGCATCACTGGCTTATATGTGCATATATACAATATATTGTATATGTTTATATGAAATGTATATAAAATACCTTATATTTACGTATATAAAATATATAAACTATATATGATACATAATATATCACAATATTTACATATAATATTAATAAGTATCTAATATACATGACATCTAATATATATATTATATGTGACAATATAATTATATACTGTATTATACATGATATGTCATAATTTATATATGATATATATGTATCTATATAAATATAAATTTCATATTAAATTATATATAATATGTAAAATATATTATATATATTTTAATATATACAATACAAATTTTATTATAATCATATATAATATATAAATATGTATACATAAATTTTATATAATATTTATATATAATTTTAATATATATTACAATGTCTTTACAGTACAAGGACACCTCTATGTTTTCTGTCACCTTGGAGGATATATCAGGGAGCCCAGAGGAATGAGGTGTATTCCCTAGTCTTTAATCTTCATGTTAGTCAATGGGTTTGAGTAGTTAAGAGTTTGCAAAGCATAACCCTAAAATCCCCAGCTAGTCCTGCAGGTAGAAGTGTACTTAGCTCCCAGGCACAGGTCTCCCTCTGTGGGAGAAGTGGTGTTTTATACCATGTTGATGACTGATATTTCAAGTACATTTTGCAGACTCATTTTCCCAGCATTCTGTTGTTTCAGCTGAACTATTCATGCCACAATATTTTTATAGGTTCTGAGGCTGAAAAACGTTCCCATCCAAGCAGGATATATGAACCTCTTAGTTTTCTGATGCAAAAGTAGCATTTCAGATTATCCTCTTGCAAAGGAAAACCCCACTCCTCATGCTGGCAGGTCAATGGGAGAGTGGAGATTTGAACAAGGATATGAAAAATAGGTAATACTTCTGTAGTGCCTTATGTTACATCTGCCTTTATGCTCTGCAGAGATGAAATCAGTGCTTCCAGCTTGGGGGTGGAGCATGGGGAGGATTCTAGGAGAATCACAGGCCACAGACAAGGAGCCCTGCACTCCCCATCAGGTGTCCACAGTATTGTAAGAACCACATTTCACACTAAGCATAGTGGGAAAGATGAGCTGGAGGTCTGGAATCCAGGACGTGGGCTTGAATCCCAGTTGAGCTACCTGTGCAGCAGTAGGCAAGTTACCTGAGCTCAAGTAGCCGTAAGCTTTCTTAATCAAGTGAATGGGGATAATAATCGTTTTGAATCCTGGACAAGTTTCTTAACCTCTCTGTACCTCAATGTCCTGTCCTATAAATGGGAGTTTTTCTTTGTTTGTTTGTTTGTTTTAATTTTCAAAGGATTATTTAATAATTTAGTTCCCAGCTGGTCAAGTAACCAGGATCATTGTGACTTCACACACACTTGAGAAACAGTTGGGGGCATAAATTACAAATGGGAACAAAAAAATTAATGATTTTCTTTCCCTTCTCAGGGCATTTTTCCATAAGATTGGGGTATAGGCATTTAGACTTGAAAGATCTCAGTGTCAGGAATAATAGGGTATAGCTTCTTTTTTTTTTAATTGAAGTATAGTTGATTTACAATAGTATATTAGTTTCATAACTTCTTTTTAACTATGGGAAAACCAACCACCAGGAAACCCATTGTGAGGCGATAGAGCCCATCTTACTAATTCTAAAGGGGAACCGTACGGCACCCCAAAGGCATGGAAATACCCCAGAACTGCTCACATGCACACACACCATCATACTAGTCACACTTTACTAGAGAGATTTGCCTAGAATATATATGTTTTAACAGTTCTTTTATTATAGGTGAGGATTAAGTGGCTAGAGAGGTAAAGCTCTTAGGATAGCGCTAGCACGTTAAAATCTGTTTCAGATGGTTCAGAAAATCCAAAGTTGAGAAAGCCCTCCAGAAAAAGATGAAGAGGGGTCAGAAGGAGCAAGGAGTTGGGGTAAAAACAGGAAACAAGTGAACATTGTTGCCCATGCCTTTCAAGATGCTTGGCCTTTTGGCTTCCATGAAGCCCAATCTTGGTGCCTCTGCTTCTGGATGGGAGCTGCGGGGCAGGGTGACTGGGTCCCCAGGAATTGACAACTGCTGTGGTTACACAGTTGTTTCTTCAATTGTTTCACCCTACAACTACTTGAGAGCCCCCAAACACTGAACTTTTCTGTAGACGTTGATATGGAGGGAAGGAGGAAAGAGAACTGGCTGAGATTGAACAATAACAAAAAATAACTGTTAAACCTTTAAGACTAATCTGTGGTAGCAGAATGTCCTGATTTCTATTAGCTTCCAGAAAGTTCTCCTGTAAGAACAATCCAAAAATTAGCCATTGTATGTAAAGGCTATATTAGTGTGTGACTGTAGGAACTATTTAAGCTCAGAGTCTGAGAGCGTCTCTTAAATGGCTAAAAGCCTCTATATTGCTAAGTTTTAAAGGTAAGAGAGAACCAAGGAAAGCCCAGAGAAAAACAAACCACCCCTATCTCATTAATGCCCTCTGATCTCATCTGTGAGATGGGGACATACCATGTACAACTGAGTCTGAAAGGGATGGGTTATCAGGGCAGGGGCCAAAGGTTCCAAACTAAAAAGGACACTAAAACTCCCTGACATTTGCATCTCTCTCAACATATAACTAGAAGGAGAAACATGGATACAGACCTCTTTCTATAAAGAGTATTACATTTAGTTGAAACACATTATCTGATAAACCTCTGGCAGGGAAGTGTTGATATCTAATGTCCATTCTCTCTTCCTTTCATGTGGCCAGGCCAGGAAGGCCGCAGTTTCTCAATGTAGTCATGTGACTAGGTATTGGCCAATGGGGTGTGAGCAAAAGTGATATCAGTAGCTTCCAAATCATGCCCATGGAGAGAAGGGGAGTGGCCTCTCCTTACCCATCCCTTTTTTCCTTCCCACTGGATAGAAGGCAGACATGGAAGGAAGCATCTTGGACCATGAAAATCCCACTCTAGGGAAGGCATAGCAAGCAAGCTAGAGGGAGCCTGAATCTCTCATACCACAGAGATACCACACAAGCCCAGACTGCTTACATGCTGGACTACTGTGTGACAAACTTCCATCTTGCTATTTTGGGTCTCGGTGGATTCATCTACCTTCTAACTACCACAGTTCCATGTGTGGTGGGAAGGTGGGGTGTGATCACACAAGTGGTGTTCTTGAGTTATAATAAGTGAGCATAAACTGCCTTCAAAGGAGGAAAGATCTAGGTAATGCAGGGTTTTGCTCTGCTTTTTGAAACCAGGGCTGAATCGCCATGAACAATGACATGGAAGCTGAGCCTGTGCAACATGCCCCTTCTCAGCTCTTCCCACAGGCAGTGCCCACCTAGTCTTTATAGACATGTGACTAAATATTTAGAGAACGTCAACTTGAATGCAGAGGTCCTGGGTGCACACCTCAGTCTTGTCTTGCCTTCTAGGCAAAGTTGTTGTAAGATGTGAGATGTTTGTGAAAGCACTTAGGAGACTGCTTGCCAAGTATTTGTGGCTCAGTAAGTGTTAGTTTCCTTTCTTCTTGACAGCTGCCTCCTTTTTCTCATAATGTATGGTGAGATTTCTAATAGAGGACCTCAGTCGGTATTCAAAATGCTTTGGAAGTTCGCTACCTATAAATGCATATCTTATCAAAGATATAAATGAAGACCAAATCACCTGTGAGTTACTGGGAGGCCAAGTAAAGATGTTTTTCTCAATTAGCAAAGTATGAGTGAGGAAGTATGTATTATCTGAAAAATTTGTTTGGGAACTAATGGGTGAAAGTTTAACCCCAGGCCAGGAAACAAAGATATTCTTGGGGACTTCTAATATAATTACATTATTCTCCGAAAATTTCTTTCCTTACTGTGGTATTGAAAGGAATAGTCTCGGGTAGTGAGTCCTAAAGTCCAAATTGAAACTGGAAAAGAAAGAAAATTTGACATAGAAAAGTGTCTTTCATTCATTTTGAAAATCATCCCGCTGTAACTTCATTGATTCATCCCTCAGTCTTCTCATCATGACTCCTGCAATTCATCCAACAGACATTCATGAGCACTTTCTGGGACCCAGGTCCTGTTCCAGGCTCTGAGGATACTGAGACAAACCCCTCGTATACTTTCAATCCACTGGGGGGTCTGACCAGGAACAGGAACTGACTAGAGCACAGGCATAAATGAGGGGCAGCCAATTCCTCCTCCACAGAGAAAGGTTCAACATTCCAGCTGGGTCTGGAAGACTTGGAAGGAGTTTATGAAGGGCACAAGGCATTCTCAACAGTGATCGATTATTGATCACTTTAGAGCAGAATGGAGATTGAAGAGGACTGGGGGCAGAGAAAGCAAAAATAAAGGTCTAGGCTAAGGAGGCAGTAATGCGGATGCCAAAGGAAGGCCCAGAATTTAATGAGACATGCAAAGAAAGAAAGAGAGGCGATAACACCAAGGTTCTTGCTTTGCTAGATGGTATCCAAATAAAACAAGAGAAATAATGGAAGAGACACGACAAATTTAGAAAATAAGATACCAAGTCCTGTTTTGAGGTGATGAGTTTGCAGTTCTGCAGGTCATATCCAGGAGGAGACATTAGGGAAGATTTTGGAAGTAAGGGCCTTGATCTCAGGAGAGAAGTCAGGATGCAGGTTAGAATTGGGGCATCTTTCCCACATTCATGGTAGCTGAAACAATGGGAGCAGACGGGAGGACGCAGGGAGAAGGTGTTCAGGAATAAGAGGTGAGGAGGACCAGAGACAGAACCCTCAGTATTCTAACATCGAAAGAATGGAAAAGAAATGAAGAAAAGGCTCAGAAGGGAGAGACATAGAAATGGGGATTTCAAACAGTAGAGGGTAATCAATATTCTCAAATATTGCAGAGAGGTCACTGAGAATAAGAACTGGAAATAGGTCAGTAGGCTTGGCAACTAGGAAGTCACTGGTGACCTCTGAGAGAGGTTCTAGTGGAATGATGGAAATGGAACGCTGACTGTAATGAGAGGAAGAATGAGTGGGTGTGGAGGAGGTAAATTTGGCAGGACTAAATTCCTCTTTCAAGAACTTTGGTGGTAAATTGAAAGAGAGAAATTGAGTGATGATGAAGATATTGTGCCAAAATTAGTTAAAGAGAAAGATTTAAACATGTTTGCAGGCTTATCAAAAGGCACCAGAACAGAATGAAGTGTTGATGACATGATAAGAAAATAACTGATGAAACAAGATCTGGAGCAGGTGAGAACGGATGGGGTGTCAGGCCCTCGCTTGACTTCTCATCTCTATCATTAGCAGGCATGAGCCTTGTGTTTCCAAAGTTCTTTACACTGACTGCTATTCATAATAATAATAACAAAACACTAACCTAGGTTGGATCCTAGGTGCGCCCAACATACCAGATTGAAAAGTACCACCCCAGGAAATCTAGCAAGTCTAGCTGCCTTCCAGCTCTGTGAGATTATGTTTCTGACTTTAGAAGCAAACACTATTTCCCACCCCTGTTGATACTGACCTCTTCTTAGCGTCAATTATCACCTTAGCACTGAGCCTCACCCTCCACTCTTCATTCTGGTCTAGTAGGTAAAACATGGGCTCTGAGTTGGAATCCAAGCTTCATCACTTACTCCTTGTGTGACTAATTATAGGCGTGTTATGCAATCTCACTGTGCCTCAGTTTTCTTATCTGTAAAACAGAGGTCCTTTCATTCCTCCAAGCTGGATCGTCTTAGTTTTCATGGAAATTCACTTACAACTATAAAAACATCTTTATATCCTAAATTCCTATAGGAGAAACAATTATGTTTTTGTGATTCAAAAATTCCCCGTTTCCCTCATTGAAATAATTGTTTTTATACTACAAATTTTCACAAAAGCAAAAAATTAGGGAGGAGCCCCCTACATTCTTAGAAAGGCTGAAAGATTGTTGTGGTAGGCTGAATATGGGCTCCCCAAAATACCCAGATCCTAATCCCTGGAACTTGTGAATGTTACTCCATACGGCATGAGGGATTTTGCAAATATCATTAAATTAAGGTTCTTGAGATGGGGAGATTATCATGGCTTTCCCAGGTGGGCCCAAAATGTAATCACATGTGTACTTATAAGAAGAAGGCAGTGGAGATTTGGTCACAGACGAGAAGAGACCACATGACAGAAGCATACAGAAGCAGAGGGAAGCCAAGTCAAGAAAAAAAGATGCTAGTCATTGGCTTTGAAGATGGAGGAAGGGGCCATTGAGCCAAGGAGTGCAACTCCAGAAGCTAGAAAAGGCAAGGAAATAGATTCTTCCCTATAGCATGGTCCTGCTGACACCTTGACTTTAGCCCAGTAAAACTGATTTCAGACTTCTGGCCTCCAGAACTATAAGGGAATAAGTTTGTATTGTTTTAAGTCACTAAGTTTGTGGTCATTAGGCACAGTGGCAACAGGAAACATACAATTGTTTTCTCCTTTCTGATACTTAGAAGGCAAGTTATCAAGACTTCTATCTTGGAGAGAAGAAGGCAGAAATCAAGTTACTGATCCTCTTTTATTTCTGACCCAGAGAAAAGGATCGCCTGAGAGGACCCACCAACAGTTTACTCCAACCCATGGCATCCTCTCAGACTCCGCAATGAAGGATTATTCCTCCTCCTCAAAGAGAGAGCCAAAGAGGGGATCACATGTGTTAGGGAGAATGTTTTTATGTTTTTTTTAATCAAATAAAATTAAAATAATCATTTCAAAATTTACATACAATAAAAGGTAATCAGACTAAGTTAAGATTCCACTTTTTATTTGCCCAAGAAGCAGGGAAATTCAAGCTCATTTTTAAGTACTAATAAAATCTGCAGTATAAGGAAGTGGTTTCCAAACACAACCCATAAAATAAGGATGTAGTTTAAAATGCCATTATTAGATAATTGCCGCTCCCACAAACTTCCCCTCATGCATCCTGGCAGCTGATCACACTCTGAAGTAAAAGGAAGAAATTGCTTTATGAATAGTTCTTTTCTTTTGACATTTTGGTGAACAAGAAGATCATGACATCAGGAAAAACCTGCTCCCAGAAATAAAAAAGTCACTTAAATTTTGTCAGGTGGTCCTTAAAAAATATACTCTTTCCAGGAGAATCTGAATGCCTTAAAGATGGGGCCAGAACACAAAAGTCTGGAGGTCTCTGTCTTCTACCTTCCTTTTTAGCAGTAAGGAAATGGTATTTTCTGAGTCGTCAGAAAGTGTGGTTCATGTGCCCAGGCAAGTGCCTGTCTCTGTTTGTCCCTGATCCCACTAGGAAGAAAGCTGCAACTTGGATTCAATGTATCCTCATTCAGCATCCCAGAGACTTTCAGTGAAAATTCATCTTAAACATTACTTATACAATTCCCTACAGCCAACAATTTACCATTAACAAGGAGATTTGACTCCTAAGAAACATCTACATTCTATGTTCAGTTTGATATATTGAACAAATATTGAGCCCCAACCGTGTGCAAGAAAATAAGCTAGATGCTGAAACTGGGGATGAAGCTCAGTGATGAATGTCACCTGCCTTGGGTGATCTTAAAAGAAACCTTTTCTAAGGTAAAAATAGAAGGAAGCATATAGTCAACAATATTCAATTCAAACTTCAATTTTCCATGGGGCATTATGGGTTCCACTGTACATCTGTTAGCCTCTACTCCCTCTTCTTCTAGTAAGAATTGTGGTAACAATTTAGGAGACTCAGTTTTTTGAGCTTTTTCTAGATCTGAAATTCCCAGGTATTCCCATATTTTAATTGTTTCAGACTCACTGTGATCCAGTACCGTAAATAACTGAGAACTAGTCTATATTTTTCAAAAGTGTTGAATGTGGTTTTTAATTCTTTGAGAGTTAAATTAACTATTCTTTTTGAGATCACTGTTCAAAAGTTATAGAGAGAGAGAGAGATATATAGATAGATAGATAAAAGACATATATATATATATATATATATAAATCAAGTATGTAAATGATTTCCTCAAATGCAATAGGAATAACCCTAAGACCAACATTCTTCTTTTAAAAAAATAAAAATAAAAATTATAAAGTAAACATCCCTTTCCAGAGGGCACCAATAACCAGGTGAATCAAGTTCTAGTAGTATCAGTCTGGGGTGGTGACTGAGAACCACATTCTCAATTCCAAAATCCAACAGCAATTGCACTGAGTCCTCATGAAAAGCTAGGCTACTCTTTCTGGACTCATAGACACAGAAATGCAGCCGCCTTATCTTACTGTTTGCTTTAACTGGATTCCAGGTTTTCTTCCATGTTCCTCTCTTCTGGTGGATCTGAATAACCTGTTCCTCAATTCCCAGTGTCCTCATGGAACTTGTTCTCCTTCTCTTTCCTTATACTCATTTCCCCAGCCTTGCTAGAAGGCAGCCTTTTCTTTTCTCCCTTTTCCACACAGGTAGTTTGTGACAAAGCCAGGTCTAGACTGTATCTCCAGGGCTCCAATGCACATACCTCTCTGATAGACAAATAGAAATCGTGCCTTTTAAAAAAAAAAAAAAGGTTGTCTGTTCAAATGTTATCCTTTTTGGTCTTTAAATTTTGAGAACTTGTAGACAATAGTGATAAATAATCAGGCTCCTATAGTGGTGAAAGAGCCAAGGTTAAGATTTCTATTTTATTTGTCACCAATTGCTCCTGGCAAGAGGAGAAATATGCCAAGCTTTTAAGACGTTATGAACTGCTGTGTGAGCAATGCGAGGTACCAATAATAAAACAACTTGTGAAAACATTTTTAAAGAACCAAATGAAGTTAAACTTAATAAAAAGTTACCCCAAAGAGAGGAAATAAAGCAATGGTTAGTTTGGTTAGTTACCAAACCTAGGGTTTTATATGTTGATGCACATTTTTGGAATGGCATGACCTAGTACTATAAATCTAGATACATAACTTTTGGGAGAATTTTGTTAAAGACAAGTATTGAAGTAAAATTATATTTGCTAAATTTTATGACATAGAAAAAAATATATATACAGGCCACTTTTATATTCTTTCACAATAAATGAAGTTATACATAAGTATTATTTTTGGTAATAATTTAGAGAAGAGACCCCAAGATTGCTTTCATGTGAAGAAATTAGAAGTCTAATTTGAATCTCTGTACTTAAAAGTACATGTTATTTTTATTTGCCTCTCATCTTAATAACTCCCTGTTTATGTTTCTGAACAATTTTATTCTAGAAAGAAGGTTGTGAAATGCTCAAGAACTAAAAGAAAACACAAATTAGAGTGTGACATTTACTATTTACAGAACAGAATGGAGTGGGGTACTATGCAATGTGATGTTGTGTGTGATTAAGTATACACTTAATAAGCTTGATCATCTTTTAAAATTGCTTTTCAGGTATTCCCTTCACATGAAAAGAGCTCAAGAAAATCTTATATATAAAGGAGGTCATGACTTGGTTTTATAGACAACTAAATTACAGATATTAACACTTCAAAATAATATAATTCAGGAAATTAATTAAATATCCTGGTATCATGGCTTTCTGACAAACATACAGAACGTACTAGACTCAGAAAGATAAACAATTGAGGTTATACTCTCACCCCACCCAATGCAGCCCCCTGTACCTGAGTCAACAGAAATCTGAGTGATAACACAAAGATCACAGTGTGGGGGATATCTGCATGCGTAGCTGTAGGAGGCCTCTCTTTCCTTTTTCCTGTTTATGTTGTCAATTACGAAATGCTGAGTTGGAATGTTCTTATATTTAAGACCTGTTCAGCGTTTTCTCCTTTTCCTCACATTTACGTTAGCCTTTTCCTTTAATTATCTTGATGTTGCTATTCTTGGCAAGGCTGCTCTTTCCATTATGGTGTGTTTACCTTCCAAACAGTTCCTACTTCCTCCTTATCTTTGTGAGCTTATTAAAATTTCCAGCCCCAACTGCTTACTTCCCCTCTTCAGCGTATCCTCACCTTCACAGCTCCCTTCTCTTTCTCTCTTTTCAACCCTTCTTTCAACTCTCACCCCAACCCACTCACCCCTCTGGAATAACAAGTTATTTCCTCTTTCATTTCCCCTTACAGAAGACGTTTTTGGACCCATTCCCAAAAAGCTTTGGCATGAAACCATACCCATGCCGTCCTGAGTTTCCACTGGGCACACTTCCAGGGTGTTTCATCGGCCTGGAGCCTGTGGCCTTCACACGAAGTTAGGCCTGCCTTTGTCAATCATGTCCATCACTGACCAGCATTCCAGGCACCTGCACTTGTGGTAACAGGACCAGTGGGTCTTGCTCGCTCTGGCAACAGGCTCATGTTTTCATATCATTTTCAAAAAGTCTGTTTGAGGTACGAAAATCTGGACTTCTTTTTTATTGCGGGTGAAAATGTGATTCAATGAAAGGAGGGAATGCTGAGTCAGCAATATTTGCCCAGCTGAGACATGTCTCTCAATTTATGGAATAACTGTATTTTCCAATTACTTTTCATTCTTTGTAGGTCAATCCAGTGGCATCCAAGTCAGAGGAAAAACTCTACCTAAAATTAAATGTTTTCTATTTTAGAGTAAAAAATATTGAGGCAGGGAGAGTCATATTATTATAATTTGTCCTTTAATGGAGAATCAACTGCAATGATTAAATTAAACAGACTAAAAACTTTACCATTCATTACTTGATAGTGTGTTAAAGTTTCATAGCACAGTTTGATATTTGTTCTTAATATTTATGTATCACTAATACGATATATTTAAGCGTTAGAGGACTCTGTCTTGAGATGAAGGTTTTTCTCATGTAATGAAACAAAAAGGCAAGAAGTCAAGACAGTGTCTTGCATCACATAACCCTAAGCAGTCTCTTCCACATTTGATATCTAGTGCTTTGGCAACCATGTAAGTAAATATGCATGAAAGCACACATGCAAATTAATGGCATTGGAATCCGGTACCCATAAAGAGACACACTAAAAGTGAACAAGTAAGTTATTTCTTTCGATTCAAAACATTCTAGATTCAAAACCCAAACCTGGTCTTTTCTGTGAAGTTTGATTGGTTTGGTTTGGTTTGGTTCAAAGGACGAAGGGCAGAGACTGAAGAGTGAAGTTTTATTTTATTTTTTAGTAAATAAGGCTTCAACTGGGTCAAGTTATAAACATTTTCTAAGTCACTCCAGTACATTGTTGTTAATACGATTAAAAGTGCAAAGTCAAAGAGACTTCCAATTAAAAATGACATTGCCAAGCAGTTTCAATAAAGTGTCTCCCTTCAATCTGATGAAAACACTGATGAGGGCCCAGAAGACATCATTTTGCTTGATAGGCATTAGCTCAGCACACAAACCAGCCCACAGGCAGGGAAGGAGGAAGAGAGAACGTTTGTAGATCAGAGGGGCCACTAGTGAGCACCAGTTTGAAGGAGGATGACTCAGTGCCCGTAAATCCACCTCACAGCCTGAGAGCTAAGGAGGAGATCAGACCCCACATGAGGGACAGCGAGCAGGGCCTGGGCCAGTCCACTCATCCTCTCCACTAACAATGTCCAGTCTGCAGAGCTCGCTTCCTGTGTGAGGCCGAACAAAAAAGGGGAGGGAAAAATACTGCAGAACAAGGGAAAGAGAGCAGCTTCCGCAAGACCCAGAGAAGAGAAGCTGGCTTTGAGCTTATCACTTGCTGGCCACCTGAACTTGGACAATGTACTTAAACTCTCTAATCTTCAGTTTTTTGTGAGAAATGATGTATAAAAAGGAGAAACATGTTGTGCCTAAGATATGGTAAGTACTCAATAAATGCTAGTTAATATAATCATTATGATTACCAGATAGTAAGATGTACTTTCAAGTTATTCATTCATTCAGTGAATATTACTGAACGCCTGTTCTATTCTGACATTAAAAAAGACATACCATGTTCCCTTCCCTATAATCCCATGCTGCTTGTATTCTATTATAATAATTAACAATTAAAATAGTTCTGCTCCAAGAATAATAAACTAAATGAAAAGCAATATAATAATATCATCAATTGGGTTCAAGGAGAAGGGTCAAGGAAATCTCCAAATCAAAGTCAGACTTTAACTACTCAAACTATGTTAAAACTGGATTTAATATAAGCTTATGTAATTAGATGTTTACATCCAATATTTAAGAACATAATTTTTACTGTCTACAAAAAATATAAAAATAGTATAAGTGCAACAGTCTCTTAGCATAGACACCACATAAATAGTTTAATGTGGACTATAAAAAATTGAAAGAACTTAAGTTATTCAGATTTGCTATAAAAAAGTACATAACTGATATAACAATATCAATTCTAAGATAATAGCAGTCCTGATGTTCTAATAGCCATTACATTAGAATTGCTTTATCTTCTCCCATGCATAACTCTAATTTTAATATCAGAGGTTTTTGTCATTTCATTTAGTGTTATCAAATTTGTCCTTTTACAATAATTCTGCTAATATTAATATATTTAGATTTTGGGGGGGGAATCACAATAAGAACACAATTTTTCAGCTGACTGTTGGAATATGGTCTAAATTAACTGATCTTTTTTGTCCACGTCAGGGCTGAAGAAGTAAGTTATCCGACCTAAGATGATCATGCATTTGACTCCAAGTAAACCCATTCTTGGGGTTGCTTAAAATGTCATATGCTGCTATTTCTATTCCTAATTTAACAGAACTAGCTGATTTTTTTCCTAAAAATCCTTGAGGATACTTATTTTGTTCTGTTCTCCTCAAGCAGATAGTCACCCTACTAAAGTGCACTGGCATCTTGCAGTCAAAGTGTTCTTGAGGTAAGCCTGCTAAAATAAACTTGGGTTTTCATCCTGACTAGCTCATCTGAAGGGAAAAAATAGGGATTTTACCTGTGAACATTGAAACTACTTCATTTTATGTCCCCTTATAAATTCTGACTAAATAGATATTCATTGAAATGTATCAGACTGTGTAACAATTTCCAAGCCTAACACTGCATCAGATGATGAAATAGAATCCTCCTTTGTTTTCTAAGATGACCTGTTTCTCCTTATTTAGAGAAGCCAAAAAAGAAAAATAACTTTTCACCCCACACTAAGTACCTTTAAACTCATGAAAGGCAAGGCCACCTTAGACCATCTCCTATCTTTCTGGCTCCCTCTCCGCCAGTAAAGGCTTTTAAAAAATGGAAAGGAATATCTTTATGTTCTTCCTAACTGTTCCCCACTGCCTCCTTCTTTTTGATGGGTAGGTTGGTGCTACTGTCAGCAGTCCAATTCTCTATCAGCACATTTTAAACTACACTGAGAAAAAGAAAAAGAAGAGAAGAGGTATGTCAGAATCCAGAAAGCTGACCACACTGGCCTCAACTTTGCTAATTGAAACACGACTCCCTGGAGCCATTTGTCCACAACTTTTATGCCCATAATTGTGTCTGATGAGTTTGGAGAAAGAAAAATAGCAGGAGAAGAAATACCAAATACTCAGATACAAGTAGCTGACCACAAAAAGTTTCCAGATCGGTACCAGCCAACATCCTAGTGATGTATAGACTAGCAGGCAAAAATAATCTTTGGAAGCAAACCATGCTGAGTTGTAACCATGGTTCTATCCCTGGACAAGTGGCTTAGTTTCTCTGAGCCTGTTTCCTCATCCATAGAATACAAATGATAATACCTTGCTATTTCTGTTGTTATATAGGTTAAAGTAAAATATGCAAAGTACTTAGATTGGTAGCGGGCCCAGAGTAAACACTCAAAAAGTATTAGCTGTTAATATCATCATCATGATCATTTCTTTTACTTGTCTCTTTGTTATGCATTTCTTGTTTTCCCAAGTTATGTCAACTATTTCAATAAACATGTTTAAGTACATGCCATGTGCCAGACAAGCACCACAGAGGGAATTGTGACACAAAGAATAACTGAAATGTAGAGTTTCTGGGTACAGAAGCTCACAATCCAGGAGACAGGACAGAGATAAACAGATAAGCACTCTACCTGCTAACAGACACATGATACCACTGTGCCCTTATTTCTGCGTACATCTGCATTTGCTAACAAACTACATACCCCTCAAAGCCAAAGCCACATCTTAGTCTTTCCTATATCCCTAGCGCCTCATCTGGCCCATGAATACATGTTCAATAAATGTTTACAAAACAAACAAATGAATAAATGAATGCTTTGCATTCGGAGCAAAGAGAGTTTACACCACCTGGAGAAAACAGGGTGGCCTCACCAAGAAGGTCACATTTGAGCTGGGTCTTAAAGAATAAACTGAAGTTCAATAGGCAGTGTGTGAAAGCGCTTTCTGGGAAAAAGGAACTATATAAAAATTCAATTCTAAACTCTCAGAAGGTTAGACTCCTAATTTTAAATTCCCTTATAACAGCACATAGGACCTGAAGAAAACTTAACCATAGATTACTGAATATCAACAATAACTAATATATGTAGAGCACCTAAACATGCCTGGCACTGTCCTAAATGTTCTATAGTATGAACTTATCTAATCCTCACCACAGTCATACGAGGTAGGTACCCATTTTACTTAGGCACAGAGACATTAGGTGATTTGCTCAAGGTCACATAGCCAAGAACTAGCAGAGTCAGATTTCAACCTAGATGGTCTGGATCAAGAGCCTACTGGCTTACCCACTGGCTCTCTCTCCCCTGTATTCACTCACTCCGTCTTTGGATAAATGCTGATTATCTTCTTTGAGCTAGGCACTGTTCTAGTGCTCATCCTTGTGAAGCTTTTCATTCTAGTGTGAGAAGACAAACAATAAGCTAAACAAATAAGTAAATGGTATAAAATATGAGGAGGTGATGTGTTATGGCAAAAAACACTAACCAGAAAAGGGGAATACGGAGTGTCCAATAGAGGGGAGGTGTTCAATCTTAGCTACTGGGGTCAGGTAAGGCTAGCTGAGAAGATGGCATTTGAGCAAAGACTTCAAAGAGGTGAAAGAGTGAGTTTGGTGGTTGTCTGGAGGAAGGGAATTCAAGGCAAAGGGCAAAGCGAGTTGAAAGGCACTGAGATAGGAGAGTACCTGGCCAGTCAAGGCCAATGTGATTGAGGTAAAGGAGAGTAGAAGAGATCAGAAAAATAAGAGATGGTGAAAAAAAAATGAAAAAAAAAAAAAGAGATGGTGAGATCATGTAGAGCCTTCTAAGACACTAGCTTTTACTCAGTAGAAAAATATTGTATAGAAGTTTTCTTTGCATCAGTACCTACCCAGCCTTCTTCCCTAGCTCGGGCTAAGAAATGAGACAGATTTTACAACTGGCCTCCACCCATTCTGTTCTAGGCACCCGAATAGAGTGAGTCCACTTTGGAGTGCTCAGAGACCTATCCCACCTTCTTTAGATCCCTTTTTGCATTCAATAAAATAGAACCGTGGACCACACAGAATCATTACTGACATGGAAAAAGTCCCTGGACCTTTGAATAAGATCACTGATCTAATAGATCAGAAGATTAGGGGTAGGATGGGAAAAGGATGCTTATATAAAACAGCTACTCTGAGCCTGTAACCATTTTCACATGACAACTTCCATGACTTCATCCACCCCCTACACAGTACTTGTGGGTTGTAAGTTTCATATAGTTTTTTTTTTAATTCATGTACTTTACAAATGTTCCAAAGAAATACCAATTTTTCAGCTCCAGAACTTAGATTATATTGTTTTATCTTGATTTTCAATTTACAATTTGACACCAGAGTCCCACGTTGGGTGAAAATACTCTCCTATGAAGAACCCCATTCAAGTCTCAAACAAAACAACAAAGATTAAATTTGACAGGGAAACTTCATAATAAGATAAAAGCAGATGTTAGTAACCAAGCAATTACTACTCTTTAAATCTATTTTCTTAATAATTATTACTTATAAGAAATGTGAAATCTTTGAATCAATGAAAGTTTTAATTTTATTTGGTAAAATTTACATAAAATTAAATCCTTAAGTGTATAGTTCAATACATAAATGTAAACACCCAGGTAACCAACTAAATAAAGATATAGAAAATTTCCATCTCCCCATAAAATTTTCTCACATGTCCTCCTACTCTATCCCATCTACCACAAGACAACCACTGTTCTGATTTCAAAATCTCACAATATTGGTTTTACCATTCCTTGAATTTCATATACATGGAATCATACAGCATGCGCTCTTCTGAGTCTGGCATATTTTGCTCCACAAATTGAGATTCAGCCATATACTTAAGCGCTATTAGTTCATTCATTTTTATTGCTAAGTAGTAATATATTGCATGAAAATACCACACTTTATTTATTCTCCTGTTGATAGACATTGGGTCATTTCCAATTTGGGACTACTGTGAATAAAACCACTATGAACTTTCTTGTACAAGTCTTTTGTGGACAGGAGTTTTCATTTCTCTTGGGTAAAAAACAATGGAGTGTAATTATGAAAATATAGGGGTTATTTATGTTTAGCTTTGTAAAAGGTACCAGACAGTTTTCCAACCTGTTATACTATTTTGTTTTTTTTTCAAGGAAACTTTTTTTTTTGTTAACATCTTTATTGGAGTATAATTGCTTTACAATGGTGTGTTAGTTTCTGCCGTATAACAAAGTGAATCAGCTATATGTATACATATACCCCCATATCCCCTCCCTCTTGCGTCTCCCTCCCACCCTCCCTACCCGACCCCTCTAGGTGGTCACAAAGCACTGAGCTGATCTCCCTGTGCTATGCAGCTGCTTCCCACTAGCTATCTATTTTACATTTGATAGTATATATAAGTCCATGCCACTCTCTCACTTCATCCCAGCTTACCCTTCCCCCTCCCCGTGTCCTCAAGTCCATTTTCTATGTCTGCATCTTTATTCCTGTCCTGCCCCTAGGTTCTTCAGAACCTTTTTTTTTTTTTTTTTGATTCCATATATATGTGTTAGGATACGGTATTTGTTTTTCTCCTTCTGACTTACTTCACTCTGTATGACAGACTCTAGGTCCATCCACCTCACTACAAATAACTCAATTTCGTTTCTTCTTATGGCTGAGTAATATTCCACTGTATATATGTGGCATTAAGCATTTTTGGTTTAAACTTTGTTTAATCATTTCAGATGATCTAAAAGAACCCCAGAGACAATAAAAGAAGAGCACATCTGTAATCCTCTCTGTTAGTATAAGTGTCTGATTGTTTCCTGTCCCACAAGGCATATTCCCACATAAAACATGACATGGAGAATGGGTAGTAATGACTGGAGTGCAATGACTGGGCTTGTGAACATCCCACACAATGATCACAGGTTCACTTATGAGATGATGTGCTAACAACACCAAAAATGAGCAACGTCAACCACATAAGACTATTTAACAACAGAGGGGGACATTTCGACCCCAAAGCCTTATTGGAGAGAAGGCATTTACTAAGCTTGTCCCTAGAGGACTCCCAAGGCCTCAGAATATAGTTCACAGCACATTTTTCTCTTCCTCTGTGTGCAGGTTGAGAACACCAATTTCAGGACAACTCTTGAGAGCAGCATGAGAATTTTTAGGTGTACAGTTTTTTGAGATGGAGATATTTTGAAGTTGATTTTAAATAGGTAAAGGAACATTTCTGGATACTGATAGTCTTCACACTGCACAGCAGTATGGGACCATACAAATGACCATGCAAGCTAAAACCATGCAAGTCGTCTTAATAATCAATGAGAAATTATGATTGTT
Source organism: Balaenoptera musculus (assembly GCF_009873245.2). Lineage (NCBI taxonomy): Eukaryota > Metazoa > Chordata > Mammalia > Artiodactyla > Balaenopteridae > Balaenoptera > Balaenoptera musculus. Next base: position 74,032,201 of record NC_045787.1, read on the forward strand.
TTGTGACCTCTAGAAGTTTTTGTCAAAACAATAAATCACCTCTTACTGCCAATTATAAATACATAGGGGAATTTAAAAAATAGAAAAATTAATATATATTCTATACACTGTAATTTAAAACATTAGAAACATTGAAAATTAATATGTTAAAAATTTTTGTAAGAATCTCATCAAAAGTTGTTTAAACAGTGCTTGCCTTTTCATTGTGTAATAGGATATGGAGCAAATATCTTTTCTGTCTTACTGCATTATTACACTCTTTTCTAAGTTTGGGTCAGCTTTTAACCTTTTGCTCTTTGTTATTTGATTTAAACATTGTATAATATCTCTAAGAGTTCTTTAATGTGGAGTTTTTTGTTTGGGGTTTTTTTTTTTTTTAACCAGTGTCACTTCCTCTGGGACATCTTCATCCTTTTTTTCATAACCACTTTCCAATTTTACTTCCAGAGTTATCATTTTTTTGTTTCTTTGCTGCACTTCCATTGTTCACCAATTCCCTGTTTCAAGGATCTATTTTTGTAAAAAGTCACGTGAGCTTATCACTGGAAGACAAAGACACAACACCACTATGCACTTTGCTGTCTGTGCATGAACTGAATAAAAGATGCACAGTGAGAGGCACTGAATAAAGTGATGTGATTTTCACTGATCATGATGTGCATCTGTTTCATATATGTATCTGAAACATTATAACTCAACACCTGTATACACTACAAAGTGAACCTCACCAGAAGTCCAGTTATCATCCATCGCCACACACTTGACCCCCGCCACCCATTTTGCCCCCCCCCAACCCCCTTCTCCTCTGGTAACCACTAACCTGATCTCCATATCTATGATTTTTTTGTTTTATTTTGTGTTTTGTTTTGTGAGATTCCACATATGAGTGAAATCATATGGTATTTGTCTTTGTCTGACTTATTTCACTTAGCATAATACCTTGAAGATCCATCCATGTTGTTGCAAATGGCAGGGTTTCCTTCTTTTTGTGGCTGAGTAGTATTGCATTGTGTTTATGCACCACATCTTTATCCATTCATCCATCGAAGGACACTTGGACATTCAGATGGCCAACAAGCACATGAAAAGATGTTCAACATCACTAATTATTAGGGAAATGCAAATCAAAACCACGATAAGCTATTACCTCACAGCTATTAGAATGGCTATTAACAAAAAGACAAGAAATAACAAATGTTGGAGAGAATTTGGAGAAAAGGGAACACTTGTACACTGTTGATTGATAAATTGGTGCAGCCACTATGGAAAACAGGATGGAGATTACTCAAAAAAAAAAAAAAGAATAGAATTGCCACATGACCCAACTATCACTAATTTGAAAAGATATATGCACCTCTATGTTCATTGCAGCATTATTTACAATAGCTAAAGCATGGAAACAACATAAGTGTTCATCAATGGATGAATGGATAAAGAAGATATGACATATATACACAATAGAATATTACTCCTCCATAAAAAAGAGTGCATTTGTTTTTTACGTCATGATTTGTGGGCTGGAGAGCTAGCAGCAAAGTTTGTGCTGTGGAAGATTACTTGAGATTAATACTGAAATTTGAACCATTTTGTTGGAGGGCTGGTGTTATCAAACTAAACTAACAGAAATTCATGCATTCTAAACCATGCAAAATGAGAATTGCCACTATTGGTTTTCCCACTGATTTGATTTGACCTCAATTTAGCCATTGGGTATTTTCCTCCTGCTTTAATGGATTTTATAAAACTTCTAAGCAAAGGGTTTGGTGGGCTTTTTGGAGTTTAGAGGGAGTAAATCTCAGGCAAAACTCAGGTGTATAGGATGTAGGACTGTTCTACTTTTCAGAGAGCTTAATTTCTATTTCAAACTCCTCTCTTACAAAGTGGCAAATCTGAGTATTCTATCAATGGCTCTCATACCCGAATTAAGACTCAATCCAAAAATCCCCTTCTCAGGACCTACCAACATCCCTTTAGCTTCAGCTTGATTCTCTTCTTTTTTATACACAGTCCCTCTCTCACCAGCAAACATTACAAGAGTGGGAGGATCCTGGCTCTGATAAAGAAGTATCCTTAGTACCACTCCACATCATCCCATCCTATGCCTGGATCTTTCTGAAACTCAAAAGCCAAGAAATTGATTCATTTCCCATGGCTACCATGAAGGGTTTTACTATAATGACCCCTTCCCAAGCAGCAAATGCTACAAGATTGCAACTTGAATGGGAGAAGGACCATGGGATAAAAAGAAATGTAAAAAAAAAACAAAAAAAAAAACAGCTAATTTGTTTCCTAAATTTTATCCCACAGCAAGAGAAGAAGCATAGCACGGTGTTTAAACAAAGGTCTGTCAGCTTCCTGAGTTTAAATCTAGGCTTCGCTGCCAAAAATTACTTTATCTCATTGGGCCTCAGTTTCATCATCTGTAAAACTGAGATAGTAAAGGTTCAGACCTCTTAAGATTTTTGTGGAAATTAAACTAACTTTTTCATGAAAAGCATTTAGCATAGTGCCTGGCAGATAGCAACTGCTCAATAAATGTTAACCTTTGTTACTAAGGGAAACAGCCACCAGTGGAGGATGGAAACTCCAATTTTTGAGGTTATATATCCCCCAAATACCCTTAGAATTATGCCACTTATTCTCAGCTGGGTTGTGACTGCCATAAGCTTTTCAAAAATCAATTAGCCTACAATTTTGTTTTAAGCTAAAAAACTAAAACTTGCTTAGAATTTTCCTTACACAAAATTAAAAGAAGAGGATTTGCTGCTTTTTAAAAAGGACTCTATGTGATTACACACTGCATGCATCCTGTGGACCAGGACAGGGTAATGAAGTGTATGAATTCCAGTAAAAAAGCATTTTTTCTTTATCATCAACAACGGAGTCAAAACTGCCAGCAGGGCCAATCATGCTAAATCCATGTGAACTAATCCATTGAGAATGAAGGGTCAAGAATCACAAAAATTCAAATATTTTCCCTCCTATTCTTTGATGATTAATATGCCTGTGGGCACCTGGGAAACAGTCCTAACTGTCATCGCCTTCACTGTTTCCACCATGTGTCTGGAACTACTTCCCAGAAACGTGTGTGTGCACGCACATGTGTAAGTGAATACAAAGGTTGGGCAAGGAAAAAGAAATGGTTTTGAAATGACCAAATAGGTTATTATTTATTGAAGCATTAAGCAAGGTTATTGGCAGCTTTCCTTAGTTTTCTTTACAAAGGTGGCAAATGTCCTGTATACAAAACAAAATCAGATAAAAAAATAATCAGCATCTCCTCAGCAGCTGTACCCACTGAAAAATGTAACACTTGTTAAAGCTGAACACATGAGCAACGCAGTTAAAGAGGCTCAGCCGCAGAGCCCAACGACTAAATTATAGACTCAAATCTATCCTGCGATGGAAAGAATTGAGGAAGAACCGTCTTCTCAGCCCCTGCTTATTCTTTCCAACTTTGTACATCTGTTATTCTTGCCCACTTGACCTCTTTCCTTCTCCAATGGCTGCACCTCAATTTTGTCTTCCCCAAGGCATAAAGTCTTTGGTGCACAAAGTGTCTCCCACCATCTTTAGCTAAGGACATGCTCCCTTTTGCGGGAATTCAATCTTGAGCAGAAGGATGCAAGGAAGGAAGTCAGCTGGGCTCACTTGTTCCAGCAGTGATGCCATGAGACTGCTGCCCAAACCACTAGAGCTGCCCTGCACCTATTCTTTTGCGAGCTTGGGATTTCCAGGCTTACTGTTGAACCTGTGCATCCTCTCACATTTTTCCTATAAATTCCCTGTTGCTCAAATCAGCTAGGGTCAGTTCTGTTGCTTGCAACTAAAGAACCCTAGCTCATAGGCCACTCACCCTGCCTTCTGCCTAGACCCAGCTTAAAACTGTCTGGGGTAAAGAGAGAGTCCTTCCATGATACTTCCTCTGAGTTCCATGCCTCATTTAGGGACAATGTCACCAAGAGAAGAAGGAGGTTAAGCTTCCATTTCACAGGTCAGCCAAGGATGAATGTTAGTAACAGGAAGTAAACCTATATGGTCATAAATATGTATAAGTGAAAATTATAGGTATATTAAAGGTATAACACAAATGCTAACTTTTGTTTAATAAATTTAGGTCATGATATAATTTAAAATCACTTCTTAAAAGTTTGTTATTTTCTGGTCTTTAAATATTACCTGCTATAGATTGAATGTTTGTGTTCTCCCAAAATTTATATGCCAAAACCTAATCTCAAATATGATGGTAGTTGGAGGTGGGGTCTTTGGGCAGTGATTAGGTCATAAGGGTGGAGCCCCCATGAATGGGATTAGTGCTCTATAAAAGAGACCCCAGAACATTCCCTCACCCCTTCTGCCATGTGAGGACACAGCAAGAAGATAGCTGACTATCAACCAGGAAATGGACCCTCACGAGGCACTAAATTTGCTGGTACCTTGATCTTGGACTTCCCAGCCTCCAAAACTGTGAGAAATAAATGTTTATTAAGTCATCCAGTCTATGGTATTTTTGATATACGAGCCCAAACTGACTTTACCAGTTATTAATCTAATATTATGCTTCCTTAAGAAAAATACTTAGGTTTTTTCCACATTAAAACAAACAAAAAATAATACCAACAACAGAAAACACTACCTGTCTAGAGATTGATAGTTTGTGGCAACTTGGTCAACCATCTTGGACTAAGGAACTGTAATAGCAGTTTTTGATTCATACACAGTCACGTAAAGAAAAGAAAGGGCTTGAGGTCCCTGAGTCTTGTCTTAGCTTCCTGGATGGATGTCCCTTTGTGCCTCTTTTTGCACAGACACACTTCTTTCACACAGCTTGACTACCAGCATTTCCCTTTCAACTGGCCAAAGAACATTGTGAGACAATCTTCCACCAACCCCCATGAGCAGCCCAGAACACTGTGAAAACCCAGAGCACCCTCTCTCTCAAACAGCAAGAGGAGCCCCGGACAATAAGTTTTTAATCATTCACTCCACAACCCTTTGAAGCTGTAAAAGTTACTATTATTCCCATAAGAGTAAAGATTACTAATTAACTTCTCTAGAAACTTCTTTTAAGCCTTTTAAAGGGGCTACACCTTTTTCCTAAACTTTCAACAAAATTGAACCAAGCAAAAGTTGAGGTTTTTTTTTTTTTTTTTTTTTTCTTTTTAAACAGAGTTATGCAGTAGTTTTCTCACGTTTTCCAGGGTTACTGCCTTTGGTAACTAATTCTGATATTTAATACCTCTCAACTTGGTTTTTCTCTTCAACATCAAGGACAGTGTGGGCCAGTATTTAACTAACTTTAAACTACAACAATCCCCAAGTCCTGCTGGGTGAGAAGAAGTGAGGCACCATGCCAACCTACCTCTCCCCTGACAGGCAGAATGCTAGCCCTCTTAATGCACAGACCTCACATCCTCATTCAGAATTGTTCCCTAGTGCAAATGATCATTCTTACACCACTGTGGGATTCAGCAACCAAATTCCGTATTAAACACCTCCTATGTGTCTGACACTACTTTAGGCACTCTGGAATATATAAAAATAGTAGAAGGTAAGGTTTGCTCATAAACATTGTGGTGACAGCACCAAATTTGAAAGCAGATATCTGTTTTCCTGTGAAGACCACATCTTTCTCTGAGCTCAGAACCTCCTTGGATCTTGCAGACTGAATTGTCTTCCCAGGCTTTGTAAAAGAAACAAGACATAGAAATGGCAAAGGCACCTGTGTCCCCTGCATTGGCAGGCAGATTCTCAACCACTGCACCACCAGGGAAGCCCTGGTCTGGGAAGATCCCACATGCCACGGAGCAACTAGGCCTGTGAGCCACAACTACTGAGCCTGCGTGTCTGGAGCCTGTGCTCCGCAACAAGAGAGGCCGCGACAGTGAGAGGCCCGCGCACCGCGATGAAGAGTGGCCCCTGCTTGCCGCAACTAGAGAAAGCCCTTGCACAGAAACGAAGACCCAACACAGCCAAATAAATAAATAAATAAATAAATAAATAAATAAATAAATAAATAAATAAATGGCAAAGGCAAAGTAATGGTAATAATAATAGTGAATAATGAGTCTTGGGAGAAAGGAACCACGACGTGGAAGAGCTGGCTCAAAACCCTTGCTGTCCCAAGAGATCATAAATTATAGTGACTTGAGTCTTTACGGTGAGACTCCCGTTTACCTCTGTGATTATTTATTTCATCGTCCCTTCTAACTGACTTCAGTTACCCCCACTTTTTGGATACAGAATACCCTGCAGAGTTTCTGAGATGGGTCGAAGTCACAAAGAGGGACAGAAGTCCACAGTCTTGCTACCCAAAGTGCAGCCCAGGACCATCAGCACTAGCATCACCTGCGACCTGTTAGCAATGCTGAGTCCTAGGCTCCGCCCCAGGCCTACTAAATCAGAATCTGCATTCTAACAAGATCCACTGGGAGATTCCTCCACACTTTAAAACTTGAAAAGCTCTGGTCTATAGCAGTTGATAATTTGAAAGAGCTTTCAAAACTACCTGCAGTTCCTGGTTGTAATTTCTAGAATGTGAAAGAGAATTTAGAATGCATGTACATGTCTTCCCTGCAGTACAGCATGCAGCCTTTTTTATTTGTGACTGAAATAAGACATCTTATAAGATCTGAAAATAAAATTTAAAAAAAAAAGATCTGTCTCTACTGATATGAATTGTCTGACAGTGAAGTTTTTCACGCCATATATGCTTCCACTGAAAGAAAAGAATTTATGTGCTTATCAAATTTAAAATAGTTACATTTATTTTAATAACACTTAACATGAATATGAATTATGCAACCACATTAAGGAAAGAATTAGAAAAGTAAAACCAGTTCCTGTAAAATAACGTTGTCACCTAAATGTGCCCAAAACAAAATCTTGGGCCAACATGACTTTTCTTTTTCTCTTTTCCAAAATATCCCATTAAATAGGTTTAACTTTGTCTTCAAACTGCCCTTACCAAAGAATGATTTTGCCATATGCTTAAATCCATATGGCTCATTCCATTATAAAATGGCCATGAAAAATGAAGGGAAAGAACACAGTTTTCTTCTGAAGAATTTATTTGAGGTGACAAAATAGACTAAAATGAGACTATTGCAAGGGTTAAACTTACATTCCATGTCCTCCAAAAATCTAATGAAATTTGGGCCTTCTGGGAAGGATGGAGAAAATTTTATAGAAAATGAAGACTCTAAGGAAACAATCTCCGTGGGTAGTTCAAGAGGAATGAGAACCTATCTATAGCATTCAGGATTTAGGTTAAAAATGAGGAAAAGTTTCCTGACAATTAAGATTATTAAATGCATAAATTAGCATTATATGGAAATTTAAGAGGACACAATGTTAGTAGCGCTTGCTTCCTTGAAGTCATGAAGTTGATTTATTCTTATTGAGGCTCTTGTTTTAAACATAATAATTGTTGTTGTTGTTGTGATCTTTATTATTATGACAACAGTGACAAAGGAGTACTAACAATATATCAGGCACTGTGCTTTGTACTCTACATGCGTTACAGGTGCTATTATTATACTTATTTTATAGTTGGAAAGAACTGATTCTATGAGAGGTTAAGTGACTTATCCAAGGTCACAAAGGCAGTTTGTGGTAGGACCAGGGTTCATAAAAGGCAGTTTTCCTGCAGAGTCAGCACACTGAGCCTCTATACTATACTATACTGTCTCCTGATACCCATACATAGTGACAAGCCAGACTGGGACCCCAAAGTTGGATTCACTTAGCACTGTGGCAAATAGCCTTTCAGGGGAACTCTCGTCAATATTGGGAAAGGCATTAGGAGTATAAAGATAACATCTAGTTAACCAGGTGGGTGAAATATCTAATTTGCTCCTCGTCTATTTAATGTGTCATCAGTACCAGGCAGAGCCCACCAAGCTGAGAGCTGATTTAGGCTACCTCAGGGTTTCCATATGCCATCCACATGGCTGTCACCATATCAACACCCAGAAACAAAGCAGTTCTGGAGACATTCTGATCCTCACTCCCCATTGCACTAGCCAACCATGATCTGTCAACATATAGGACAACAAACACACCCTCTCCTTCTCTCTCTCAATTACATACAAACCAAATGACAAAATTTTTCATAAGAAGGACCATCAGAAGAGCCTGAAACTGAGCTGATGCCATCATTAGCATAATATAAATGCAGTGGATTTAATGTCTCTAGTCTCTACCTAGATCAAATAAGATAGCATATGTAAAGCCCAGCCAATGTGCAGAACATCAGAGGTACTCAGCAAATGTCAGTTCTTTCCTTTGCCCCCTCCTTAATTACATGGCTCTCACATATTTTATTTTACTTCTGAATTCGAGAATAGAAGGCATGATCCCTTTAGAAAAAGCCAGGTGATATCCCATTGTGAAGGAAACAGATTGGAGTTAGAAGTGACAGGGCAGCAATGGAGATATTTATAAGGTGCCTCCACTTTATAAAAAGTAGCTCAATTCCACAAGAGAAAAGGAAGGTGAGTACACATCAAGACTTAACACAAGATAGCAGAAAAGATCTGAGAGCTAATGCAGAAATTTTACACCTGACTGCTATAAACTGCCTTGTGCTATAGGAAACCATGAATTATTTGAAGACACTAAATGCCTAGGGTTCAGTGTACTGTTACCAGTAGCTTATGACAAATAGAAAATACCAACCTGCCCCAAAGCCATGAAGATGACCCAAGTGTTCACAGGAAGGTCCAAATAGACTAATGATTAAAGCAGGTTCAGATAACATTCTACCTTTGAAGATACCTCACCTGTACTTAGAAGTTTCAAAATGGATTTCTTGGGTATAGGAGAAATTATCAATTTATGTATTAACTTTTAAAATTAAAATTATATTAAAATTAAAATTATATTGTAATTAAAATTATAATTTTTAAAAGTTAATTATAAATTATAATTATAAATATTATATATTAAGTGTTACTATAATAAGTGAGATGCTTGTTTTTCTCAGTAACTCATCCTAGAAGCAAGTCTAACATACATGCCTCTGTACTCTAGTGAGTCAGTAGAAGGCAAGCAATCTAAAAGGAATGGAAAGTTTCTTTAGCAAAGCGTTTTTCAAATTTTTGAAATTCATATCCTCCTTTGATATGTATCAACATCTAATGCTTTCTTTTAATGCTCTATAAAATTCAAAGCAAAATGAACAGTATTGTTTGCATTGAATCAAAACAATGGAAATAGTAATGCTTTGCTTTCAAACCACGTGGTCCGGTGCCACCATCATGACACTGGAGCTGGCAGTATAAGGGAGAGTGTGATACTGCTCACGTCTGCCTGAAGAATCTTTGCTCTCGTACTCATCTGGAAATATTCTCATTGATCAAATTTCAGAGTTCCAATCTGCTTCACTCTCACTGAATACTCATGGTCTTAAAAGAAGACTAAGTAAATTGCGAAAAGAAATATGTAAACTCTTCTAGTTTAAAAATAATTACATCTTAGAAATTGTATCTGCTACTTTTGCAAGTTATTTGTTAGTCATTCTAAGTCGTGAAGCTTTAATAACATCACCCATCTTTTACAAGTTGTTGGAACATTTTATAGGTTGTCATTTTCTGTCATCATCTGGATTTAGCCTTTTATTTTCCTGGAACATACTCAACACATAATGCCTCTTGTGAGCTACCATCATTTGTTTACATGGAGTGAGAAGGCAGCATGGTAATACTTTGGAAGATTCCAAAGGCTTTGACAGTCAGATACACTCACATTCAAATCCTGAATCTGCTGCTGACTATCTAGATGACCTTGAGCACGTTCCTTAACCTGAGCCTCTATTTCCACAGCTGTAAAATGAGCTTAACAATTCCCCTCTGTCAGGACTGTTGTGAGAATTAGAAGAATACATTTAAAGCCCCTTGCAGAGTACCTTGGCACACAGTAAGTACTTAATGTAATTTTTTAGTAACTCTCGAGCTTATGGAAAAGATTTTGTTATTTACATTATGATTTTTAGTACGCATGATATTGGGTATTCCTTTAAAAAAGAGAAAGATTTTGAGTTTTTAAAATGAAAAGTACTATGTGTCTACATTTAATGAAATTTGATCTCTACTATCATAATAGTGATCATTTTGAATAAAATTGAAATATAGTTACCTAGGCAATACCCTAAAGCTAATTCCCCAAGACAGAGTGAAAGGAGATGCAAAAATTACTTCAATAATTACCAATATGTTTCCAAATACTAGTTATCTTGTCACATTATATAAATTAACCATACTGTGCCTGCCACTAGTGTGTCAGATCTTTGTTTTTTTCCAATATACCAACTATGGTTAATTTAGAACAGTTACCTAATATTATCAAGATACCACCAGACTCAGGAACTCTGATTTTCTTTATTTTAGCTTCTCCATTCACAGGGTTTGGACTCTCATTGGTCGTGGGGGAACTAATTCTCCTGGCATGAATCCTTCCCTTCTTACCCTGACCTGCAGGCCATCATGCTCTGCTCAAGAGCAAGGCGGGAAATACCCGCTGAAGGAATTCCTCTGCAACTCCTGCTTACCACACCGTAAAGTACCAGAAACACACAAAGCATGACAAAGATAGAATCTTACTGTTTTAACCAGTGAGAAAATTTTAAGTGACAATGTTGAAACATTTTCCCATCAACCCAGATAAACTACGATTAAGCCCATGTTTACATATTGCTAAATGTCCAGAAGAAAAATGACAAATTCAATCATCTTGATATTTTACTATAGGAAATTAACCATTGTATGGCAAAAACAAAACAAAGCAAAACAAAAACACCTTCGATTCTACTCCACGCTAAAAGACAATACCACACAGGGGATGGGAAAGTATGCTAACGTTTGATTAAAACACAACAGAGAAATAAGTATCAATACAGATTCCCTTAGAATTTAGAATTTCACATATGTGAAAGTTCCTGGCATGGTACCTAGTATAATTGCTTAACAGACAATATTTGAACACCAACCCAAATTTATCTTCAACCTGTTATCCTATGTCTGATGTATTAATTTATGTAATTAATCTTACAACCATCTAAATAGTTTTTTTAACATTCTGGTAAGGACCTATCCATATTCTTGTGCTCTGAAAAGAAAAGAACTCTTAGAACAGGAATACACTGAAGTGTTCACATTTCAGTAAAAACCAGTAACGGATATGCAATTTCTTATGAATGCTCATGGAACCGGAAATGTACCAGGTGCCTTGAACTTTATCTCAGCACAATGATGCATCCAAAATAAAAATCTAAGTATATAAAACACTAAAAAATAATGGTAGTTTTTACTGTAGGTCTGAAGTTAGTAGCATAGGGGAATTGCATTACATAATATTCAGCAAGACCTAATTCCTTAAAAATCTTCTTAACATATCCCAAAGTTGCTCTTAAAGGCAGCTGTCCTCCCCTCCTTTCTCTCCACAAATTCCCCCAAACTACTTTCCCATCTCTCCCCTGTGCTAATTTTCTTCACTTCCTTACTTCTCTCTCTTCTCCTTTACCCTCTTTAGAAGAGAACAAAAGAAGAAAGATTGCAAACACTGGTCTGAGCTCCCTTGTCTGAAATCCTTGGGGCCAGATGTATTCAGAAACTTGTAACTTTTCAAATTTTAAGATTAGTATAATGCATATACTGCATATTACATTCAGGGTCTGGAAAAGCACCCTGCAATCAAGCACATTAATATTTAGGCAGTGAAATATATGAACAGTCATATTAAGTGAGTTAAATAAATATTACACAGAGACTATACAAGCTCAGGTCAGGTTTTGGGCAAATGAATTTGCCAGAAAAGAAGAGAAATTTTTGTTTTCAGAGCTTTGGTGGTTTTAAAATCACAGAAGAGATTGTAAATCTATACTTCTAAACTAACATTTTTCCTTTTATTCCTGACACATTTAATTTTATTAATAGCCAACTAAGGTTATTAAGAATGATGGAATAGTGTTACCAAAGGGAAGGGTGATCCACTGAGCACCTACTGTGTTCCAGGCGCTATTCTGGGTTCTGTACCTAGTGAACAAAATACATAAAAATCCTGCTCTCATGGGTCTTGCTTATATTCTGGAAGGGAGCCTGGGGGTGGGGGGGTGGGGGAGACAAATAACAAACAAACAAGCAAATGAAAATATAATCTAATATTTGATAGCTAAAGGTGAAATTTAAAAAAGTAATAAAGCAAACAAAAGGCATGAAGAGTGAGAAAGGGAGGGTGAGGAGTGGTCCAGGAAAGCCTCTCTGGGAAGTTAGAATTTGAATGGACACTTGAAAGGCATGAATGACTTTCAGGAGGAAGAGTATCCCAGGCTGAAGGGATAGCAAGTGCAAAGTTAAGGCAGGGAGGTGGTAGAGGTGCTGCTTGAGGAAGCAGAGGTAGAGTGCCCCGAGGGATAGGGAGAAACAGGGGAAGTGAGGTCAGAAGAAAAGAATGGGACCTGGAAATGGCTCTTAAAATGAGAGAAGGACAGGCTGGGGCAGGTGATTGGAGCCGTTGTTGACTGCAAGTGATGGGAGGAATACAGCCAGACAATGACTGAGGGCGAGAGGTGCTAGTCAAGCACGGAGAAGAACGAGGTCGGCAAGGGGCCGCCATGCTGCTGGGGAGGTCATGCTGAGACTCTAAACAACCACAGTGGAGCAATGCAGGAGGGCAGGAGCACAGGCAGCAGAGACCAGAGCCCCTGTACTGTGAAGGATGAATGACGGTGGGGGAGAGAAAGTGAACAGACACAGCTTATGGAGCTGTTGAACAAACTGAAGCCTCGGCAATAGGACAAGGCAGAATCCATTGCCCAAAGATGGGTTCTTAGGGAGAACAGGTCTGGCAGCCTGGAGAAAATTAGTACTAAGTTAGCCAAACACTTACTGTCCTCCTAAACAGAACCGGTATCAGCCCTGCTAGCTGGAGCAGGACTCAGGCATGTGGGGAGTGGGATCATTACAAATCTCCTCTCCTGCTTCTGAGTCCAGGGATAGAGTTTCTTAATATGTTGTCCTTTCACATATCCAAACAGTCTGAAAACAGTCATAGAGCCCTGGGAAGACAAGAAAAAGTGCTCTGCGTCCACTAATGAAAAATGCCATTTGACAACAAAGTACGGAAATAGCTGTAGTAGTAATACAGCAGGAAGGATGGATCTTTGGAAAGATAATGCTGGTCCATAATAATATAGGAAAGAAAAAAAACTTGTCAGCCCATAGGAATAATGATGCCCCCATGACCATTGCTAGTAATGATTGCAACTGTGACAATGATCATTATTATTAACTTCCACTTCTTTAATTACCACTATTTGCCAGGCACAGTGCTAAGGCACTTCACATATGATTTCCAAACCTTAAAACTATGGAGAGGTTAGAAGCACAGATAGATGTTATTATTTCTTGGTATTGTTTACTGGCTACTGAGTGTGGACCCAATTAAGAAGTAAGACCCAAGGATCGTACCAATGTAGATTAAAATGTCAGTTTTAATCCTGAAAAATAGAACTAGAAAACATGACTGTCAAAGGGGGTTCTCACTGTGTATCTCCAAAAGGGATGGCTTCTTCCACAAGTGTAAGACCTATTCCTGATGCATTCTACAGAAAGGAGGGAGAGAGAAAGGGAGAGAGATCAATCAAACTACCCAATCAATAAATGATTCCCTCTTCCAACTGGAAACATGAGAAAAGAAAAGTTCCTCCTTCACAATTTTTCCTAGGGAGGGCAAATTCCCTCCTCTGTACAGAAGAGTAGGGAATAATAACCATTTTGGTCTTATTATGCACATTTTATAGACAAGCCAACTGCAGCTCTAAAGTGTAATTAACTTTCCCAAGTCATAAAGCTGGGAGGTAAGAGAGAATTCAGGATTTGAATTCAGGTCAGTCTGACTCAGAAGTCCTAACTCTTTCCATTATGTCACTTAAGAAATTACTTATAGAAAAAACAATCCTAAAATTCATGTGGAACCACAAAAAACCCCAAATAGCCAAAGCAATCCTGAGAAAGAAAAACAAAGCTGGAGGCATCATACTTCCTGATTTCACACTGTATCACAAAGTTATAGTAATCAAAACAGAATTGTACTGGAATAAAAGCAGACACATAGATCAATGGAACAGCATCAAGAGCCCACAAATAAACCCATGCATATACAGTCAACTAATATTTGACAAGGGAGCCAAGAATACTCAATGGAAAAAAACCCAAAAGTCTCTTCAACAAATGGTGCTGGGAAAATTGGATATTCACATATAAAAGAATGAAACTAGACCCCTATTAGACACCAATCACAAAGTTTAAATCAAAAGGAATTAAAAACTTAACTGTAAGACCTGAAACCATAACTCCTAGAAGAAAACATAAGAAAAAATCTCCTTGACATTGGTCTTGGCAATGATTTTTTCGATATGACACCTAAAGCACAAGCAACAAAATAAAAAATAAGTGGCATGATATGAAACTAAAAAGCTTCTGCACAGCAAAAGAACAATCAATAAAATGAAAAGGCAGCCTACAAAATGGGAGAAAATATTTGCAAACCACACATCTGATAAGGGGTTAATATCCAAAACACATAAAGAACCCTTTCTCTGTCTGACAATTCACTAAGCATAATACCCTCCAGGTCCATCCATGGCGTTGCAAATGGCAAAATTTTATTTGTTTACATTGCTGAATAGTATTCCATTATGCACGCACGTGTGTGTGTGTGTGTGTGTGTGTGTGTGTGTGTGTGTGTATCACCTCTTCTTTATCCATTATCTGTTGATGGACACAGGCTGCTTCTATATCTTGGCTCTTGTAAATAATGCTGCTATGAACAATGGAGTGCATGTATCTTTTTGAATTAGTGTTTTTATTTCTTCAGATATATAGCCTGGAGTGGAATTCCTGGATCATATGGTAGTTCTATTTTTACTTTTTATTTAATTTTATTTATTTATTTATTTATTTATTTATTTATTTATTTTTGGCTGCGTTTTGTCTTCATTGCTGTGCGAGGGCTTTCTCTAGTTGTGGTGAGCAGGGGCTACTCTTCGTTGTGGTGCGCAGGCTTCTCATTGCAGTGGCTTCTCTTGTTGCAGAGCACAGGCTCTAGGCACATGGGCTTCAGTATTTGTGGCATGCGGGCTCAGTAGTTGTGGCTCACGGGATCTAGAGCACAGGCTCAGTAGTTGTGGTGTACGGGCTTAGTTGCTTGTGGCATGTGGGACCTTCCAAGACCAGGGCTTGAACCTGTGTCTCCTGCATTGGCAGGCGGATTCTTAACCACTGTGCCACCAGGGAAGTCCCTATTTTTACCTCTTTGAGGAACCTCCATACTGTTTTCCACACTGGCTGCACCAATTTACATTCTCACCAACAGTGTACAAGGGTTCCCGTTTTTCCACATCCTCACAAACATTGGTTTTTTGTGGTCTTTTTGATGATAGCCATTCTAACAGGTGTGAAGTGATATCTCACTGTGGTTTTACTTGCATTTCTCTGATGATTGGTGATGTTGAACACCTTTTCATGTGCCATTGGCCATCTGTATGTCTTCTTTGGAAAAATGTCTATTCAGATCTTCCACTTACTTTTTAATCAGGTTGGTTTTTTTGATATTGAGTTGTATGAACTGTTTATATATTTTGGATATTAACCCCTTATCAGTCATATCATTTTCAAATATTTTCTCCCATTCAGTAGGTTGTCTTTTTGTTTTCTTGATGGTTTCCTTTGCTGTGCAAAAGCTTTTAAGCTTAATTAGGCCCCATTTGTTTATATTTGTTTTTGTTTCCTTTGCTTTAGGAGCAGATCCAAAAAAAATATTGCTATGATTTATGTCAGGCAGTGTTCTGCCGATGTTTTCTTCTAGGAATTTTATGGGTTTTGGTCTTAAATTTAGGTCTTTAATCCATTTTGAGTTTATTTTTGTATATGGTGTTAGAAAATGTTATAATTTCATTCTTAACACATGTAGCTGTCCAGTTTTCCCAGCACCACTTATTGAAGAGACTGTCTTTTCCCCATTGTGTATTCTTGCCTCATTTGTTATAGATTAACTGACCACAGTGCATGTGTTTATTTTTATGCTCTCTATCTTGTTCCACTGACCTATGTGTCTGTTTTTGTTCCAGTACCATGCTGTTTTGATTACAGTACTTTTGTAGTGTAGGCTGAGGTCAGGGAGCATGATTCCTCCAGCTCTGTTCTTCTTTCTCAAGACTGTTTTGGCTATTCAGGGCTTTTTGTATTTCCACATAAACTTAAAATTATTTGTTCTTAGTGATATAAGTCATATAGAGAAAGATAAATATTGTATGTTATCACTTATATTTGGAATCTAAAAAAAACCAACAAATTAATGAATATAACAAAACAGAAACATACTCACAGAAAACAAACTAGTGGTTACCAGTGAGGAGAGAGAAGGAGGGAGGGGCAAGATAGGGGTAGGAGATTAAGAAGTGTAAACTATTACGTATAAAATAAATAACCTACAAGGATATATTGTACAGCACAGGAAATATAGCTAATATTTTATAATAACTTTAAATGGAGCAAAATATATGAAATTTTTGAATCACTAATATGATATTGTAAATCAACTATATCTCAATTAAAAAATAAATTTAAAAAAGAACTCATAGGGACTTCCCTGGTGGCGCAGTGGATAAGAATCTACCTGCCAATGTAGGAGACATGGGTTTGAGGCCTGGTCTGGGAAGATCCCACATGCTGCGGAGCAACTAAGCCCATGCACCACAACTACTGAGCCTGCACTCTAGAGCCCGCGTGCCACAACTACTGAAGCCCGCGCACCTAGAGTCCGTGCTCCGCAACAAGAGAAGCCACCGCAAGGAGAAGCCCATGCACCGCAACAAAGAGTAGCCCTGCTCACCACAACTAGAGAAAGCCCACGTGCAGCAACGAAGACACAACACAGCCAAAATAAATAACTAAATAAAATTTTTTAAAAAAAAGAACTCATATAACTCAACAGCAAAATCATCATTATAATCATCCAGCTTAAAAATGGGCAGAGGATCTGAGTAGACATTTTTTCAAAGAAGAATTCAAATGGACAGCAGGCATATGAAAAGGTACACAACACTAATCATCAGGGAAATGCATATCAAAACCACAATGTGATATCTCCCTCACACCTGTTAGAATGGCTATTATTGAAAAGACAAGAGATAAGAAGTGTTGGTGAGGATGTGGAAAAAAGGGAAACTCTGTGCACTCTTGGTGGAAATGTAAATTGGTGCAGCCACTATGGAAAACAGAATGTCTTTTCTCCATTGTATGTTCTTGCCTCCTTTGTCAAAGATTAATTGACCGTAGGTGTGTGGGACAATTTCTGGGCTCTCTATTCTCTTCCATTGATCCATATATCTGTTATGCCAACAATACCACACTGTTTTTTTTACTGTAGCTTCTGAAGTATTGTCTGAAGTCTGTGTGGGTTATGCCTCCAGCTTTGTTCTTTTTCCTCAGGATTGCTTTGGCAATTCTGGGTCTTCTGTGGTTCTATATAAATTTTAGGATTATTTGTTCTCATTCTGTGAAAAATGTCAAGGGTAATTTGATAGGGATTGCATTAAATCTGTAGATTGCTTTGGGTAGTGTTGCCATTTTAACAACATTAATTCTGTTAATCCAAGAGCATGGTATATCTTCCCATTTCTTTAAATACTCTTCAATTTCCTTTATCAATGTTTTTTAGTTCTCACCATGTAAGTTTTTCACCTCCTAGGTCAGGTTTATTCCTAAGTATTTTATACTTTTTGATGAGATTTTAAAAAGGATTTTGTTTTTTTTACTTTCCCTTTCAGATATTTCATTGTTAGTATAAAGAAATGCAACAGATTTCTGTATGTTAATCTTGTATCATGCTACCTTGCTGAATTTGTTTATTAGTTCTAGTATTTTCTGTGTGGATTCTTTAGGGTTTTCTATATATAGTATCATGTCATCTGCATATCTCTTTGGCAAGTGGTGTTGAGAAAGCTGGACAGCTGCATGTAAACCAATGAAGTCAGAACATTCCCTCACACCATACACAAAAATAAATTCAAAATGGCTTAAATACTTAAATATAAGACAGGACACCATAAAACTCCTAGGAAGAGAGCATAGGCAAAACATTCTCTGACATAAATCACAGCAATGTTTTCTTAGGTCAGTCTCTCAAGGCAATAGAAATAAAAGCAAAACTAAACAAATGGGACCTAATCAAACTTATGTCTTTGCACAGCAAAGAAGACCATAAACAAAATGAAAATACAACATATGGACTGGGACAAAATATCTGAAAACAATGCGACCAACATAGGATTAATTTCCAAAATATACAAATAGCTCACACAACTCAATAACAAAAAAAGCAAAGAACTCAATCAAAAAATAAGCAGAAGACTTAAATAGACATCTCTCCAAAGAAGACATACAGATGGATAATAGGCACATGAAAAGATGCTCAATATTGCTAATTATCAGAGTAATGCAAATCAAAACTACAATGAGGCATCACATCACACCAGTCAGAATGGCCATCATTAAAAAGTCTACAAATAACAAATGCTGGAGAGGGTGTGGAGAAAAGGGAACCCTCCTACACTGTTGGTGGGAATGTAAATTGATGCAGCCATGATGGAAAACAGTATGGAGGTTACTTAAAAAATTAGAGTTATCACAAGATTCAGCAATCCCAATCCTGGGCATATATACAGAGAAAACCCTAATTCAAAAAAATACATGCACCCCAGTGTTCATAGCAGCACTATTTATAATAGCCAAGACATGGAAACAACCTAAATGTCCACTGACAGATGAATGGATAAAGAAGATGTGGTACTTATATACAATGGAATACTATGCAGCAATAAAAAAGAATGAAATAATGCCATTTGCAACAACATGGATGAACTAGAGATTATCATATTAAGTGAAGTCAGACAGAAAAAGACAAATATCATATGATATCGCATATGAGGAATCTAAAATATGATACAAATGAACTTATTTTATTTGCAAAACAGAAACAGAGTCACAGACATAGGAAACAAACATGATTACCAAAGGGGAAAGGGGAGGGGATAAATTGGGATTAGCAGACACAAACATCTATATATAAAATAGACACAAAACAAGGTCCTACTGTATAGCACAGTGAACTACATAAAATATCTTGTAATAGCCTATAATGGAAAAGAATATGAAAAAGATATATATATATATAAAACTGAATCACTTTACTGTACACCAGAAACTAACACAACATTGTAAATCAACAATACTTCAATTTTAAAAAATAGAATATAGAATGGGGTTTTCTCAAAAAATTAAAAACAGAACTACCATATGATCTAGCAATTCCACTATATATCCAAAGGAAATGAAATCACTATCCCAAAGAGATATCTGCACCCTCATGTTCATTGTAGTTTTATTTACAATAACCAAGACATGCAAACAACTTAAGTGTCTATCAACAGATGAATGAATAAAGGAAACATTATGCACACCCACACACACACACACACACACACACACACACACACACACACTGGACTATCATTCAGCCATAAAAAAGAAGGAAATCCTGCCATTTGTGGCAACACGGATGGACCTTGAGGGCATTATGTTAAATGAAATAAGTCAGATGAAGAAGACAAACACCATATAATCTCCCTTATTTGTGGAATATAAAAAACCCAAATTCATAGAAACAGAGAACAGATTGGTGGTTGCCAGAGGTGGGGTTTGGTGGTGGGAAAATTGAGTAAAGATGGCCAAAAGGTACAAACTTCCAATTATAAGATAAATAAGTTCTGGGGATATATTGCACAGCATGGTGACTATTGTTAACAATACTGTATTATATATTAATATTTGAAAGTTGCTAAGAGACTAGATCTTCAAAGTTCTCATCACAAGAGAAAAAATTATAACTAGTGAGGTGTTGGACGTTAACTAAACTCATTGTGCTAATCATTTCACAAAATATACATATACCAAATAATTATGTTGTACATCTTAAACTTATACAATGTTATATGTCAATTAACCTCAATAAAACTGGAAAAATCATTTTATAAAGAAACTTAATTTAATTTCTTAGATTCTTACAAATATAACAAAGGATCACTGTATAGAATACAAATAAGAAATGAGAAGAAAATTAAAAGCACCTATAATCGCCCATAGCCTTTGTGTATATTTTGGCGTAGAGCCTTCCTGCCTTTATATGAGGTGGCCTGTCTGAGAAAGGTTTAAATCAGGTTGTTACTGGGAAATTTCTGAAGGAGTTGGAGGACAAGAACCATCAGGAAAACAGGGCTCAGGGCCCAGAGAAGGAAGCTAGTAAATAGTTCCTGCAGTCTCAGGTACAGCAGTCCTCAACATCTGCCTGCCAGAAGCCAGGTCTCACCTTGGCAAAGCCAGCATCCAATTCCCTCCCTCTTTGCTCCACCTGGGTATCTGACTGAGGTCCCTCCCTTTCTCTGGCACCTGAAGTCAGAAAGCTGCCTCATCCATCATAGTCCTTTCAATTTCCAAAGCCTCACACCTGTGCCCCTGCTTGTTTGGCCATTCCTCTCCAGCTCTCCAGGTGCCGAGTTGCTGGCAATTGCCTCATTTTGGACCTCTCCCTCATTTGGACATCTGGAATGAGAGGCTCCCTTTTTCTTAAACGTCTACGTAGCATCCAGCTCACTGCTTGCTCGGATCCTCATTCTTTTTTGCTTCCACGGATAATTCTAACACCTGGCTTTCAGAACTAGGACATCCCCATGCTAGCCTGCTGATCTCTCAAAACCAGGTTTTACCCAGAGCCGAACCACACCTACCATCTATCCGGACTCTTATCCAGACCTGGATTTCACAGTCCTAATGTTCATTCAACGTCCACAATAAATAGCTATCAATGTCCCCAGGTTGACACAGGTCTTTTCCACTTCTACCAATAGTCTGATTAGAAACTAAGGACCAAAGACATTTCCAAACCCATATATCTTATATAGTAATTTGTTCTTATTGAGAAGTGGTATCTATTGCCTATCACCAGGAGAAGTCAGAACACTGCTGCCCACTGCATCCTGGTATCTAAGTCACCATGGAAAACGCAACTCAGTCAGGCATTGGAAGGAACAACACTTTACTCGCATAAAAAAGAGACAGAGCATAATCAGCTTGAGGAGTGGGCATTGGTCTCCCATGGCCAGTGGCCATTGGCCTACATGAACCCCTCTTGTGCCGCAGAATAAAGGACCCCATCCTCTACGGGGACAGATGAGTAGTGGGGTTAGCCAGGTACCACATGACACACATGCTTAAGCAGAACAAAGGAGCACACATAGAGTCTGAAACAGGGAAAGAGTTGCCCCCCACAAAGTGACCAGTCCAGCACAGGCTGTGAGGACTCTTGCTCTCTTGGTATGGAAGGTTCCAGGCCCAAGGCCCACTCTTATGAGGATGAGTGAGGTCCAAAGACTGCACACAGGAGACTGCCTTTCCCAATAGTTCTACTTTTCAGAGTTACTCTACTTAGAAATATATTATTTATATTGTCTCTAAGTGTGTTATCATTCATCTTCCAATAGCAATATGAATGTATCTCAGCGACTGGAATATTTTTATAAGATATGGATTTAAAGAATTTTTTTCTGAATTTGTTTTCAGCTCCCACTCTGTATCATATAGATTCACTTAAACTTACCTGGGGCCATACCTTCCCCTCTTCCTGAAAATAGACCATCAACTTGTCATGAAACTGTAACCCAAGTGGGCTGTCACTTACAAGATTATAAACACTAAATGAAATAAATCTCATTGGACAAATTAGAATGATTAGAATCAGAATGATTACATTAGAATCAAAACAGTCAAGTTAAAATTACTGATTAAAATTAAAAATTAGCTATGAAAAATGTTCAAATCAGTGCCTGCATTTAGACTTTGACTAAAACATCTACAAGGTTTCTAGATAGAACTTAAAAAATCAGTCCCTAAGCCAACACCATAACTGTGTTCAATGCCATTGCTATAGTAATGAAGAACTCCTCGGCTGGGCATTTCTAGTTACAAGCAGATAGGGAGCCAGTGCATATAAACTGCCCTCCCCTCACTGAGACATGCTCTCGTCCAGATAGTGAGGGAGATTGGACCACAGATCTGAATCCAAGTGGAGGAAGGGGGACGAGTATTGAATTCCTTCACTGTGCAAATGTTCAGATGGCTTTGGGATATTTACCAAAGATCTTAAGAAACCTGGAAAAGATCATCAAACCACTGGAATGCACTCTTTTTTTAAACATCTTTATTGGAGTATAATTGCTTTACAATGGTGTGTTAGTTGCTGCTGTATAACAAAGTGAATCAGCTATATGTATACATATATCCCCATATCCCCTCCCTCTTGCGTCTCCCTCCCACCCTTCCTATCCCACCTCTCTAGGTGGTCACAAGGCACCGACCTGATCTCCCTGTGCTATGCGGTTGCTTCCCACTAGCTATCTATTTTACATTTGGTAGTATATATAAGTCCATGCCACTCTCTCACTTCGTCCCAGCTTACCCTTCCCCCTCCCCGTGTCCTCAGGTCCATTCTCTACGTCTGCGTCTTTATTCCTGTCCTGTCCCTAGGTTCATCAGAACCTTTCTTTCTTTTTTAGATTCCATATATATGCACTCTATTTTAAATTCAATTTTGAAATCACTTCTTGGAACTACACTAGATAGGAGCACCTTCAAACCTACAGTATATGACCACATATAATTAGGTAAGTACCAGATTTGTTTAGGTTGTAGCAGAATAAATTAATAATGTGATTTTACTGAGTTAGTACATCACTTATTAAAGTCTTGGTCCCCCAAACATCACCAGCAGTGTAACCATCTCCAGGGTGGTTACAGGTTAGCAAGGAGCTAAAAACACAAGTTTTTTGAAACCAGTGAAGAATCAGAGATCTTTGCAATCTCTCAGGAGGTTAATTTGTCCTCGGGCACTATTGAATTAAGCTGAAGAAGGACCTCAAGGGATATGTTTATCACTCCTGCAGTGTTCTTTCAGTGCAAAGCCAGTGACCCAAGAGACAGGAGTGGAGCTCTAGAAAATCATATAGTTTTCCTGGCCAGGAAAGTGGCCCTTGTCCCATGATCTAACACCAACAGCACAATATTCACCCACATAGTAGGGACTGATATACAACAGAGGCTTTTCTTTGTGGCACACAAACACACACAAAAAAATAGGTCTGCTTTTCTTTCACCCTGTTCAAATGTGTGGGATTTCATAGTATGGTACTAGACCAGCTCAATACCTGATGGAAATAACTCAAGAGGAGGATGCAGAGGGAAGACTGAATTCAGAATGCTCTGTGAAAGTACATCTGTTTCATATGAGACACACAATCTGTCTCATTCCAACCTGCATTTCTGGGTCACTTGAGACATTTAAACTGCACTTATAATTAACAGCTATTTTTAAACAGAGAAAAAATAGAGCACTTGGTAAGGTACAAAAGCATTAAAATTGCCCCAGTTTCGCTTTTCAATAGGACACACCACCGCAATATGCTTCAAGATCAAAGAGAGCTCAGAAAAAGAGAGAGAGAGAAAGAGAGACAGGCCGATCAGTGGGGATAAATTGTTCCCATTATGATGGTGTAAGAATAGGGTTCTTTCAATTGAAACAATTTAATAACCACATTCATTACATTGGTGTCCACTTGGTTTTATCCGAGCAGTTTTTGCGTAACTGGGGAGTAAGTTCAATTGAGCTTATTCTCTAGAAATTAAGATGTGCAGGGTTTGACATTCAGAAATTAAGCACTAATAGTCGACCAAGAAGTTGTCTCGAGATTGTCCCTGGATGTAGTGAGATCTGCCTACCACTAATTATGGCAAATGCAAATGCATTCTCTAAAAGACCTGCACCAAATTTTCATTAGCTCATTTAAAGGCAGTTAAGGTTATATTAGGGTGATGATGGGATATCAGAGTCTCCCCTTTGGAATATGTTTATAGAATCACTTTGCAAAGCATCACTTGCATAGCATAAGTATAGCATTGCCATCTGTAAACTTGTTTTTCCCTCAGCTATCAACGGAGGAAATCTTTCAGAGCACTCTTCTAATATTCTGTGAGATCAAGACAACCAAACAGAATCACGACAAACACTGGAAGTGCTGATTTAATGAACAAGGGTATCACTGATTTAGGAGGAAAAAAAATCACTAATTTTCCAGGGTTGACTTCAGCTTTGGATATGTATATACTAGAAAAAGTGGTGGATTTTTTGCCAACCAGCTTTCCTGAGAATGGTTACATTGCCAGTTCTCAACTGCACTATGGAGCATAATGTGTCATTTGAAGTGTAGTTTATCCTAAAGTGCTATTTAAAAAAAGATATTAGGAATGGAGCTGTAGAAATGCATGCAGAAGAAAATCCAGGGTTTACATATGATGTATTAGATATACACAGTCCATTCCTGTTTGCTATCCTCACTCGGATCTAAATCGTGCACAGGAAAATTTAAGCGTACACTAAATCCTCCTTTGTTTTCCTATTACTGCCAAACAAGTGGAGAGTAAAGAATTGTTGAAACATATATTGGGTGGCAACTTTGTAATAGCTGCACTTCTTCTTTTGTTCTTTTTTCCAGAAGACAAAGTGTAAAAACTGAGAAGTTACCCTTACCTCTACAAAAGCTTTTAAAAATGGCTTTTCCAGGGGCAACTGCACTTCTCTCACTAGATCATTTCCCCAGATGGAATTTGCAATATAAAACCACCATAGATTGGCTTATTGAGGAAAGAAGACAGACTTGTACAAATCACTGGGAAGATAAATAAGCTATAGCAATCAATAAATAAAAGCCAGGCGGGGAAAAAAAAAATCAAACTCCGGCATTCCAGACCAATTAAGATGTTATTTACTGCCCATGTGATTGTAACTTAGATGCTCTCCTTCCTTGTTTTCACACCATAGGCATCTGTTTTGCTGAGAGAAAGATATATAACTGATGTGTAAATAGAAAATGATATAGATAGATTTTATGTCCCATAAAACTGTTAATCTGTGCTCCACATTAAATATAAAATACAGTTTTTATTTAGACACTGCACTGGTATAATTAAAATAAAGTATGCTAGCTTTATTTTTTCAGTAGTCATTTCCAACCATAGAGATCAAATAACAGTGCAACAGCAGCATGAAATGTGGTTATAATAGCCTGAGACCACATTTCCTGAAACTAAAACACTGGAGATAATAGTGTGAAGGTACAAATTAAATGCAAATAAAACAGATTCCTTATGGTTGCTAATCCCTGGATTGGGTTTCAGTGGGGAAATTTAGCAGTAGTGGTTAACTTCTTTGTACAGTAATCATTGACACGTTAGCAGTTACATTTTGAGATCATGGATGGAAACTATCAGCGAAGGATTTGAGAAGACTACCTGTCCATCTTTCAGGAAGAGAGTGGAAGTGGCCTGGGGCAAATCAAATAAAAATATACTGCCCAGACTGCCTCCGGGACACTTACGGCACTTGGCAAACAGTCATTGATTTGTTTCCTAATTGATGTACATTTTTGTGGCAACCTACTTTCATTCGCCAGCAGAAGCTCTTTTTGATTTCAGAGGTGTGTCAGCATGTCTTAGCAATATCCCATTTTCTAGGCTGACTGTTCTGAGAACATCTCAGAAAATAACACAAGGGGACTTAACATAGTCGGCTTGTGTTACAACTTCTGGTTTTCCTACACTGTAATAAGCCTACATGCCATGGAGATCAAATGTGGCTGGTGTAATAGAGATGTTTTTTAAACTCAAAAATATGATTTAAAGTAAACGTAACAGAATCACCTTTTCCCTCAGCCCAGTTTCATATGGACCTTACTACTATCGTTCAAAACAGTCGTTGAGCAATTACGTTTCTTGGGATTTTCAAGTACACTGACATGAGTAGCTGTTCTGATGAGATATGGCCTTATTCTAAATAAGTAACTAACTCATGTTTTGGAGATTTCTGGTAAACAACCTCTTTCTAGTCTTTTATAAAATAGCATTTGTCTCGTAATTCTATAATTTGCATCTCTCAGCTTTCAGGACAGTTTTGGGCATGTTACATTCTATACTATTACCCTCTGTAACTACAAACAGCAGTAATAGTGTAAGCAAAACAACTCACTTTCTTCCTCACTTCCAAACACTATCAGAGACTACCCAAAATGTCTCTGCAGTCCCTTCCTTCCTTGAAGCCTTATATGTCTGAAAGAGTCAAGAACTACATTTACACAAGCTAATCCAAACTTCATCCTTTTCCCGTCTTCTCCAAAATTAGGTGCACACAGCCCTAGGGGCACACAAGATGATGCACTGGGGTGCAAAGAAACCATTAGAAGATCTGCTTTTATTTATTTATATATTAAAAAGAAATGAAGTTTTACTACTAGTATATACATTATTAATGTAGATAATATTATAGTTTAGAAGGAAATGTACATATATTGAGGTGCATACTCAAAAACTTTAAACTATTTTCATGCATGATTTTTAAGGTTTGGAGACTACTAGGCTGGCAACTGCTATTAATCCTTCAAATATTAGTATGAGAAAGAATTCTGAAACTCCATGTAGTAAGCACACTAATGCCCTGCTCCCTCTCCAAGGATTTCCAGGTCCTCTTCTCCAGAACCTGTGAATATGATACCTTGTGTGGCAAAAGAGACTTTGCAGATGTCACCTAAGGTATGGGCCTTGAAACGGGAAGAGCATCCTGGATTACGCAGATGGGCCCAATCTAATCACATGAGTCCTCAAAGGTGGAGAACATTTTACTGGCTGCAGTGAGAGAGAGAAAGAGATGTGACAATGGAACAGGGTCAGATAGATGCCACATGAGAAGGATTTGACTCATCATTGCTAGTCTTAAAGACAGAGGAAGGGGCCACAAGCCAAGGAAGGCAGACAGTTTCTAGAAGCTAGGAAAGACAAAGAAAAAGATTATCCCCTAGAGCCTCCAGAAGGAATGCAGCTCTGTCAACAAGTTATCTTAGCCCAGTGAGACCTCTGACCTACAGAACTGCAAGATAATAAACTTGTGTTATTTTAAGTCACTAAATTTGTGGTAATATGTTATGGCAGCAATAAGAAAC
This sequence comes from Balaenoptera musculus, assembly GCF_009873245.2. Taxonomy (NCBI): domain Eukaryota; kingdom Metazoa; phylum Chordata; class Mammalia; order Artiodactyla; family Balaenopteridae; genus Balaenoptera; species Balaenoptera musculus. The sequence goes on from NC_045787.1 coordinate 74,059,355, forward strand.
TTACATACTCCATCTGCCCTAATTCTGAATGCTAAAAGATTAAGACAGATCTAAGTACTACACCAAATGGATTCAAGAACATTTTTTGGTCAATGTCTCCTGAGTGTACATCACTAGGGAACAAACAGCAGCAAAGTATGTTATAAGTTGATGAAATATTATTTGCAAAAAAATGGAAATAGAACAAAAACAAGCTATTTGGTCAAGAAGAGGTAAGAGTTTTCAGATATGATTTTTGCCCATTATCTGAACATTATCTACAGTGCCACCAAATATCAAAAAAGAGTAAAAAAGCCGACCTTAGAATAAGTTGCATTTTCCCCAAAACTAAGGCACTTAGAAAAAATTTAAACCCTTTCCTCAATATTTGAACTTCAGAAGGTAAAATTCCCAGGAATGACAGTATCGTGCTGGAAACATTAATGTGCCAGAATGAAATAATATCACCCTGTAGGAGGTAATAAAGGCATAAATTACGTCAAATTGTATTTGGTTCATGGATGTTACTGTGCTTCTTATGGGCAGATAGAGCTAACAGGCAAAGAACACCTTCTTATCTCCCTCAGAAAATTAAAGTCATGTGCACAAACATCAGTCTAAGAAATTAGGGGACCCGTTTGTGGCAAAATGAAAATGTGCCATGTTATAGATACACCTCCTAAAGATATGAAATCTCTTGTTACAGCAGAATATACTTTTTCTCCTGGTCTTGGTCATCATAGAAAGAACCATTAAGTCATTTACATTACAAGTGGTGGTTCCTACTCCTGTTAGGTAATATAATACACTAAATGAACTTGCTGCTAGGCTATATAGTGCTCCATTATGGACTCTAGCTATTAATTGGTTTGGGGTCATTGGCCATCTCGGTTATTGTGAGGAATCTATTCTTCTTTAAGTAAAATGTTCAAGAGCATCTCCTATTGAAATGGGCCGGTTTCAAACAATATGTACCATTAGCCATGTGCCAATGTACATGTGTATGGGATTCCCTGCATTTATTTATTTAGGATAAGAAAACAGAGTCTATTTTGCAAAGTTTAAAGAAAGTAATTACAGATGCCATTGTGTACCAAAGTTGTTTAAAAGTCTGAAAAAAATGTGGCATGAGGAAAATGCAAAACTCTATAAGCCACATTTTGATTTAACCCTTTTGGAGCTAAAGCACTAAGGGGGGAAAGCTGCTTTTCTCTTCTTTGCCCCTGTTTGAAGATGCATATAGATGACACCGCAAACAGAACCATCTCTTTTGCTACAACCTGGGTAATAATGTGCTCAATTAATCTATACAGCATAGAGTCATCCTCTCAAAAAGTAATTTACTTCTTTAAAAACCGGAAGGAAAATAAATATCGTGCAGTAAAATTGTTGAGTAACGGAATCTATCTGGACATTTCACAAAACATTTCATTATGCTGACAATTCCCAGAAGTGCTCTCAAGAGTGCTTTAAGCTGAGGATTACTGCACTGGAGCTGATGGACTTTTTTTGTAGCCCCTTTAAAAGGCAGTGAACCATTTTTCTATTTTATTTAAATAATGCCCCTTAAAATGGATTTTTAGAGGTATAATAACTTCTTAAGAGTCAGTTATGCTAAACAGTTTCTCTTGATAGAAATGTTGTAAAACTCGTTAACTGCACAGTTTCAGATGCCAGCTTGGTGAACACTAACTGACATGTGAATGACCAGAGTTAGTAAGATAAATTGCAATAGTTGTCGTTATCACACAGCTAGCATTGCACAAGCTGGAGGCCACAAGGGTCTCCAACCTGACAGAAAATTACTTCAAGATGAATGAAAAATGCTTGTTTCTCTTTATTAGTTTTTAGAGAACAATGAAAATGTTGAACTGTTTACAGAGGGCTGATTAAATGTGGTCAGCGGGGCCACATCCCTACTGCTAACTGTCGGCCTCACCCTCCCACTCGCCCTAACCTACATACTCACACACCACACCGTTCCAAGCGCCCGTCCCCACCCTTTGCTCCCTGCCACGTGCATCTCCTTAGAGGCTATTACGGCTGCACATCTGTGTGAGAAGTGTGCTCAATCTGACATCTGACATTCCACTGCTGCTCGGTGCTGCAGAGGCCTTTGTTAGGTAAAATACTGTTGTCAAGCCTAACAAGCAGGTCATGCAATTTGCTGGACACTGCGGCAGAGAACAGCCCAGGATGAATTGCTTCAGCTTCAAACAATGCCCAGTTCCATATTGGAATACATATGTACTTCTTTCATTGTGCCGCACTACAAAAAGTCATGACATTCTGGTTTTTTAAGGCTTTAATTAAAAAAAAAAATGTTTCTAGGGTTAGACTACCACAAAATAGCCTTTTTTTGTTGTATTAGGATAACTACTGTCTTATGGCTAAAGGAAACGGCATGAAGTGCTTTAATTGGCATTTGTGGTTTAAATCCCATTTATGTTTTACCAGAAAGCACAGTGAGAGGAAAGGCACTAGCTACTATTTCAGCTGACTGTTTGGTGTACTTAAAGGGGTGGTCAAAACCAGGGCGTTTAGGAGAAAGATTCTCACTTCGTATTTCCACAAAGTAAACAGCCCTTGATGGAAAGAAATATGAGAACTCATTAATAAGCATATGCCAAGCAGGAAGAAAAGTTTTTTTAACCAGACCAAGCCAAATGAATCAGATCCAGAACATGTTTTGGTAAAGTAAAAAATTAAGGAGAAGCAAACCACTGCCATTTCAGCTCAACAAACAGCTTTCCATGGCCCATCACCTTCCTCACTCCTAACCTCTCCCTCTCACACACACACACACATCAGGGAAATAAACAGTAATAGGGAGCAGTTCAAATGCTATTTGTGGCATTCTGACACAATACAGAGTGCACACCCATAATGTGCAAGCAGGATTCTCTTCCCCTCTGTGCAGAACATGCATTCTGAGCCTATTATGTGTATAAACAATGGCATATGTAATTACCTTTCTAGGGTGGCAATTATTCCTCAGAATCAACAACCAGACTTAAAGCATGTTCCCCCAGAAGACATTTGGGGATCAATTCTGCATCAATTACATCTGGCTTTGATTTATCACATGGTGTCAGGCTATGTTAAAAAAGAAAGTTTACCAAAAAAAAAAAAAAAAAAGGATATGAGGTAAAGGCTAAAGGTTTGGCTCAAATTGGTTTGTTTCCAACTTTGCTTTCTCCCAATTGCTCTGCCCTCCCCCACTCTCAAAACAACTGTGATTTGCTGGGTTTTATCCGTTAAGACAGTTTGCTGTTCAGGAATACTAAATGCAATGAATCTAGACTATGTCCAGAGTTGAACTGTCCCCCACCCCCAAGCAGTGGGAATTTCCCCTGGGATGCAGCAGAGGGTAGGGGTTAATAGTTCAGGCTTTGGAATCTAAGAGATCTGGACTTAGATTCCCCATGACTTAAGATACACGCCTGTGCAATGGATAATACCCACTTCAAATGGTTGTTGTGTGGTTTAAATGAGATAATTAAGAGGCTCTGTGAAAAGCACTAAGCTCAGCACCTGGCACATCATGAGTACCCACTGAATAGAATGATTGCTCTTCTATTGATGGACAACCCAGAGGAGGAGAAGCTGAGCAGCCCCGCCCCTGTGCAGGGGAAGCAGAGTGGATGTTGGTATGAATGACAGGGCTGAACTGGTGAATCCAAGACACCAATTAAGAGGACCAGTGGACTAGACAATATACGAAGTATCCAGCTGATCTGGACTCATTCTAAGTACACTGAGGTAAACTACAAACTAATAGAGGTGCTACTCTGTTAGCAAGACCCCTCTGTCCTTTACAGAGCCTTACGAGCCACAGATGAAAAAAGCTACTTTACGTGCCTTGATCACCAAATATTTACTGAACACTTATCTACTGTGCACCAGGCACTGTCCTAGGTACAAGGAATACAGACGTTGTCCCTCTAAAAAATCTCCCAGAACAGTAAATAGATATCTACAATTTAGTACACTACAGGTTCATAACTCAGACTTCCTGGAAGCTACTTCATGCAAACTGAAAGTTTATATGATTCATCCTTAATAGGATGCATTGCCCCACCCCCAAACTCCTGATGGTGATACTGGATATTGGTTAACATAACCAATATCCAGTATCACCATCAGGAGTTTGGGGGTGGGGCAATGCATCCTATTAAGGATGAATCATATAATTAAAGTCATTGGTCAAATTAGAGTTATTCCTTAATGAGGAGCAAAATAAAAGTTTTTAGAAATTAAATAAAAAGGAATGATTTGAAAATTCTCCATAAATTCTTTAGGGAGCCATATAATGCTCCATTCAAAGAACACTTTACATCCATTTTATAGGGAGCAACGTTGTTTATTAAATGAGAGAAACAGCACTGACACAGTTCATTTCTCAAACAGCACATAGTGCTATTGGCAGCTTAATTAAGAAGTCTGTTGATGATGTTAAAAAAAAAAAGCTGGCACATTTTCAATTCAAATGTGGACACTACTCAAGACAAAGACATGTCTATTGTTGGCTCATACATACTAAAATGTGTCACAGACACCATGTCTACAGTCATATTAGCATCTTAACACTGGAAAACTCATGATTTATTCCCAGATCAGAAGTAATTTTTTGGAAAAATTGTATAGTCATCCAACTTATGGAATACAGACAACACAATGAATACTGAAATAGCCAAATTTTCATACAGAGCCTTTGTTCAGGTCTGTCTTGCTCCTTCCCTGCACTTTCTTGGGTCCATGAACAACACCCCCAAGCTTGAGGCAAACCTTTCCCTTCTCCATGCTAATAACTCACTTGGAGAGGCGGGCCCCTAGGGCATTGAAGGCAGAGGCCTATAGAGACAACAGATTTAATTTACCTCCCTACTTTCCAAGAAATGTACAAACACAATATATTTCTCCAATATACAATCTACACCTAAGGGGGAAAAAGGATTTATGCAAATTTGCTCCAACTATAATGTATTAATATCTCTAAAGTCTCCTGAATGTACATGGAATCAATAAAATGGGTCCTAACTATCAGAAGTCAAAAAAAAATGGAATTAAGATGTCCTGACTTGCCCACATTAGGAATTTTGTTTTGTTCTGTTTTGTATTAAAGAGATTTAAAATACTTACAGAATATACTTTTCCATTTGTTTCCTGTTTTAGGGACATGTTGAAGAGCAGAAGAGCAAAAAAAAAAAAACAAACAAACAAAATGTATGCCCTGAAACTGATTGTAAATCCACTGAAGGCAGGGACCACATCTTATTTGTCTCCTCATTTTCCCTCCCCTGTTTTGTACAGTGATTCACACATAGTAAGTACTCAATTAAGTTGAAAAGGCAATGCATGTTTCAATTCACTTTAATTTGGAGGGGTTGCATTGATTTAAGAAAGAGCTGAGACTAAAAGGAGAGGTTCAACCTTTCCTGATTTCTGGCTGGTGAGGCACACTGTCTTGAAAAATTCCTTTGCTGAAGCTTGCATAACGCTGGCATCATTAACTGCTGGTCATTCACTGCGGCATTCTATCTATCTATCTATCTATCTATCTATTTATTTATCTATGGCTACGTTGGGTCTTCGTTGCTGCACATGGGCTTTCTCTAGTTGTGGCGAGCAGGGCTACTCTTCACTGAGGTGCGCGGGCTTCTCATTGCGGTGGCTTCTCTTGTTGCGGAGCACGGGCTCTAGGCGCGCAGGCTCAGTAGTCGTGGTGCATGGGCTTAGTTGCTCCGTGGCATGTGGGATCTCCTGGACCAGGGATTAAACCGTGTCCCCTGCATTGGCAGGTGGATTCTTAACCACTGGGCCACCAGGGAAGTCCTTCACCGTGGCATTCTTAATGTCTTGATTTGTTTCCATTTTTGCTGACGGTAACAAGATGATTCTCCAACAGTTGCCTTTCCAAAAAGAAAATGTGAAAGGTGATCTGAAGCCGGTATTCAGCGAAGCGGGTATTCAGTCTATCTCCATCCTACAGACAGTACACCTGTGAACAAAATGGAAACAAATTATTAACCTAAGCCTTTTGAAGAACAACTTTTCAGAAGTACAATGGTTGGTCTTTTGTTGATCGCTAAAATTATTTAGTTCAACATTTTAAAAACACAACCAGGATCTTTAATGGTGATAATGCTGTTTAAAGTTTTCTTTCTTTACCTTAAATAATGACTTTGAAATCCACACCACCCCCAGGCACAGATCCAAGCCTAATAAAATCAGAAATACCACATATCTGTGCATTTTGAAAACTAAGGTTCCTTCCCTACCCAGGTAAAGATTCTGTGTGTTTTCCCTTGCCTTGATAAACAGGAATAAAACCCCTCATGAGATTCTGAGCCCTACCCCTTCATGAACAGTAAAGTTCCTGCCTACATCCCATCAGGTAGCACCAAAGTGTCTGGCTGGGAAACAACAGCTGCAGATAGAGAAGCCCATTGTGAAGCAATTTGGGCAGGCAGGAGCACACTTTCTTCAGCAAAGGCTCTGAACTAACCAGGTGGGTAAAAGAAGAATGCATGAACACTTCAAAATCAGCTCCATGGCAAATGCCACATGAGAGGAGCCTGGAAGGATCCAGGTAGGTCCCACCTTAGGCTTTTCAGTCATACTCATGCACGTGTATATTAGTAACACAATCTTAGACCAGGAAAGAAAGACATCTTTGCAAGAAACATTTTTACTCATTTACGTGCTCATGGGCTACTGTCTCTCTGAGATGTCCCACTGCAGTGGGATATAAAGCAAACCAATACTCAAGTAAGATTAGCCTTAACACAATTTATTAACTAATTTATTTTATTTATTTGGGTTTCTAAAAATTGGTCAAAAGTAATTGCATATATGTTTAAAACACCTTTCAGCTCATGAGCAAAAATGTCATACTACATGAGCATTTAAAATCCACCTAGAGTCATTTTAGGTTCTTCCTTCTCTATCCATTACATCAAACTTGTCACTGAAGGCTTTTACTTCTTCATTTGAAATGTCTTTTGCAGACCCCTTTTCTTCTGAATTGCTACTAAAAGTTCCCTGCTTTGTCAGGCCCTAGTCTCCTCAGCCTGGACTACGACAGCCTCCCAGCTATGCCAAGGTCTCCTCTACGGCAGTCTCCACTCCTTCCAAGTGATGCTACTTCCGCTGGGCCTCCACTTCAGCCATTCATTCCAAGATCCCTCTGAGCCAGGACCCCTGAAATCTCCACTTAAGAGGTTCAGTGTAGCTGTGACCTTCAGCCCATCATCAAGCAGGCAAAAGAGAAGCAAACTCAGCCCCTTTTTGGCCACAATGCACTGAATTGCAGAGTTTACTCTAAACTGCTTCATCATCATTTTTCCCTTTGTTTCCCTACCAACCCCAGACATGCTGGCCCAATCTTCAAAACTGCTTCTGCCACCTAAAGGGGTGGGATAGGGAGGGTGGGAGGCAGACAGAAGAGGGAGGAGATATGGGGATGTATGTATATGTATAGCTGATTCACTTTGTTATACAGCAGAAACTAACACACCATTGTAAAGCAAATATACTCCAATAAAGATGTTAAAAAAAAAAAAAAAAAAAAAAAAACCTGCTTCTGCACTGACTAGCTTTCCCATTTCCGACAAGGCTTTGTGCCTTGCCCAGAACCCAAATATTCTTGACGAGGACCCTGATACAACTTTTCCCCAGATTCTATTTCAGGACTCCAGCCACTGGCTGGGATCTGGCTGTGAATAAATTGCCCACTGCCATGATACCACTATTCCTGACTCCGAATCTCACCTGCTGTGTACATTCTAGTTGCCCAAATCTCCTGCTGAATTGCATTTCCTCAGATCCAACAGCTTCCCTGAACCAGTCCCAAGGTCATCACATCCTCTTGGTCTCTGAGGACTGGACTGCTAGCTAACCCTAGTGCAGCCAGGCTCCCAGACCCTGATACACCTAGTCTTCACTTCCTGCTATTTCCTGGCAACCTATGTTGCTGAGGTTCTGCATAGGAGCCCCCTTTTCTCAGCCTAGACAAATTAAACACTATAATGTTTTTATAACACCTATCTTTTTATTCATTTATTCAATTAGTCAGTCATTTATTAATTTATACTCACTTCATTCCATAAAAAAATAACAAGGTTAATACTAAGTTTAAAAAAAAAAAAACTTACATGATTACCTGTAGCCTAACCACAGCCTGATTTCTGAAGTTTTCCACTTCATTTCCTAGTCTCCAACATGAAGTCTCTGCTTCAGGCATACAAGTCTACTGACCTCTAAGCTCATTCTGAATCTTTGTTCACCCCCTCTTTTCTTCCTTCTGAATTAGCTCCTTTCATCCTTTGGCATCTCACTCATGACATGATCTAAGAAGCCTTCCCCAAGAAACAAATTCACTTTACCTTTCCCTTATCTGGATTCCTCTGGAATAATCAATATCACACAGTTTAAGTGTTTGGTTTTCACTAAATGTTTCATATACATTAGCTCCCCAGACAGACTGTTAGTCTTTGAGAACTGGGATAAAGGCCATGTCTTGTAGTTGTTATGGTGCCTCCAAAGTACTTGATGTTGACCTCTAACAGGAAGGCAAAGCTCCACTTCCACCCTTACTCCACTCCCCAGCCCCACAGCCATGGAGGAAAAGAGACCAGGTAACTGAATCAAGTTACTGGATTCAACCTTAAAAGGAGGTGGAGCTTTTGGTGTATTGAGAGGAAAATTTAAAGTTTTAACCTGTAGGCTTCTGTGTTTTCTTTGGAGTTGTCTCTTGTGGTTCTCACTCTCTTTGGACTGCTTCTATTTCCATGTGGCCAATGAGGCAAAAGAGGTCCGGAACCACCTCCCACTTCAGACATGCTCCTCAGCTACCACCTACCCCCAACCCAGATAAAGCCTAGGGCAGAATAATTAGACCAGCTCTAACTTAAGCCTTTCCTTTCTTTTTTTCCTTCTGCCTCATATAGCCACTAGTGAAATATGATCTAAAGAGCAGGACCCAGGAGTAAGGGACCAAGGAGGCTTATCTGTGTGCAAGACACAGTATTTCCAAGCAGCTCCATAATGGTAGCTGAGCTCATCAGGAACTGCGTTAGGTTTGAGGGAGAGGTGAGGGCAGGGGGTAGGGCAGCACCCAGGTAATAAATAAGAATATATGGGGGCTTCCCTGGTGGCGCAGTGGTTGAGAGTCTGCCTGCCAGTGCAGGGAACGCGGGTTCGAGCCCTGGTCTGGGAGGATCCCACGTGCCGCGGAGCGACTGGGCCCGTGAGCCACAGCTGCTGAGCCTGAGTGTCTGGAGCCTGTGCTCCGCAACAAGAGAGCCCGCGGTAGTGAGAGGCCCGCGCACCGCGATGAAGAGTGTCCCCCGCTTGCCGCAACTAGAGAAAGCCCTCGCACAGAAACAAAGACCCAACACAGCCATAAATAAATGAATTAATTAAAAAATAATAATAATAATAATAATCTTAAAAAAAAAAAAAAGAATATATGTGTATGTACTTGAGGTCTAACCTATGTTTATCTCCTCCCACTATTGTAGCCCCAGGGGATACCTGGATAAAATTCTGTGGGTCCATCTCAACATAAGTACTAACCTAAGCATATGCTGAATAAATACTTGTTAATTTATTTTTCTATAGTAAATGTCTAAACTTTATCAGGAGAGACCAAGAATTTTAGGAAATTTTGAAGTTCTGGGTCAGAGTTTTTTATGATTTATGTATTAAATACCTGCCTGACTCAAAAGCTTAAAGTAATTTTTTTTTCTATAAATCCATTTCTCTACAAACACAGGTCTTACAACACAGATCTCTGAGTCTGAGATCTTTTTGAGAGTGAGGATGCAAGCAAGACAGATCCTGGGGGTTTTACAAGGCTTTCTGCCAAAGATTAAAGCAAGTGGGCTTCTTCTAGTGTGAAATTTTGAATTAGCACTTAGAGATGACCAAAGTCCACTGTAGAATCATGTAATATTCATATCATGTATTTTGAATATTTAAACATATCACATACACACACTATATATGTGCATATATACATAACCTTGATATATACTACTTGGAAAGAAATGGAAAATGGATGCAGGTGTATTCCAAAGTCATGAGATCACTTGTCACTTGTCCAAGTCTGAAACAATGCTCTTAACTGGCATATGAAACAGAGACTGCCAATTGTCCCCTAATACCCATTCTCCTCTTTTTCCTTTATTAATAGAACTCCTGAATGTTGAAAGGTACATGACCATAAAGGTTATATTTTCAAGCCTTCTTGGCAGCTAGGTATGGCTAGTAGGATGTGAGCAGAAGTTAGGGGTGCAACATCTAAGGAATGCCTTTAAAGAGGATGCTTATAAATCTTCAGACATATGAATGAAGCTAACAAGCAGGGATAGCAGAATAGTAAGATAGAAGTTTATTTCTTCCTTACTCAACAGTCTACACATAAGCAGTCCAAAGCTGATATGGCTGATACGGCACCTCCACTGTGTCAGGGATCTCCTTCTAGCTTGTTTAAGCTACTATATTTCAGTGTAGGTTAGGCTGCTATAACAAATACAGCACTATAATCTATCTCTGCTACTTACTAGCTATCCACCCTCGGACAAATTATGGACTTGTTTCTAACATGAGGGTGTGCCTTTTTTTTTTTCTTCCCATTATATCCCCCGCTTCTAGCACTGTTTGCATACAGTAAGCATTCAATAAAAATTAGTTATTACTGCTGTTCCTGTTGTTATGCCAAATCTAGACAAATAATGCCATACCTTAACAACTAACCATTAGATACTTCCAGTAAAGATCTGAAATAACACAACTAGTCAACATGGCGTACATTACAGTGATCACATTTTCTGACCCAAACTTAGAAAACATGGTCTGACAAAAGGTTTTTTTCTGACTTGTGAATTTAGTATTATGAAAATTTGTATATGCTAAACCATTGGTTGCCAACTTAATAAACTGACTTCACTTTTCTACAATTACCTGCCTAAATTGGTCAGCCCTGGAAAGTCAAGCCATATAGCCCCAAGAGTATTATTGGTTCTGTCCCCTCTAGTTTTTATTACAAAGTTCCACTGCACATGCATATGATGCACAAAAAAAACCTGATTACTCATTTATGGTTGTGAATTTGTATTGTAATAGTTCAGAATCTCCAAAAAATAATTCTTATATTTTTCCCAAGGAAGAAGAACACTTCCTGCTTCTACAAAAATAGCATGGATGAGAGTTTTCAGTAAAATACATTTCTCCTACTGACGAGCATTTAATACACACACACACACACACACACACACACACACGCACCCCTGGCTGCTTGGATTTCACCACAAGTGGTACCATTTGCCAGTCATCGAAGTAATTCAGTCTGATCTGTTGAGGTGATGGATTCTGACAACCTACGTAAGCCTGTCATTAAGGGGAGGATAGATTATAGTCTCCATTCAGGACATTATCGTGCTTACATTTCTCATCCATACAGCCTATGAACCATAAGGGGAAAGCAAGAAGATGGAAATAAAGTTGAACAAGGACTTACTGCTTCTCTCGCCAATGAATGATATGAGCAGATCACCAGTCCACACTTTCTACTACGTATATATAAAGTTCTATTTCTTTCTGGCTAATATAAAGACCTTTTACAAAGAACAAAATGATTATGCACAAAAGTGACTATTCAGTAATTTAAATCTACCTTGAGACCTTGTGCTTCCACTTTTAAAATATTATTTTTTCCTCTTTCACCCTATGTATTTAGCCATTTTGCTTCTCTATAATTTTTTTACTTACATACTTAAAATTCTCATCTAGAATGGAGATTATATCTCGAATGAAATTCATTAATTAGGTGAACTGAAAAAGACAAGTCTGAATTAATGAAAAGTCTACACTATGGACTATTGTCAAAAAGATCATGATAATAGCAACAGCTGATGTTTGAGAGTTTACAACATGAAAATCACTGGGCTGAATACTTTACAAGCATTATCTCATTGAATCCTTACAAAAGTCCTGGAGCAGGTATTACCACCCCATTTTTACAAATTAGAAAACAAAACCTGAGAGATAGTAAGTAACTTGCCTAAGGCCACATAGCTAATGAGTGATAGAACTACTTTCAAACCTTAGTTTGTCTGACTCCAAAGTTCATGTTCTTTACCACCACACCAAACTGCTGGGGTTTCCCTTTAATCAATTATAATAATAAAGCAATATCTCAGATTAGGTTAACAAAACTCTGAAGTGCCGAGGAACCCTGCCTTACTTAAAAAAATAAGAAGTATTTGAAATTAGCTCACCAATTATTTTAGATTGGTAATAATTATCTGCCATTTATGAAGTACATACCAGGCACTTTGTATTAAATCTAACCCTCACAGCAACCCCATAAATTAGATAAATGTCTCCATTTTATAGATGAGGGAAAAGATACTCAGAGAAGCTAAGTAAAATTTGTCTAAGGTCACAAAACTAGTATGTGGCACAGTCTTTGCACTCTGCCATCTCCACACTACCTTATTACCTCTCCAGCAAGGCCTCTCTCTAGAGTGCTAGAAAAGGCTGCTTTAAAAAGTAAGAGTGCCATTCCCCTGTGATTATATGTATACTATTTATTAGCTCAGCAAAGCTTTAGTTCACAGACAAAGCAAAAGTAAACTTTAACCCAGGCCCTGCCCTCATTATCATAAATTCCAAATTTAGTGAGGTCCACGTTAATGGGTTTTACTGTGTATAGAAAAGAGTTTAATAGTCACTTAGCCCTGCTCTATCTCCATTAACAAATCTAAAAAGCCACACAAAGGTGAAGGAAGGAAGAACAATGACCTCAAAACTAAAACAGATAAAAAGTGCCTGTAATTAGCACTCTAGAAAAAAGTCATAATACATAGCATATGCCAACACCACAATACAGTACATATGCCAATATGTAACAACAAGTGCAACCCTACAAGTGTAAGTGCTCTATTCATCAATTAAAGAAAATTAATCCTAATCAGATGTTCATATTAAGGAATACAGCCATAGCAAATCAGCAATAATAATTAAAAGTCCATTTCAAATCTCTTTGGTGAGCAGTGAAATGATCTGACATAGCCAGGCTGCCTGATCCTTTTTGCAGTGTTGTATAAATGTGCAATTAGGTGAAAATTCCTAGCTGTTTAACATGGTCGTCTTTACTACTCACGCTGCAGTTGTTTCTAATGAAGACATGCTTCCATGTGCACTCCAAGTGGGAAAAATGTGTAAGTTGTAACAGTCAAGAACATGTCCGCTCTGAGAGACAAGTCCATAATACACAGGGTTTTGCCACAGAGGTCATCATGGTGTTGCAAAGATTTTAAACAAATCGTACCTGCTTTGGAGTGGGCTACCTGAAACAGTCAGGATCCCACAGCTCTGTCACGTTACATCATGTTTTTTGTTTTTCTTTTCTTTAGGTCAGCTTGTAAATGAGTTGTCACGTGCCTCTCTGCAAGGGAAATAGCCTTGGGACACAAGTGAAATAATCCAGGTGAATGGCAGCCCAACTATGTGTTCAGGTATGATGCACTGTGGGGTAGGTGGTGGAATCAGATTTAAGATCATATGTAGTCTGGCTAGACTCTCAATAGGTCACCTGCTTCCTAGTGATAGAGCCAAGGCTTAAAGTAGGGGCCCGTTAGCTGAGGGCCATCTTAAGGGATAGGTTTGCAGTCTTGGACACCCAGAGTGAACTAACCTCCCATTGCTACTCTACATGAAGTACAAGGTGCTAACTTCCCTACTATATGAATGTTAATTGATCCAACTATCTGAAACTGCCATAACTCTGATAATGCTGCATCTTGTGTTGCTTGACTGGCGTGCAAACCAGGCTCACCAAAGTATATATTACTTTAGGATTCTGTCTTTCACTTTAACTTCCAACTCACTCAGCCACAGCATCATAACTATTACTGTTTCTTTTACAGTTGATTTCAAGTCATTGTAAGGCATTCCTGAAAAAGAGCATGGAGTCTCGTTCTCTGAACTTTTCAACGTCAGAGTGAGAAGAAAACATCCTTCCCTGTGAGCATGGGATAAACTCTGAGTTCTCTCAGAATCCTTCCCAACCTATGAGTCTCTGATTGTTATTAATCAATTAAATCTTAAGAGATAGCCAGCAAGTCCACTTCTAGGAATCTTTCCTACAGAAATACTAGTACAAGTTTATAAAAATAAAAACACTACCATGTTCACTACAACATTGTTTGTAATTGCAAAAATGTGAAATGATCTAAATGGCCAGCAGTTGAAGAATGGTTTATTAAAGACCATCCAAACCAAAGAACACCATGCAGCCATTAAAAATAATAAGATATGTCTTGAGAAAAGGAATATTTCCTGCCATATCAGTAAACAAAGGATGGCACACTCATCAGCGATTGCAGTCCTCCACTGTGAGCCCCCGTGAGCCCTGAGGAAACTCAGGAAGAAAAGAATACCTGCCATCTAGCAGCCATCAGACTGTAGCCACTCCCTACAGTGGGCCCTGAGGAAACTCAGCATGTGAAAACACAGGATACTGGCCCCAGATAGCTGAGGTGCATATCAAAGGAATTATTTCAGTGAGCCCAGACTCTTGCATCTTCCCATACATAGAAAAGCACTAAATTCCTTAACTTGGGATATCTCCTTTTCTTTAATTTACAATAATCTTTTGATGTTCCTGACTACCTGCCCTTTGTTACAAAACTTCTGTATAACCTGGCTCCCCCAACTCGCCTCCTCAGAGCAGTTCTCTCAGGGTTACTGGAAATGCTGTCTCTGGGGCTTGAAGTCCTAAAAATTCCCACTGAATAAAACATAACTCTCAACTTTTAGGTTGTGAACAATTTTTTAAGTCCACAGTCTCTTTTGACATGAAAAGGAGTTCAGTGAATAAAGGAAGATGCAGAACAAAACATATAGTGTGTTACCATTTGGGGGGAAAATACAACTGTGTATGTGTATAAATAAATATATATATGGAGAATGTGGAGATATATGAAACAAAAAGATCTGTTTTAGAGAGCTATAAGTATAAATATATAGCTATGTATATTTGTTATGTGACATTCAGGTAAAAGTATTTCTACTATATACGTATACATACACACATTTGCACATGCATAGAAAAATCAGGAAGAATAAGTCAGCTTGGGCTGCTATAAGAAATACCATGAACTGGGTGACTGAAACAACATTTATTTCTCATAGTTTTGTTGGCTGGGAAGTCCAAGATCAAAGTCCTAGTAGATTTGGTTCTTGGTGAGGACTTGCTTATAGACAGCCACCTTTTTGCTATATCCTTACAAAGTGGGGAAAGAGAGAGAGACAGAGGAACCAAGCCTCTGGAAAGTGAGATCGGGAAAGGAGGACTTTAACTTTTTACTTGTACACATTGTTGTATTTATTTAGATTTCTAAGCAATTCCCCAACATTGAGACACCCTTCCTCTCCTGCATTCCAAACAAGTTTAGAAGTAATACAAAAATAAAACAGATGAGAGGCTAGAATATAACCTTTATTACTTACTGATTGAGACCAGGGTGAAGGAAGTAGCTTAGTGTGAAAGCCAAAACAAGCCTAGCTGTCTAAACTACAGAATCAGGCCATCTCCACAAGCCAAGCCAGTGCTGGGCTGGGGTGGGCTCCCAGCCTCAGGGAGAATGTGGCTCTCAGTAGGCAGGCCCTTCTACAGCTAGAAGGAGGGTGGCAGTAAGCTGAGCTGGCTCACTTATTTACTCCAAATTTACCCATTAGGTAAGTTGCTCTCCTTCTAGAGCAGAGTGAGAAAAGTGGTCTGTTAAGAAGGAGTATAATCTTTGTCTGAGAAAGTAGTAGTGGTGGTGGCTCAATCTACCTTGCAATAGGTTAAAGAGTAAATGGTGAGAAGCCAGAGCAAGAAAGTAGACAAGTCAGGAAGAACTGAAAAGAAAGGAAACAGAGTAGGGAATTTAGGAATGGTTTGTTTTTTTTTTTAAGGATGAAGCAAACAAAATGTCAAATGTGGAAAGTAGAAGACTCAAAATAATTTACAGCAAGAATCTAAGCACAGTGGTGGAATCATGGACACAAGTGAAGTTGGATGCCTCTTACTGAGACATAAGTAAAAGGGAAGAAAGAGGAAAAGCCACAGTGATTTGAGGCAGAGTTGAAGGAAAAAATTGAGTTCATATCACAGGATCAGCTTTATAAAAAGGTAGAGATATTCTAGGGCTACAGCCAGACAACAAAATTAAACTTGCAAAGTGCCACAGGATTGGCTGTACTAAAGTCATGACAAAACTCAGAAGAACCAAGACCTACCTGTAAATGTTTTATCATACTGTGAAACCTTTGAGAAATTATGTGATCTACTATTTATAAGACACTGCTTAGATTACACTGATGTATATATACTCTACATCATTCAACATCATGCATCATAATATTACTGATTCACGTGCTCCTTTGTCCCTGGGAACACTAAGGAATAAGGTTTTGAAGAATAACAATGGTTTAAGCTTGACCAGCCCCGTGCAATTTTTCATTGCAGTTCTGGCTACCATTACACCATATTCCCCAAATCACAGCACAGTATAAAGTAAAATGAAACAGACCAAAGAAACTGGTGGAAAGATTCATAGTCTAAAAGTCTGGCTCCATACTTTTAACTGATAGAGACTAAAATTTCTGCACTGGAAAAAGTTTCTGTTTTCACTGATCTATTTTCATGCCATGGTTTCAATGGCCACAAAGGTCCTTCTGGTAAACAGATTCTTCTGGTAAACAGTTTTCTGTGAGTTTAAAAAAAGATGGAAAAGCTTTATATCTTTCAACAGTCCCCAAAGTTATATCCTTCATCAGGTTTTTAAGTTACATTCCTAGTCTCCATGCCTCAGTGTGGTTTGATTTTACAACCAGCTGCCCTCTCTTAACTAGCAGTTTTGTTTTTTGTTTTTTTTTTTTTTTTAATTTATTTTTGGCTGTGTTGGGTCTTCGTTTCTGTGCGAGGGCTTTCTCTAATTGCGGCAAGCAGGGGCTACTCTTCATTGCGGTGCGCGGGCCTCTCACTGTCGCGGCCTCCCTTGTTGCGGGGCACAGGCTCCAGACGCGCAGGCTCAGTAGTTGTGGCTCACGGGCCTATTTGCTCCGTGGCATGTGGGATCTTCCCAGACCAGGGCTCGAACCCGTGTCCCCTGCATTGGCAGGCAGATTCTCAACCACTGCGCCACCAGGGAAGCCCCTTAACTAGCAGTTTTTGACATCATTCAGGTTTTGTAAAATGTGTGCTACAGCCCTTACTTGGGCTTCTCGGCTGCTACTGAAGTTATAGGGCACTTGGCTAAGTGTGGAGGCTGGCACCAGAGAGGATCCATAATGGTGATTATCATGCAAATCAGCCTGCTGCAACTCCAGCTCCTCCGGAGGACTTCCAGAGCTCGGCTTCCCCCCGTCGCTTCATTGTCTCCAGGATAAAGCGAGCCGTCTTAGCTGCTAACACTGGACGTGACTGAGGTTGGTTCTCCTGACAGAGATTAATGGGCAGCAATGAATCTTTCACTTGGGGTAGAAATACGATTTTATTTAAGAAAATAACCATACATAATTGGGCTGCTGTCATTTTAAATTTTAATGGTGAGAGTAACATGGAGGCTTCTGGAACTTTAAATTACAACTTTCAGAAGCTTCACACTGAATCTTTCAATTATTCTCTGTAAGTGCCTTCTCAAAGCATGTGCCACCATGACACTGATATCACAATTCAAATCTGAATTCAAAACTGACGGCAAGGCTATATGAGCTATGTGCTGGCGTGCTGGCTGCCTCATTTTATCTTCGAACATCTGACGAGGCGAATCAGGAGGCACTCTCCCAGGGCCCAGCCAGCTGTTTCCCAAATATTCAAATACCCTGGCCTGCAGAAGAACCTTTCAGATTTCCCCACATAAAAATTCGTGAAGACCCCCTATTCTTCCCATTAGTCTCTGGCTCACCTACATCCTTTCACACAGGCCCGCCTGACTCACTCAGCTAAGTGGCCGCTCTTGCAAGCTCGTTCGCTCACTCACCTCTCGGGTTCCCCCACTCCAGCAACTGGATCCAGTGTGCTGCAGAACGGCAGCTAGTTCAGACAAAACCATGGGGGAGAGTTTTTCAAGTCTGCATTTCCATTGAAGTGGATCTGAAAGAGGGGCTGAGCTGATATTTGTAGTAGTAGGAAGACAGAGAGCAAAGAGAGTATGTGAATTTTATTTAAAATACATTCATTAGACTGGAGCGAAAATGGAATTGGGAAGACAGTAGCAAGGGAAATGTGAAAAGGCTTCTTCCTCTTACTTTTACTTTGGTGTCTTAACTCCCTTGTTATATACCTATTTTCTTTAATCATTTTAATATTTTTTATCTCCATATTAAAACAAGTGGAAATGAATAATTATTTATAGGTTTAGCTTTAGACTGCTTCAATTATTTTAAAGAGTCCCCTACCTCAGTAAAAACAGTACCAAATTTACAACTGTAAATAACTAAATCCAGCTGCACTAATGAATCCACAGTAAAAGACAACTGTTATTTCACATTTTAAAGGTCCTGAAGCAATTGTCCTCAGCTGGATGACTTAGAATAGAGGCTATGGACAGCATGTGGGAAGCTTGGAAGGAGAAGGGGACTAAGGTGCCACAGACAACAGCCTCTATCCAAACGGCTGGTCAAATTTCCTGGACACCAAAACCCGGGTTTCCAGCTGGGTGAGGGGTTCTCGAGTCCTTCCATAAAACTTGAGTCTTTACTCGTTCGTTTCCTGTGATGCGTTTACACTTGGACAGAAGGGGCACAGCAGGGATGCTTTCAGGGCACATCTAGAGGGAAGCCAATCTCACAGGAGTCATGGATGCCAGATGTCAAACCAGTGTGTACTGCTGAGCGTGCTCTGAGTATCCCGCATCGGCACCAAATCATGGTCTGAGGAAACTGCTGTCCTGATCTGCTAGAAATTTATGTCATTTTAAGAATAATCACAGTCATAAAAGAAGCTGCTATTATGAATGTAAAAATTACCTGAGAGCCAGACAGGCCAATGGCGTTCCTGTTCTGCCAGTCAAGTATATTCACTCCATCAACCCAAACCATCATAAGACAAACAATTTACTCCTGGGAGCCATAGGTGGGAAAGGTTAGGAGACATAAGCGTGGAGTGGCCGTAACAAGGATGCTGACTGACAGTATTTCTTGAAAACAGCCTCAAACATTGTTTTGCACTGAGATCAGGACTATGGTGCCCTAGTGGGCATATATCTAAGTCACTGATCATGGACAGAGAAACAAAATTTTTAAAACCCACATCGATTTTGGAGCCCAAAGCAGTACAAGTACATATCCTGTCTGACTTGAATACTTAAGGCTTGTGAAGTGTTTCAAACACAAAACAGTTCTACACAAATCATTTACCCAAACATTTACTGCTCTCCTATTATATGCCAAGTACTATATACCGTGATAAACCAGTTTTGCGTAAAGAATAATCTTCAAACTACTGGATTTCTCTGCAGAATTTAGTACCATGGCTTGTCCCTTTATCTTAAAGTTCCTTCACGTATGTAAAAGTTCTCTCCCTCTTAGAGGAGTCTACTTCTTAGCCCGCTCTGTCCCTTTTCACTAATTCCTTTTCCACAGCCCTGTCCTCATCTCACACTAAATCAAGGAGGAGTGAAGGGTAGTGTATCAAAATCGTATGGGGGACATTTTTAAAAACTATACAGGTACTTTCCACCCCCGTTTGAGAATCATTACCTATGTGAATCACTATTTCTAGCTGGAGTAAATCACATCCCATAAAAGTTTGGGGATGAAAAAAACAAACAAGAATAAGCTGAAGATCTCTGTACTAAACACTTCCTCTTGATGATATTATCACCTACATGTCGATGATTTCAAAAATAACATTTTAAGGGAATTCCCTGGAGGTCCAGTGGTTAGGACTCGGCACTTTCACTGCAGTGGCCCGGGTTCAATCCCTGGTGGGGAAACTAAGATCCCACAAGCCACATGGCTCAAAAAAACATTTTACATGTGCAAATGCCTGGTGGGCCTCTGTTTTCAAATGACCTATTAACCCAAACTCAGTAAGTGCAACATCAGATCTATTACCTTTATTTTTTTTCTTCTCTTCCCTTTCTTACTAGTACCCACTCAGTGGATACTTCACACTCCCCATTCCCACCCCACATACAACAAATCTGTTTCCAGATACTTCCTCTTCTTCCTCAAGAATACATCTTAGTTTGTCAACCACGTGCCATACCCCATCTGGACCTCTGCAGTAGCCTCTCCACTCCAAATTATTCTCCTCATGATCCTGATTCCTATTGATTATAGCAGGAAATCCTAGAATGCAGCACTCAAAATATACAAGATGATTTTTGATACCAAATAGACCAACTTTTTATATATTTATATTTTTAATAGGTTTAAAAAAGTAGAATTAACACATCGAACTGGGATTTTAAGTTAATATTAAGTTTGCATTTAAAGTAAATTGTTGTATAAAAATTGGACAATTTAAATAAAAATCTAACTAGGAGTATGCAGGCATTTTTAAAAATTTATTTATTTTATTTATTTACTTTTGGCTGCTTTGGTTCTTTGTTGCTGTACGCAGCTTTCTCTAGTTGCGGTGAGTGGGGCTACTCTTCATTGCGGTGCGCGGGTTTCTCATTGCAGTGGCTTCTCTTGTTGCAGAGCAAGGGCTGTAGGCACGCAGGTTTCAGTAGTTGTGGCACGTGGGCTCAGTAGTTGTGGCTCGTGGGCTCTAGAGCACAGGCTCAGTAGTTGTGGTGCACGGGCTTAGTTGCTCCGCAGCATGTGGGATCTTCCCAGACCAGGGCTCGAACCCGTGTCCCCTGCATTGGCAGGCAGATTCTTAACCACTGCGCCACCAGGGAAGCCCCAGACATTTTTTAAAAGATAAAAGTGGTACATGAGTCAGTGAAGTATTGGGAAGCTTAGTCCTACAAAATAGGTCCAAACTTCTTAACGTGATATTGCAAACGTTACACATCATCTTCAGCTACTTCTTCCTACATTCCCTGCACTTTACTCAGACCTTTTGTGGATTAGCTTAGCTGATACAAAACACCCCAAACCTAATGGGTAAAACATTTTATTTAGTTCATAATTGTGCAACTCAGGTGGGTCATCCTGTCCAGGCTGACAACAGATTTCCCCGGGACTCTCCCTGTGTCCATGGTCAATGGTGGATTAGCTGGTAACTAAATAATCCAAGATGATCTCACTCACAGGTCTAGTGCTTAGCAGACTATCAGCCAGAGCCTCTGCTCTCCTGCAGGTGGCTACTTATCCTCCAGGAGGATAACCTGGGCTCATTCACAATATGATCTCAGGGTTCCAAGTACAGAAGCCCCAGTGCATAAGCACTTCTCAAGTCTCTGCTGGTTTCATATTTACTAATGTCCATTGGCCAAAGTCAGTCACATGATCAACCCAAATTCAGTGATGGGGAAACAGATTCCACTTCTTAATGGAAGGATTTTCAGTATCACACTTCCAGGAGTTGGATGCAGGAAAGGGAAGAACTTGTGACCATTTTTACAATCTACCACTCTTACCACAATCCAAACATGCCAGACATATTCACACATGTGCTCATGCTATTGCCATCACCTGAAATGAATTATCAACCTCCTTCTGTCCTTCTGGCAAATTCTTACTTCTTGCCCTTCAAGGTTCTGCTCAAATATAACATTCCCTGACATCTTCCCTCAAATTAATTATACCTTTGTATGCTTCCATGATCCCTTGTATATGCATCTATTATAGCATTCAGTGAATTGTATTATAGTTACTTATAATGTCTCCCTAACTAGACTGTCTTTGTACCATCAGCATAGTACCTGGAAAAGAATAAGCATTCAATAAATATTCACTAAATTGAATTTAATTGAAAAAATTCAAAACAAAGATTAAAGTCTTCCTCAAATAAGACTACATTTAAAGACTTAAGATGCAACTATACAAAACTGACCTTATGAGTTAGGAGGACTAATTAGATCCACCTCATCTAATTTGAAGGGCACTAGGGCAATGCTTCCAGTCAAAAGCATTTTTCCTGTGGAACTGGCACAAAGTCTGAACTTCCAGCATAGATTATCCTAGGTCCTAAAATGTTTTGCTGTAGTGCAAAGAGCACAGGCTTTGGAGTCTGAAACACTAGGATTCAAAACCTAGCTATTTGTGTGATCCTAACAACTTACTTAATATGTTTCTCTGCACCAGTCTTTTACATCCATACAGAGTTATCTGTGTTGCAGTAACATATGTAAAGCACCTAGCACAGTGCTTGCCATACACCTCACACACATCAAACCCCAGAGTCTCCTCTTAGAAAAGCAAATGGCCTGGGATGGAGTAACCTCAAGCCTTTATCATTAACATCTGAGGAGAGTGGGGGAAAAAAGGTAAGAAGAAGAATAGTGTGGAAGTAAAGAAAGGGATAATAGCTTAAAAACTTCACAATTTAACCGAGAGCCAGACCTGCGGCGAGTAATTACACAGTTGCATCAGTATTCAGGGACCCCATGATGGAATAAAAGTACCCCCCCCCCACCCCCAGAGTATACAGTGACTATATCTGGTGAGACAGGACTTAGGAATTTCTGCATAACTTTACCGGGCATCAATATGGAATCAACATTTATACATATACTCAGGCAAGACTACTGGGGAGAGAGTTAAGGAAAAATAGAGTTTTTTAAAATGATGTTACGCTAATCTTTTTAATTCCCTCACGTTTTTCCTTCTACATTTAACAGGGGTAGTTGTGGTAAACAAGATTTTTTTCTCCCTACCTAAGGAAACAATTTTTAAATGAAGAAAATGAAAAGCACATTACAAACACACAATTCTAAGCTTCAAATTATATCACTTCTAAAGAAAATGTTACCATTGAAATCAATATAAAGTGAGTTTAGACACACTGAAGTCCTGTTTCAAAGTTAAGCCAAATTTACTACATTTTAATAGAATCTTTAAACCTCCAAAATCCAAGTAGGAACTTGTCTCCTATAAGAAGTCTCTACAGTCGTCCCTCCTGAGGCTGTTCTCACACCTCAGTGGCAACTCTGGAACACTTCTGCACTTAATGTGCACTAGATCAATCTACATTTGTTGATATCTAGCCCTATAAATGAATCTCCACTATTTTCCTGCTTTCTTTCACCCCAGCTTCACTGTAAACTTCCTGGTACCCAGGATTCTCCTAATCCACCTCTCCCCACTCCCAGCACCCAGACTGTACTCAATAAATATTAATTTATGGCTGGCAAGAAAATGTATAAGTAGCATTTGCTGATGGTAAATTCACTGGTCCATTCAAGTTCAGATTAAGACTTCTAGAGACCCTAAGAACTGAAAAATTACGGTGTCCCACACACACAAATCAAAATCAAAATAATACTAAAGCAGAAAGCACAAAACTTAGACATATGTTCAAATTAAAATAACTTACAGTGGTAAAATTTCAGATAAGCTCATCAAAGGCTGAACTCCTCTCTCATTCTTTCCCCTGTGAGGTGAGTGTACGAGAGAGACAGAGAGAGAGAGAGAGAGAGAGAGAGAGAGAGAGAGAGAGGAGAGGGAGGGAGAGGGAGGGAGAGGGAGGGGGAGGGAGGGAGAGAAAGTTGTTGTCTCTGATTTCCTGGTGCTTGGTCTGCCTTACAATACTCCAATTCTTGGTCCACTTCATAAAACTATGTCAGAATATTAATTATGAATATATATGGCTACAGAGTTAGAAAAAGGAATCAGATAATTGCCTAAATCCATATGTATATTAGCTGTTCCCTTGCAAGTGTCCAAATTCTACTACAGATATGTAGCAGGACAGCTTAAAATAAATAGAAACAACATAACATATTGTTTTGCCTGCTGTTACAACTGTATTGTAGTTGTGTACAGAAAAGGAGGTGTAATAAATGATTCTCAGCAAGGACTCAGAAGCACAAGTACCTTGCATTTTATTTCATTAGACTCCAATATTTGATAAAAGCAATCACAGTAGCTTACAGTGAGATTACAGTAGCTTATAGTGAGATTTATAGTGTCCAAATTATATTTGAATAAACCTTTCATAAATAATGTTTTCACAGTCATCACAAAGTCTAGAATGCAGAGACAAATTGCAAGCCAAAGTAAAACCACGATAGTTTTCTAAAACTATGCAATTAAAACTAAAATATTGTCACTTATACTGTGATTCTCATATTCATAGTAACAGATATTGGTTAATATTTTCATTAAATTTGAACACTTTATGCTTATATATAATTGTTTCAGCTAAACTTTTTCCACTTTTATATTTTAAAATCTGAATGTGTTCGGTGTGAGTTGAATACTTTATTTCAACATAACAAGTAGACCTTTTCTAATGTTTGGATACCTAGGAAAACAGCATAGAGAAATCAGAAAATTCTTGTGAGTGATTATAAAGGTACTTTACTTCTGATTATATAGGTGCCTTAAAACAGGAAGTTTTCAAAACCCTATACTGACAGTAAAATGCAACAAGAATGCAAATTTAGGAATGAAATTAAATAATTTAGTAGCTTGTCATGTGATCAGATATGATTGGTCTTTCCTGTGTCCAATTTTTCTTAATTTTATTTTTTAAACAGCAGGTTATTAGTTATCTCTTTTATACATATTAGTGTATATATGTCAATCCCAATCTCCCAATTCATCCCACCACCACCCCTCGCCCGCTTCCCCCCTTGGTGTCCATAGGTTTATTCTCTACATCTGTGTCTCTATTTCTGCCTTGCAAACCGGTTCATCTGTACCATTTTTCTAGATTCCACATATATGCATTAACATACGATGTTCGTTTCTCTCTTTCTGACTTACTTCAAGCTGTATGACAGTCTCTAGGTCCATCCACATCTCTACAAATGACCCAATTTCATTCCTTTTTATGGCTGAGTAATATTCCATTGTACATATGTACCACATCTTCTTTATCCATTCATCTGTCGATGGGCATTTAGGTTGTGTCCATGACCTGTCTATCGTAAATAGTGCTGCAGTGGACATTGGGGTGTATGTGTCTTTTTGAATTATGGTTTTCTCTGGGTATATGCCATGTAGTGGGATTGCTGGGTCATACGGTAATTCTATTTTTAGTTACTTAAGGAACCTCTATACTGTTCTCCATAGTGGCTGTATCAATTTACATTCCTACCAACAGTGCAAGAGGGTTTCCTTTTCTCCACACCCTCTCCAGCATTTATTGTTTGTAGATTTTCTGATGATGCCCATTCTAACTGGTGTGAGGTGATACCTCATTGTAGTTTTGATTTGCATTTCCCTAATAATTAGTGATGTTGAGAAGCTTTTCATGTGCCTCTTGATCATCTGTATGTCCTCTTCGTTGAAATGTTTATTTAGGTCTTCTGCCCATTTTTTTCATTGGGTTATTTGTTTTTTTAATATTGAGCTGCATGAGCTGTTTATATATTTTGGAGATTAAACCTCTGTCCATTGATTCATTTGCAAATATTTTCTCCCATTCTGAGGGTTGTCTTTTCGTCTTGTTTATAGTTTCCTTTGCTGTGCAAAAGCTTTTAAGTTTCATTAGGTCCCATTTGTTTATTTTTGTTTTCATTTCCATTACTCTAAGAGGTGGGTCAAAAAAGACCTTGCTGTGATTTATGTCAAAGAGTGTTCTGCATATGTTTTCCTCTAAGACATTTATAGTGTCCGGTCTTACATTTAGGTCTTTAATCCATTTGGAGTTTATTTCTGTGTATGGTGTTAGGGAATGTTCTAATTTCATTCGTTTACATGTAGCTGTCCAGTTTTCCCAGCACCACTTATTGAAGAGACTGTCTTTTCTCCATTGTATATCCTCGCCTCCTTTGTCATAGATTGGTTGACCATGGGTGCATGGGTTTATCTCTGGGCTATCTAACTTCTTCCACTGATCTATATTTCTGTTTTTTTGCCAGTATCATATTGTCTTGATTACAGTAGCTTCTTAGTATAGTCTGAAGTTGGGAAGTCTGATTCCTCCAGCTCCACTTTTTTCCCTCAAGATTGCTTTGGCTATTCGGGGCCTTTTGTGTCTCCATACAAATTTTAAGAATTTTTCTTCTAGTTCTATAAAAAATGCCATTGGTAATTTGATAGGGATTGCACTGAATCTGTAGATTGCTTTGGGTAGTATAGTGATTTTCACAGTATTGATTCTTCCAATCCAAGAACATGGTATATCTCTCCATAAATCTGTGTCATCTTTGATTTCTTTCATCAGTGTCTTACGGTTTTCTGAGTACAGGTCTTTGACCTCCTGAGGTAGGTTTATTCCTAGGTACTTTATTCTTTTTGTTGCAATGGTGAATGGGATTGTTTCCTTAATTCCTTTCTGATCTTTCGCTGTTAGTGTATAGGAATTCAAGAGATTTCTGTGCATTAATTTTGTATCCTGCAACTTTACCAAATTCGTTGATTAGCTATAGTAGTTTTCTGGTGGCATCTTTAGGATTCTCTATGTATAGTATCATGTCATCTGCAAACAGTGACAGTTTTACTTCTTCTTTTCCAATTTGGATTCCTTTTATTTCTTTTTCTTCTCTGATTGCCGTGGCTAGGACTTCCAAAACTATGTTGAATAATAGTGGCGAGAGTGGACATTCTTGTCTTGTTCCTGATCTTAGAGGAAATGCTTTCAGTTTTTCACCATTGAGAATGGTGTTTGCTGCGGGTTTGTCGTATATGGCCCTTATTATGTTGAGGTAGGTTCCCTGTATGCCCACTTTCTGGAGACCTTTTATCATAAATGGGTGTTGAATTTTGTGAAAAGCTTTCTCTGCATCTGCTGAGATGATCATATGGTTTTTATTCTTCAACTTGTTAATATGGTGTATCACACTGATTGATTTGTGTATACTGAAGAATCCTTGCATCCCTGGAATAAATCCCACTTTATCATGATGTATGATTCTTTTAATGTGTTGCTGGATCCTGTTTGTTAGTATTTTGTTGAGGATTTTTGCATCTATATTCATCAGTGATATTGGTCTGTAGATTTCATTTTTGGTGGTACCTTTGTCTGGTTTTGGTATCAGGGTGATGGTGGCCCCATAGAATGAGTTTGGGAGTGTACTTCCTCCGCAGTTTTTTGAAAGAGTTTGAGAAGGATGGGTGTTAGCTCTTCTCTAAATATTTGATAGAATTCACCTGTGAAGCCATCTGGTCCTGGACTTTCGTTTGTTGGAAGATTTTTAATCACAGTTTCAATATCGTTACTTGTGATTGGTCTGTTCGTATTTTCTATTTCTTCCTGGTTCAGTCTTGGAAGGTTATACCTTTCTAAGAATTTGTCCATTTCTTCCAGGGTGTCCATTTTACTGGCACAGAGTTGCTTGTAGTAGTCTCTTAGGATGCTTTGTATTTCTGCATTGTCCATTGTAACTTCTCCTTTTTCGTTTCTGATTTTATTGATTTGAGTCCTCTCTCTCTTTTTCTTGATGAGTCTCGCTAGGTTTATCAATTTTGTTTATCTTCTCAAAGAACCAGCTTTTAGTTTTATTGATCTTTGCTATTGTTTTCTTTGTTTCTATTTCATATGTTTCTGTTCTGATCTTTATGATTTCTTTCCTTCTACTAACTTTGGGTTTTGGTTGTTCTTCTTTCTCTAGTTCCTTTAGGTGTAAGGTTAGATTGTTTGAGATTTTTCTTGTTTCTTGAGGTAGTATTGTATTGCTATAAACTTCTCTCTTTGAACTGCTTTAGCTGCATCCCATACGTTTTGGATCATCATGTTTTCATTGTCATTTGTCTCTCGGTATTTTTTATTTCCTCTTTGATTTCTTCAGTGATCGCTTGGTTATTTAGTAACATATTGTTTAGCCTCCATGTGTTTGTGTTTTTTACGTTTTTTTTTCCCTGTAATTCATTTCTAATCTCATAGTGTTGTGGTTGGAAAAGATGTTTGATATGATTTCAATTTTCTTACATTTACTGTGGCTTGATTTGTGACCCAAGATGTGATCTATCCTGGAGAATGTTCTGTGTGTACTTGAGAAGAAAGTGTAATCTGCTGTTTTCAGATGGAATGTCCTATTAATATCAATTAAATCTATCTGGTCTGTTGTGTCATTTAAAGCTTCTGTTTCCTTATTTTCTGTCTGGATGATGTGTCCATTGCTGTAAGTGAGGTGTTAAAGTCCCCCACTATTATTGTGTTACTGTCGATTTCCTCTTTTATAGCTCTTAGCGTTTGCCTTATGTATTCAGGTGCTCCTATGTTGGGTGCATATATAATTGTTACATCTTCTTCTCGGATTGATCCCTTGATCATTATGTAGTGTCCTTCCTTGTCTCTTGTAACATTCTTCAAAGTCTATTTTATCTGATATGAGTATTGCTACTCCAGCTTCCTTTTGATTTCCATTTGCATGGAATACCTTTTTCCACCCCCTCACTTTCACTCTGTATGTGTCCCTAGGTCTGAAGTGGGTCTCTTGTAGATAACATATATATGGGTCTTGTTTTTGTATCCATTCAGCCAGTCTGCATCTTTTGGTTGGAGCATTTAATCCATTCACACTTAAGGTAATTATTGATATGTATGTTCCTATTACCATTTTCTGAATTGTTTTGGGTTTGTTTTTGTAGGTCCTTTTCTTCTCTTGTGTTTTCTACTTAGAGAAGTTCCTTTAGCATTTGTTGTAGAGCTGGTTTGGTGGTGCTGAATTCTCTTAGCTTTTGCTTTTGTCTGTAAAGCTTTTGATTTCTCCATCAAGTCTGAATGAGAGCCTTGGTGCATAGAGTATTCTTGGTTGTAGCGTCTTCCCTTTCATCACTTTAAATATATCATGACACTCCCTTCTGGCTTGCAGAGTTTCTGCTGAGAAATCAGCTGTTAACCTTACGGGAGTTCCCTTGTACGTTATTTGTTGTTTTTCCCTTGTTGCTTTTAATAAATTTTCTTTGTCTTTAATTTTTGTCAGTTTGATTACTGTGTGTCTTGGCATGTTTCTCCTTGGGTTTATCCTGCCTGGGACTCTCTGCACATCCTGGACTTGGGTGGCTATTTCCTTTCCTATGTTAGGGAAGTTTTCAACTATAATCTCCTCAAATATTTTCTTGGGTCCTTTCTCTCTCTCTCTTCTCCTCTGGGACCCCTATAATGCAAATGTTGGGGTGTTTAATGTTGTCCCAGACGTCTCTTAGGCTGTCTTGATTTCTTTTCATTCTTTTTTCTTTATTCTGTTCTACAGCAATGATTTCCACCATTCTGTCTTCCAGGTCACTTATCCATTCTTCTGCCTGAGTTATTCTGCTATTGATTCCTTCTAGTGTATTTTTCATTTCAGTTATTGTATTGTTCATCTGTGTTTGTTTGTTCTTTAATTCTTCTAGGTGTTTGTTCTTTAATTCTTCTAGGTCTTTGTTAAACATTTCTTGCATCTTCTTGATTTTCCTCCATTCTTTTTCCCAGGTCCTGGATCATCTTCACTATCATTATTCTGAATTCTTTTTCTGGAAGTTTGCCTAGCTCCACTTCATTTAATTGTTTTTCTGGGTTTTATCTTGTTCCTTCATCTGGTACATAGCCCTCTGCCTTTTCGTTTTGTCTATCTTTCTGTGAATGTGGTTTTCGTTCCACAGGCTGCAGGATTGTAGTTCTTGCTTCTGCTGTCTGCCCTCTCGTGGATGAGGCTATCTAAGAGACTTGTGCAAGCTTCCTGATGGGAGGGACTGGTGGTGGGTAGAGCCAGGTGTTGCTCTGGTGGGCAGAGCTCAGTAAAACTTTAATCTGCTTGTCTGCTGATGGGTGGAGCTGAGTTCCCTCCCTGTTGGTTGTCTGGCCTGAAGCAACACAGCACTGGAGGCTACAGGCTCTTTGGTGGGGCTAATGGCAGACTCTGGGAGGGCTCACGCCAAAGAGTACTTCCCAGAACTTCTGCTGCCAGTGTCCTTGTCCCCACAGTGAGCCACAGCTACCCCCCACCTCTGCAGGAGGCCCTCCAACACTGGCAGGTAGGTCTGATTCAGTCTCCTATGTGGTCACTGCTCCTTCCCCTGGGACCTGATGTACACACTACTTTGTGTGTGCCCTCCAAGGGTGGAGTCTTTGTTTCCCCCAGTCCTGTTGAAGTCCTGCAATCAAATCCCGCTAGTCTTCAAAGTCTGATTCTCTGGGAATTCCTCCTCCCATTGTCAGACCCCCAGGTTGGGAAGCCTGACATGGGGCTCAGAACCTTCACTCCAGTGGGTGGACTTCTGTGACATAACTGTTCTCCAGTTTGTGAGTCACCCACCCAGCGGTTATGGGATTTTATTTTTTGTGATTGCGCCCCTCCTACCATCTCCTTGCGGCTTCTCCTTTGTCTTTGGATGTGTGGTATCTTTTTTGGTGAGTTCCAGTGTCTTCCTGTCGATGACTGTTCAGCAGTTAGTTGTGATTCCTGTGTTCTCGCAACAGGGAGCGAGAGCACATCCTTCTACTCTGCCATCTTGAACCAATCTGTCTTCCCTGTGTCCAATTTAAAAAAAAGAAAGAAAGAAAGAAAAGAAAAAGATTTCCCTTGGTGGCTTTGGTCTAGGAGTGGATGGTGTATTATGTCCATTAAATAGGAAGCCAAGGATTACATGAACAAATAATATCACAGCTCTGTGGAATGACTGATGGTCTTTGCAAAGGCCTACACTGGTTTCATCTTCCTTGAGATTTTATCACTGATTTGGTCTTAGTCATGTGAAGTCACTAAGGCCAGCAGAGGTAACAAGTGCTTGATATATGATACTTAAGCCACTTTTGCCAGACTGCATTTATTTTAAGCTACACTCATACTTGGTACTCTTATATGTATACATTCTTGGGCTTTACTTTTTTTCTTGTTTCCATTGAGATATGACAATTATAGTAACACTACCCCCTAAAGCTCTACAAAAATAACATATATCTGCTTCTGTGCAAGGGATGCCTTTTCATTAAATAAATGTGTAGAGCAAGCACTTTAATATAAGGACTTACCCTTTGTTCATTGCCTTATTTGCACAGTTTACAACATATCCCTTACCTTTTAGCATATATTATCCATTTCAATTCAATCCATTCTTTACAATCTGCAGCAAGCCACAGAAGTTCTCTTTTAGTTGAAAGGAAATTTCAAGGGAGAAGGGGTGTGGAAAAACACACTTAATTTATCCTATTGAAAAGGGACCATTCTAGATGATGTCTGAGCACTTCTGCATTTTCTTACACACTGCAAATCAGCTCAGATATCTTAATCAGGGGCTAGAAACATATCCTTATCAGTAACATATTCATGAAAGATGGTATGTGTATGAGCTGCAAAATGTTTGGCAGAGACCCAGGAATAAAAAAGAAAGAAAGAATATGTAAAGAGTTGATGGAATAGCTTTGTGTTTCAACCCTATTCATTTGGGGAATTTTCTATCATCTCTGTTTGTTCTGTATGGAAGAATAATAGACCAACCAACAAAATGTCAGATTTCTATTACTTGATTTCACCTATATTTAGATATACTTACTGTACAGTAATCCAGGATAGAAGCATATCTATACACAGTTGTGTATATAAGAACATACATACATTCTCATGTCTCTTTCTAAATTTTCCTATTCATGATACTATCTTATACAAAGCTTATAGCTTTTCTGTTTTGACCAGCTAAGGCACTGTCTAAATAGTATTTCACAAAATCAAGAGTAGTTCCTGACAATTAATTTCTGCAGTCAATGGTCTACTCAAACTGGGCAACTCCCCTTGGAACTTAGAAGCCACAACAGCAGACTGTGTGCATGAAAGAGCAAGACAATTCATTAGCCGATTCTGCAGCAACTCAAAGTGGCGGGGGGATGTCAGCCCCTGTTCTGGTGCTTCAATACTAATGAGAGTCATTGCATATTCATAACCTCAAATACAGTCAGCTTCTTGTAAAAACTTTTGTCACCCAGGCTTCATGGCAAGAGCAAAGCACTGCACAAGTCGTGTCGTGGCACTTCCGCCAAGTGAGTGCAAGAACAAGACTGACTGTTTGCAACGCAGCCTGATGCGGAACTAAAAGATGCTGCCCCAAGGGTCCTAAAACTCTGCTTAGTTTGACTGCAAAGCCCTACATTATCAAAGAAACAAAAAGGAGGCAGTGGTGGTGGATGCGTTTGTCTATATATACATATACCCACATATACACCATACATAAAAAATACAGAAAAGAATACTTCAAACAAGGAATCTGGCTTATTGAGTGCTCAGAGTAATTATCTGTTAGGAATGTAGCACCACTCACATCAATTCTTACCATGTTGAAAGAAGAATGGGGTGCCCCAGTAAACTTGTTGTCAAGTTGCAGAAACACCACAGCATAGCTTAATAGAAATAGATCTCTAAAACTGTTCTGAAGTTTCCTGTCATTATCAATACCAAAGCTTAGTGAACGGAACCTGTCAGCTCTGCCATATCTAGAGCTACCTGGAATCCAATTCCTCAGGCGGCTTTTTATGTTGTTGTCACTGCCTCCCTTGCTTTATCATCATCATTATTATCATTAGTTTCCAGAACTGAGCTGTTCAGTGTGCTTGCCAGGAAATCCTAAGGGCCTGGCACTACACCATTTGACCCCAAAATACCTGTCTGTTTGGGGTAGCTACCAGCATCCCCTGGAGTCAGAGAAAGGAAATGTACGTTTCAGCACCCACTTTGAAAAAGCCTTGAGCACTTTTTCACTCATAATGATGTCTTCAGTGGAAACGCCAGCACAGTTCCACATTTCTCTGACAGGCATACAGTCTATAAACTACCATAAAAATTAAATAAAACAGGACAGTGAAAGAAAAGTTTCTAAATTTGATCACACTTGAGTTGTTAAAAGTTATTTCCAGATGCATAATGTGTATACATATCTGCATAGATAAAGACAGATCAGGAATATTAGGAGGATGGTAGGGTTAGATGACGGGGTGTTGCGGGGAAAGGGACTCACCAAACGGTCTTATATCTTTAGTCACAGACACACAAGCTTCGAAAATAGAAGGATTTGTGTTTATGATTGATTGAGGTAACTGATTATCCCCAGGTATTTTAAGTGTTGAGACATTAAATTGTCAGCTCTATCAGTTTGATTGCAGTAAAACATGAAAACATTGACTTTTGTCTAGTTAGAGAAATTTATTTTTCCCAGAATGACAATCCTTTAAGTAGAAGCCAGGCAGCTTGCCAGCTTTCCATGTCATACACTGAAGTTTGCAAATGCAACCCATATTTTCAAGTGTTTTTCAAGGTTCAATGAATGGTGCATAGGTCTTTTGCAAATAGTCTTGTAATAAACAGATTCCTGCAGTACTCTTCATTCTTTAAACCCGAGAAAAGTATTTACTCATCTAGAAGAAAAAAAAACATTGTAGCTTTGTATTCATGGAAAATATGTTACCAGCGCTCTTCAGTTATTTAAAGTATCTCTCAAAAATAATATAACCCCTCTTTGGACCACCATACTGTGAACTAGTTTGATTAATATGTTTTATA
Organism: Balaenoptera musculus; assembly: GCF_009873245.2. NCBI lineage: Eukaryota > Metazoa > Chordata > Mammalia > Artiodactyla > Balaenopteridae > Balaenoptera > Balaenoptera musculus. The sequence continues at coordinate 74,092,873 of NC_045787.1, forward strand.
AGCCTGAAATAAATGCTCATCATAACTGCCAGTAAGCTGTCAGCTTTCAAAAGTCTTTGTTCCCAGAATGAGTAATTTGTCTGATCCTCTTTAAGAAACCATATTCCAACCTAAAAGGAAGATGTTACAATCAAGTAAATTCTACTAAAATTTGATTGCCGTTAAACAGCCTTATATTCTAGATTCTTGTGTGTACTATATGTGTCCATACTATTTTACACAATAAAAATACCACATTTTATTTGCTTTTATTGCTTGTCAGAACACCTGTGCTTTTCACTGGGCAGAACTGTAGTTTCAGTGTTTAAAACCTAGTCCATTAAAATAATCAAAAATGTCAGATGTTATATATAGTCAGTCTTTTAAATAAAATCTGTGACGGGGAAATCATTTAAATGATGATTAAAATGAAAACACCAATCAAAAGACAGATGTGGTCATTAATTCCACTGAAGCACCAACATTTCTATATTCTCCAAGCATTTATCATGATCATTAAAATACAGGATGTTCTAAAGACCAGCAAACCATTGAGTCCTCCATGTCTGAGTTCTACAGACAGCAGCAGGTAATACCTGGAGAAAAAAGGGTCCCTGAAGAGCCAAACAAAGGTACACCAACAAGAACAACTTCTTCCCAACTCCTTTAGCCAATCATCTTGTGCCCTGGAGTGCTGGATTTGGTTGCCCTTAACATAACTCAGAGGGTAATAACTATTATTAAGTGGTCATTAAATGATCCATTCTCCTACTCCTTTATTCCAACTACCACTGATGCTGCATTGCACAGAACCATTGCATTGGTGGTTCTATGGCAGAACTTTACAAAGCACCCTGTTTATACACTGCCAAGAGTTACAGTTCCTTTTGTCAACATGCTTTCCTCCTCGGTTTACTTCTAGCTACTTTCATACCATGCCCATAAAGATTAAAATTACAGATAATTCTCCATTTAACATCCCTTTTTAAATTTATATTTCTCCGAAAATCTAAGAAAAAGTCATTTTTATACCAATTGTGTTTTTTTACTTCTATATCACCTTTGTCCATAAGAAGCCATTTTTCATTTTATTATTTTCCAAATTGCCAAGAAACCACAGGTTCTGTATATACAATCATTTGTATACTGTAAGCATTACTGCCCTTCTTCATTTTGATGTATGCATAATTTAACTTTTAACAAAGTTTATTTTCATTCTTTGTCTGCTCTCTATGCCATAACTACCTCTTATAATTTCAATATACTGTGGCAGTTCTAAAAACAATGTTCTTTCATGTCTTATACACTAATTTTCCCTCTTTTGTCATTTCTCATCTCACAAGGTTTTAGTATTTAGCTCACAAATTAGGTCAAAAGTAGATAACTTATTTTGTTCCCCTTTGTTGTTTTTTTTTTCCTTTAAGAAAACTAGAATTCCCTTGTAGACAAATTAAAATGATCTATCTGCTATTCACATCTTATAACAATTCCATAATTTCAGTAGTTCCAAAGTGTTTTCTAGACCTTCAAATTCTGTTCTCCTTGAAGTACTATATACCATAGAAGTTATGTTGTTAACTTTAGTAAACACAGGAAAATAATACCTGGCTCAGGTAGGGTTTCTCTCTGACGTTACAGATGCTATTTACAAGTACCTAGATGGTACTAACTCAGTACCACTGCTGAAGTGGCCACAAGTATGATACTTTTAACACTGCTCCTTTGACTGCTCTCTTATCTACCCTGAATCATTTTTTTCATCATCTGTCCTCAAATTTACAAAGTTCACTATGACCTTGTCATTTTAATGATGGCAGCCCCCCTTACCATGATTATAAACATAAACTAGAATTTCCACGCTCTGAGCCTTCCTAAGCCTCATTTCAGTTGCACATATAAATCTAAAGAAAAGCTAAATTTTATTGCAGCTACCTTAAAAATTTCTTCCTAACTACCTACAGGCAGTCACTCTTAGAATTCCTCGAACCCTTGGGCCAAATATAGACTTTGCTCTATTGCTTAAATTTTTTCCATATGCTCTTTTTTTAAGTGTCCATCAATATTTACCAACAATCTCTGCATGTTAGCAATATTTAAAAGAGCAAGTAGTCTCTTCCTAGAGGTAGTGAAATATTAGATATCTCCTTCCATATATAAAATCATTATTACATGTAAAACTTTCTGCTTTCTCTGTTTTCATAGCTGGAAGGAATGATCATTTTAAGAGCAGTGATTTTCAGATTGTATTCAGGGGTGCCTCAGAGGTTCTGTTTAGAAGAAAATAAGTGAAGGAGCAACACCAAATAGAAAGTGTTGTAGACCTAATTCATCCAGCACACCATCACTTTTTGTGTACAACTTTTTGTTTTGAAATAATTTTAAATATACAGAAAAGTTACAAGCATAGTACAAAGAACTATTTTATGTGTTTAACCCAGATTTTAACATTTTGCCACAACTGCTTTACCATTCTTTCCTACCCTTCCCCTCCTCTCTTTTCCTCCTCTTCTTTCTCTCTTTATACAGTATATCTTTTATTTTCTCAATTGTTTGAAAGTTACAAAACCTTGTTCCATTATCTCTAAATACTTCAGGGTAGATTTCCCAAGAACAAGGATATTCACCTACATTATCACAGTATGATAATCAAAATCAGGAAATTTAATATTGACACAATGCTGTTACCTAATCTATAGAATTTATTTAAATTTTGCCAATTATCTCCAAAATTCCTTCTATAGCAATTTTATTCTCTGGTCCAGATCAGCCTTTCTTTGTCTTTCACAACACTGACATTTACAAATAGTACAAACAATTTCCTTTGTAAAAATCCCTCAATTTGGGTTTGTCTAATATTTCCTCATAATTAGATTTAGGTTATATATTTTTGGCAGAAATATTATATAAATGATATTGTTCTTTTCAGTGTGTATCACATCTGGAAGCAAATACTATTGGGTTTGTCCAGTTATTGGTGATATTGACTTTGATTAATTACTTACATAGTTAAAGTAGTGTCTACCAGGTTACTCCAGTGTAAAATATCTTTTTTTTCCTTTGTAATTAAAGAATAATTCATGGAAAGATACTTTTAAGAGTCTGTAAATATCTTAGCCCTCATCCAACTTGATGATTCTTGCCTGGTGGTTAAAATGGTTGCAAAATGGTGATTTTCTAACATTATCATTCCTCCTACATTTATTAGATGGTATCCTATTCCCTTATTTATTTTTTTGTTTACTATAAGTGTGGACTCATAGATTTTTAAAAATTTAATAGATTAACATTTATTAATCTCATTATTTTGAAGCTCAAATTCTCTCAGATTTGGCCAGTGGGAGTCCCTTTGATCTGACTACTGAGGCTTTTCGACATGTCCCTATCATTTTTTGAGCTGCAACATCACTTTTATTTATTTCATATTTTGGGATTTGTTTCCAAACAATGATTTTAAAAGTTTGAAACCCATTATTCTGCTGTAACATTTTTTTCTCCAATTTTCCTTATTTCAAGTCAGGTTTGTATAAAAAGTATCTAGAATACAGAGAAGACTGAGAATAAATGATGGTAACCCTTTTGTTTCTGTGGCCACACTGGCCACCATGCTGTCCTCCAACCTGCCAGCTATGTTCCTGCATTAAAGGCGTGGCATCCCTTGTGTCCTTGGCCTGGAAACGTCCTCCCAATGCAGCTCCATAGTTGTTCCCACATCTCCTTTAAGCCATAGCTCAAACATCGCTTTCTCAGGGAGGCCTCCCCTGACCACTTTTATTATAACAGAACAATGGTTCTCAAACTTTTTAAAGCACCCTTTGAAAACCCCTTTGATGGTAACCCCTTAATTCCCAAAGCTTCATTTCAAAGCAAGATACAAAATGACAATAGGTTTAACCCATGAATGGTTAAGTCAGAAACATGATCTTAACCCTTACTGATTTATTTCACCATAGAGGGTTGACAAACTTTCTAAAGCGTTTACTGGTACACACACAGTCCTTCTGGGTCATGGAAACAAAATAGATGTTACCTTCTCTGCTGCTTCTGACTGATTCCTTATTCAATTCACTTCCTTATTACACACAGCACATCCACTTCTCTATCACTCTGCCATGAATTAGTCTAATTTTTAAAACTGTTTGTTCCTAAAGAAAAGTATCAATAAACAAGAATAATGTAGAACTACTTGTCTTTTCTCATGGAATACTCTCTAAAAGAACATCTTTTTAACTATGTAACACAACATATGCTTATCCCAAATAAGTCTTTAAAAAACAAACAAAAAACCCTCAACAAACAATCACAGATAATAATCACCATCAGAGATAGCCAAGACTTTACAAGTAATCAAGTGCTTTCACTCACATTCAGCAGAGAAATTCATTTTTCCCTGAGCATGCTGCTTCAATATACAATTCAAGGTGACTGAATTTCATAGATAGGGTTAAAGGTGTCCTTAAAATACACAGCAAGTTCCATGACTTACAGGGCTTTCCCAAAGCAAACTCAGTAAGTCATCATCAGTATGCATCATCAGTTTCTTAGAAGATCTTAAGTTTTTCAAACTACTTAACTAGTCTTTTTCTAAAACTACTAACATACTTCAGACTTTCCAAAGTATATTATTTCCAGCTCCTATACTGAGGTCATATACAGTGGCTGACTTTTCCCCTCAACATCTGTTTTTCATTAAATTACATAACAGACATCTTTTAGGTTTTCAAGATGCTTCTGTACAGCAGGATCAATATATTTGTCAACATGGTAAATAAGTAAATGTTTACAGGCCACAAAATGATGAGGTAACTCACAATATAACAGAAGAAATTCTCCCAACATGCAACTTATTTTCCAAGGGTAAGTCATGTACACTGAATTATACTTTAAAACTCCTGGCTACCTAGTCCATCTAGTGAAATCCTTGAGTGATTTACCAATGATACATCTAAAGACATAACTCACTTTCAAAGGTGCCTATTTTAGGCACTGCGAGAATTAGCTGACTGTAAGTGAAACTCATGATCTCCCCCAAAAATAAAAAATACCATATAAATTCAGTGGCCATTTGTTTTTTCATTATAATGTTAGTTACCCTGTAGTATTCAATTATCTAAGATAAAAGGCATACCATAGTATTTAGTCTTCTAACATACAAAGAAGAACCATATTCATCACATATGATGCAATATAGCTTCTTGTTCTTGAGGTCTAGACCTGAGCTGTCCAATATGGTAGCCAGTAGCTACATGTGGCTATTGAGCACTTGTAATATATCTAGTCCAAATTTAGACACACATAAGTGTAAGCTAACACATTAGATTTCAAAGTTTAGTATGAAAAAAATGTAAAATATCTCACAAATAATTTTATGTTGATTCTATTTTGAAATAATATTTTAACATATTGGATTAAATAAAATTTTATTAAATTCATCTGTTTCTTTTTACTTTGTTTAATGTGACTACTAGAAAATTTTAAATTACACAAGTGGCTCACATTTTATTTCTACTGGAGAGGACTTATTTAGACTAAAGTGGGCAAAAGTCATAATCAGAGGCCAGTTCCATAGTGTGTCATAAATATCCTGCAACCACACTACTTTCTAAGTTTTTGAGGTTATTAGCAGATCATCAAATCCCAAGGGCAACAGAAAACTAAGTCTAGGTGAACTCCGTTTGTAATGAATACAATAATAAATCTTACACGTTAATGACATCATAGTGGTTAATTAGGCAACTTGGTAACCACCTGCTGTAACTGTCTTAAAAATGACTATAAATACTACTATTTTGACATAGCTAAAGTTTATAGATTTTATTTTTCATTACCTCATTTCTATAAATACTATACTGAATATTCTTAGAAACAGTTTACTATCTACTGAATACCTTTATTTAGATATAATGGGCATTTTAGGGACCTCCCTGGTAGTCCAGTGCTTAAGAACCCACCTTCCAATGCAGGGGATGTGGCTTCGATCCCTCTTCGGGGAACTAAGATCCCACATACCGCTCGGCAACTAGGCCCACATGCCGCAACTACAGAGCCCATGCACTCTGGAGCCTGCACGCCTCAACTACTGAGCCTGCGCACTCTGGAGCCCGCGCGCCACATCGAAGAGCCCGCACACTGCAACGCAAGATCCCGCGTGCCGCAACTAAGACCCAATGCAGCCATAGATAAGATACGTAGGTAGGTAGGTAGGTAGGTAGATAGATAGATAGATAGACAGACAGATAGAATGGGCATTTTAAATTCATTATGTAAAAACTGGAATCATTACCTACCTTGCTGTTAGGAGTCAATTCTCCACGGTATTTCTGTGTGTCTCAGACTAGAAATGGTGTATCCCTCCAGGTTACAGGTCATATTGTTCCCTGACAAGGATAATAAAGATAGTGTCATCCTCTGAGGCAAAGGTTGGGCAGGTTTGCTAGCAGGCCCTTACAAGACTGGGAGGACACAGATCCACTGTGTGCACAGCATCTACCTGGGCCTCATTCTGTACTACGGGACTTGGGGAACCTATATGAACATGAAGATCATGCTGCCTACTGTGTTTTGAGCAATAAACTATCTAAATCTATCTGACTGGGCTCATTGTTTCCTTATGACAGGAATCTACAGAAGTGTGGTGAGCCAGCTTAGCAGCTGACTGCTGCTTAGGAAGTGCTTAACACTTCTCCTCCTTTTATGTCCTCAGTCTTCATACAAGTACCACTATCTACTCCACTGCCCAAGTCAGAAACCTGACCATCAACCTTGACTCCTGCCCCTCATTCACTGGCCCCATCATATCCAGTCAAGTCACCATGTCCTACCATCTAAATTTCTCTCAAACCATCACTTCTCTCTTTATTTCCTCTGCCTTTACCCTAGTTCACGTCATTACCCTCTCTCACTCAGATGCCTAATTTGTGTCACTGTCTCTAGTGTTGCCCTACTTCACCCATTCTTCACGTTGCAGCTGTAATCATCATTTTTTGTCATTTCATTGCCTTCAGGATAAAGTCCAAACGTAGGATTACAAGGTATTTTAAGGTCAGAACTTATATCGAATGTTTCTTGAAATTCTATTTGTGATTATATCACGGGGCAGGGTGGGGCGGGGCGGGGATGGGGAGGAAAGAGAAAATGAGAGATTAGACCACGTCTAATATAAAAGACTGTGGAGCAAAACATAAGTTGGGTGGGGTAGACTTCAGTGGATTCATCATAGTTCCTCTCTTCCTTATTCATGAAGAGTTGAACGCAGCTGAACTCTCTGACTTCCCTCTGTTTGAAATGGTAACGAAAAAGGGGGCCAACACAGTCAAGAAGGGCATTATTATTTTATTTATTTCCAGCCACATTTATTCTGATAAAAAGAATGCTCAGGCTGTAAGCAAATATGGCCTTCCTGTTACTAGATTTAGAATAGGTGATTGGTGTCACATCTATCTTTTCTTTTTGGTTCATGGCACTCAAAAAACGGGCCTCTTTTCTTTTTAAATGACACATACTAAGCATGATACATTCAGATGTATCCTGTTGATTGGTCTTGGGAAAATTCAGATAAGCTTTTTCCTGCTTTTTGTCTGGTTTAGTTCCTCTTCTTCAGAACTTAGCTCAGATTTTCTCTCTTTCAGGAAAACTTCTCTGACTCCCAAAGTTGAGTCAGATGTCTTTCCTATGTGTTTACTCATGTTTTAGCATTTAATACACAGTATTAATCTCTGCAACTACACAGTAACCTCCTTGAAGACAGTATGTTTAACTCATTATCTGTATCCTCAAGGCTAGCATAATGCCTGGCACATAGTAGGTACCCAATAAATAACTGTTTAGTTTAAATAAACAAATAATCAGATCACACTTTTAAAAGTCAGAAAGAGAATTGTAATCTTGAAGGGAAAAATAGCAGGAGGAGAGGGATTTAGGTTGTAGAGCTTTTCTTATCTTCTAAAACATAGTCAAACACACATACAAACATACTGACATGCCATATCACTGACGTTTTCCATAATTTCAATAGCCCTCCCACACCTAGGTTTGAAGCTTCAGAGCTATTAGAAGCTTTCATGAGAAAAGAGAAAATGCATTTCTTTTCCAAAGACTTATTCATGTTAAGGCAGTCTTTAATGTAATCTATACATAAATCAAGTCTGCTTCCAGGCCAGGAGCACAAAGATGGTGAAGGTACGATGACAGTTTAACTGGACAATTACTTCATCCAACTTTTTAGGATGAAAGATCCTCACCTTTGCTTACTATCTTCTCCAAAGAGCTGAGGTATTTTTGGCCCCTGGTTTGAATTTTGAGAAGAGAAGCTTAGAATGCTGCTAAGCTTTCTTCCAAGACCTTACACAGAGCAGCCAACATAGCCCCTCAACAAGGAAAAAAAAAGAGAGACCTTTAAGCAACTGGTGCAGCACGGCAGGTTTCAAGAATGCCTATGATCTCACAGTGTGAATAGCTTAGAGAGACACTGGGGTCCTGGTAATCACTAGTTGGTTACCCTAATTTAAATTTTCAGAGTTTTCTTTGGCCAACAGCTGAACCATCAGTTATAAAATGATTTCCAGTAAGATACTGTAGCTCAGCTTTATATTTTATGACCTGGTTCTTTTAGATTATTGAAAGCAAAGTTCTTAAACTCACAGAGCATTTTCCTTCATATAAAGAATAAGTATATTATCGCATTTGGAGATAAATCTGGGTTCTAGTAATGACCCTGCAACTTGCTATATGAACTTGGAGTAATAATTTTAAAACTTCTGAGCCTCAGCTTCCTCTTTGTGGTGAGGATTAACTAAATAACAATACAATGCGCCTATAACATTACCCACTACTCTGTTGATGCACAACAAATGGTAGTCATAATTTTCATAAGATTCTTTATAACATGGGTTAGCAGGCCAAACCTGTCCATCACTGCTTCATAAATAAAGTTTTATTGGAACACAGACACAATCATTTGTTTATGTATCCTCTATGACTACTTCTGCGCTACAATGACAAAGCTGTGCAGACAGAGTAATGACAGTTACAACTGACACCATATGGCCCACAAAACCTAAAATATTTACTATCTGGCCCTTTACAGACAAACTCTGCTGACTCCTAGTCACAACAGGTTTCACTAAAACTTCTAAAATAATATTATTACCTTTTAGACCATTAATAAACCAAATAAGCTTTCCTGGCTTTAATATACTCAAAACTTTGTAATTAAGGGTAGTACATTCAGTCTCACAAAGATAATGGCTGATCTAATGGCTCTGTCTCTTCATCTATCCTCAATAGTGACTGGATGTGGCTGGAAGAAAGTCTGATAGGGATGGCTATACAAAGTAATAAGCAAAATATATAACTCTTTGTAACAACCTGATAGCTTAAGTATACCACTTGCACTTCTATATTCTAGGCTTAATGAAAAAGACAGGAAGGCAGGGTATTAGGGTTCTCCAGAAAAATAGAACATGAGAGAAACAGGAGAGAGAGAGAGATTATATATAAATAGAGTTTATATAATGAATTGTCTTGTGTGATTATGAAGGCCAAGAAGTCCCAAGACCTGCAGTTGCCAACCTAAAGACCCAGGACAGTTGATGGTGTATTTCCAGTTCAAGTCCAAAGGCCTGAGAACGAGGAGAACTGATGGTTGTAGATCTAGTCTGAGTCTGAAGGCTTGAGAACCAGGAAAGCCAATGGTGTTAAGCTCTAGTCTGAAAGCCAGCAGACTTGAGACCCAAGAAGAGCCAACTTCTCAGTTCTGGTCTAAAAAGTAAAAGACCTACTGCCAGCTCAACAGGTCCTTCTTATGCATCCTTTCTGTTCTATTCATATCTTCAATTCATTGGATGAGGCCCATCCACATTAGGGAGGGCAGTCTTCTTTACTCTAGTCTACCAATTCAAATGTTAATCGCATCCAAAAAAGCCTTCACAGACACTCCCAGAACAATGTTTGACCAAACACCTGGGTACCTCCTGGCCCAGTCAAGTTGACACATAAAATTAACCATCACTGCAGGCAGGCAGCTAAAAACCAAATATTTCTATTAGGTAGAAAATACAGGACTCTCATATACACAAGTAATATTCTGTAAGACTTTTTTATTGCTGCTGCATAAACAGATACAAAATGCAGGGTTTTAAAAACTACTTACACAAAATATCTAAGGGAGCAGTTCTACATACTAGAAAATTAGGATTCAATGTTGGAATTAGTATTTCCTGAAGCTACAAAAAACTCTCATTAGATTTGAATAGAGGCTGTTATTTACCAAAATATTCTTTTTCTTTCAACTAACATTCCAAACACTTTGTACAATTGTTACAGCCTAGATACAACAACAATGTAGATCATCTTACTCTTCTATTTTCTCCAAAAACTCAGTAAAAAAAAGTGCTTTAACCCTATAAAATACCAACATCAGACCATTCATTGACTATATTTTCCTAATATTCACCTTCTAATGTGTTTATTAAGCCTAATACTTCTTCACCTGTGAATATTTTGGAGATAATAGTAAGGTACCATGATTATAGAAACTAATCAATTATAGGCAGTTTATTGTAAATCTTACCACTTTATTAAAAAATTCTATTGTAAATCTTACTACTTTATAAAAAGCAAGAGCAAGTGTTTTTTACAGAGTTATCGATACAATATTTTCCGTTCTACTGCTTTGAAACCAACAGAGTAAACACGGGCTAAGAAATCCTATTTGCAGAGGCCTGCTGACATCACTGATTATTGTTTTGCATAAACAAGGAAATACCTATTAGAGCTGAGTGCTAAGACCAAATATCAAATAGTTGGAGTAGGAAGCACCTAATGGAAACAAGAACTTTTTAAAGACCCTTTACCTTATCTATGTCCATCACCAAAAATGAATAAAAGACAAAATATCACGTCTATATTTCTGGGAAGGTAGTGGTACAACCTGGAATTTCTGTAGATAGACTACTGGGAAGGGTTGTGAGTAGACTTCAGTAACCTTAAAAAACTTGCTTACAGCATGTCAAGATCTCTTAAGTACCTTCTAAACGCAAATGTTCATTTTATAACTCTTCTCTGGAATTTTAAATTAGGAATGGGTGACTTTTCTGAGGATCATGCACATCCTAAACTTTTTTAATGTCTGAATTTACCAAAGCCCCAAACACATTTGGTCAAAGTTCATTTTAAGCCCTTTCTCAAATTTTATACACAAGTACATTTCAAAAGCAATTTATTTCGTGTGTTTGATTCATTTACACTTTGCTCATCAAAGGTTTATTTTTTGTTAGAGTTAGTTGTTCTCTATGATTCCTAATAAGGTTTGGTTTTATAACACTTTTAAAACACTCTTGTTTTCAAGAGAGAAAGTTGCTCTAAAAACTTTTACCTCAGAATTACTAATTTGGTTTGAATAGAATCTACACTTGGCAAAATATTTCTATACTCTCAACTAACTTTTCTTTAACATTTCTCATAACTCTATAAGCCGAGACATAGCTACAGTATATAAATCATATATATCACCATCATCTAGGCAGCATTTCCAAAACTGTATCTATAGCATGTTAGTGTCTCAAGAGATGTCAAGAGGTGTTCATGGGTAGAAAGTGGTTAGGAGTGGTAGTCACGTTTAAGTGTTGGAAATCCTGAATTAAACAAAATCAAACCGGTTTCTTTACTATAACATTTCCCAGAACTTTTATGTGCATAATGAATATTCAAGAAAGAGATATAGGAAGCAACGTTTCCCAAACTTAACAATGGAACTCTTTTAACAAGCCTAATATATTGTAGGATACTTATGTTCTATAAAACAATTTGGAAAGCTGATTTGTGTGGTCTCAAACACTAAGGAAGTGATTGCATTTATGATCTCCCGCCTGTATCTGTCACTGTTAATGTGATAATCTACCAAACAGTTTCAGAAAGATAGACCAGCTATTTAAAAAATACTCCTAGATGAGGCAGAATTACTAATAATTCTGTTTTAACAAAATAGGAACAAATTGGAAATCTGAGTTTGAAACAGACTCACAGATATAGAGAACAGACTTGTGGTTGCCAAGGGGGAGGGGAGATGGGGGAGGGATGGATTGGGAGTCTGGGATTAGCAGATGAAAACTACTGGGTTGACCAAAAAGTGCCTTTGGTTTTTCAGTAAAAATAAAAGACAATTTTCATTTTCACCAAGAACTTTATTGAACAACATATTCACCCTTTTGTCCACTACCTTCTGCCATTTTTCAGGCAACTTCATAATTCCATCTTCCCAAAACTTTATCTTTTTGAGCAAAGAACTGTTCCAGGTGCTGTTTACAGTCTTCCAAGGAATTGAAATTTTCCATTAAGAGAATTTTGTAAAGACCAAAATAAATGGAAATCCGAAAGTACCATGTCTGCTGAATACAGCAGATGAATCAGAACTTCCCAGCCAAGCTGTGAAGTTTTTGCCTGGTCGTCAAAGAAACATGCAGTCTTGCATTATCCTGATGGAAGATTATGCATTTTCTGTTGACTAATTCTGGATGCTGTTTGTCAAGAGCTGCTTTCAGGTGGTCTAATTGGGAGCCGTACTTGTTGGAATTAATTGTTTGGTTTTCCAGAAGGAGCTCAATAATAGAGGACTCCCTTCCAATCCTACCACATACACAACATCACCTTCTTTGGATGAAGACTGGCCTTTGGTGTGGTTGGTGGTGGTTCATTTCACTTGCCCCACGATCTCTTCCATTCCACGTTATTGTACAGTATCCACTTTCACCGCCCCTCACAATTTGTTTCAAAAACAGAATGTTTTCATTAAGTTTAAGTAGAGAATCACATGCAGATATATGGTCAAGAAGGGTTTTTTGCTTAACTTATGTGGAACCCAAACATCAAAGCGATTAACATAACCAAGCTGGTGCAAATGATTTTCAGTGCTTGATTTGGATATTTTGAGTATGTCGGCTATCTCCCATGTGGTGTAACATTGATTGTTTTCAATTAATGTTTCAATTTGATCGCTATCAACTTCAATTGGTCTACCCAACCATGGAGCATCATCCACAGAGAAATCTCCAGCATGAAACTTTGCAAACCACTTCTGACATGTTCGATCAGTCACAACACCTTCTCCATACACCACACACATTTTGGTTGCGTTTTTACCTTTCTTGAAATAATAAAGCATAATATGCTGAAAATGTTGATTTTTTTTCTTCCATCTTCAATATTAAAATGGCTACACAAAAATTCACCAATTTTGATGTCTTTTTTTTCATGCATGCTGATATGACAGCTGTCACATATAATCTAACAAAATTGTTTTGAATGAAGTTTAAGACAACTAAGTGTTACTACAGCCACCTTACAGAAAAAAACTGAATGAACCTTTTGGCCCACCCAATATTATATACAGAATGGATAAACAACAAGGTCCTACTGTGTAGCACAGGAAACTATATTCAATATCCTGTGATAAACCATAATGGAAAAGAATATGAAAAAATGTATATATTTACATGTGTATAACTGAATCACTTTGCTGTACAGCAGAAATTAACACAACACTGTAAATCAACTATACTTCAATAAAATAATTTTATTAAAAAAGAGAGGATTTTAAAGGCAGCAAGAGAAAAACAAAGAGTCAGTTACAACAGAACTCCCATAATGCTATCAGCTGATTTCTCTGCAGACACTTTGCAGGCAAGAAGGGAGTGGCAAGATAACATTCAAAGTCCTGAAAGGGAAAAACCTGCAACCTAGGACACTCTACCCAGCAAGATTATCATTTAGAATAGAAGGAGAGATAAAGAATTTCTCAGACAAGTAAAAACTAAAAGAATACAGCAATACTAAACCTATCCTAAAAGAAATATTGAAAGGTCTTCTCTAAATAAAAAAGAAGCAAGAATCTATAGGAAAGGGAAAATCACAATAGGAAAGGTAAATATATAAAAGGATGGAAGATCACTTAAATAAGCCAGTATATAGATTAAAAAACAATCAAAAAATTCTGTGAAAGCGATTATAACTACAATGAAGAGCAAAAGGATAAACATGAAGATGTAAAATAAGGCATCAAAATTACCAAATGTGGGTGAGGGGAGTAAGAAAATGTAGACCTTTTAGAATGTGTTTGAGCTTATATCACTACCAGTCTAAAGCAAGTAGATATAGTTATGGGTTAACGTACTTGAAAACCAGGGTAACCACAAAAACCATAAAGAAAAAAAAAACTCAAACATAATACAAAGAAAACCATCAAACCACAAAAAGAAAAACAAAAAGAAGAAAGGAACAAAGAAGAATACAAAATCAAGTAGAAAATAAGGTTTAAAAGGCAATAAATACATACATAGATATCAATAATTACTTCAAATGTCAAAGCACTAAATGCTCTGATCAAAAGATACAGAGTAGCAGATTGGATAATAAAACAAGAACCTACAATATGCTGCCTACAAGAGACCCACTTTAGGGCGAAAGACATGTATAGATTGAAAGTGAGGGGATAGAAAAAGATATTTCATGCAAATGGAAATGATAAGAAAGTGGGGGTAGCAATACTCGTATCAGACAAAACAGACTTTAAAACAAAGGCTATAAAGAAAAAGGAAGACAGTATATAATGATAACAGGATCAATACAAGAAGAAGAAATCACACTCATTAACATATACACACCCAATTTAGGAGCACCTAAATACATAAAACAAAAACGAATAGACATAAAGGGAGAAATTGATGGAAATACAATAATAGTAGAGACTTTAACTCCCTACTGACATCAATGGACAGATCTTCCAGACAGAAAATCAATGAAGCAACAGAGATTCTAAGTGACACAATAGAACAATTAGTTAATTGATATTTTGAGGACATTACATCCAAAAGAAATAGAATAAACATTCTTTTCAAGAACACATGGAACATTCTCTAGGATAGAACACGTACCAGAACACAAAACAAGCCTCAACAAATTTAAGAGGATGGAAATTATTTCAAACATCTTTTCTGCCCACAATGGCATGAAACCACATGAAATCAACCACAGAAAGAGAAATGCAAAGAAAACGATTACATGGAGACTAAACAACATGCTACCAAAAATCCAATGGGTCAAGGGTGAAATCAAAGAGAAAATAAAATACCTCGAGACAAATGACAACAAAGACACAACCATACAAAATCTATGGGATGCAGCAAAAGCAGTTCTAAGAGGAAAGTTCACAGCAATAGAGACCTTCCTTAAAAAACAAGAAAAATTCCAAATAAACAACCTAACGTACCACCTAAAAGAATTAGAAAAAGAACAACAAACAAAACCAAAAGTCAGCAGAAGGAAGGAAATAATAAAGATCAGAGAGGAAATAAATAAAAGAGAGATAAAATGTACGTATATGTGTGTGTGTGTGTATAAATAAAACCAAGAGCTGGTTTTTTGAAAGGATGAAAAATATCAACAAACCTCTAGCCAAGCTCACCAAGAGGAAGAGAGAGAAGCCAAATAAGCAAAAGAAGAAATGAAAGAGGAGAAATAACAAACAGTACTGCAGAAATACAAAAAACCATAAGAAAGTACTATGAACAATTTCATGCCAAGAAATTGGACAACATAGAAGAAATGGACAAGTTTCTAGAAACAAACAGGCTGCCAAAACTGAATCAAGAAGAAACAGATAACTTGAACAGACCAATCACTAGAAGTGAAATATAATATGTAATTTTAAAAAACTCCATGCAAACAAAAGTCCAGGACCAGATGCTTCACTGGAGAATTCTATCAAACATATAAAGAAGAACGTAAACTGATACTTCTCAAACTCTTCTAAAAGATTAAAGAGGAGGGAACACTCCCAAAGTCATTCTGTCAAGCCACCATCACCCTGACACCAAAACCAGACAAAGCCACTACCAGAAAAGAACGTTAGAGGCCAATATCTTTGATGAATATAGATGCCAAAATCCTCAACAATATATTAGCAAACTAAATCCAACAACACATAAAAAGGATCATACACCATGATCAAGTTGGATTCATTCCAGAATCACAAGGATGGTTCAAAATATGCAAATCAATCAATGTGATACACCACATCAACAAAAGAAAAGACAAAAACCACATGATCATCTCAATAGATGCAGAAAAAGTATTTGATAAAAGGCAACATCCATTCATGATAAAAACTCTTGCCAAAGTGGGTATTGAGGGAACATATCCCAACATAAGAAAAGCCATTTATGACAAACTCACAGCCAACATAATGCTAAATGGTGAAAAGCTGAAAGCCTTCCTACTAAATTCTGGAACAAGACAAGGATGCCCATTCTCACCACTTCTATTCAACACAGTATTGGAAGTCCTAGCCACAGTAATCATACAAGAAAAAGAAATAAAACGTATCCAAATCAGAAGGGAAGAGGTAAAAGTGTCACTATATGCAGATGGCATAATACTCTATATAGAAAACCCTAAAGACTTCACACTAAAACTATTAGAACTGATAAATGAATTCAGCAAGGTAGCAGGATACAAGATTAACATACAGAAATAGTTTGCATTTCTTTCTTTACACTAACAATGAAATATCAGAAAGGGAAAGTAAAAAAAAAAAATCCCGCTTAAAATCATATCAAAAAAAAAAAAACCCCTAGTAATAAGCCTGACCTAGGAGGTGAAAGACGTGTACAACAGAACTATAAAACACTGATAAAGGAAAATGAAGATGATTCAAGGAAATGGAAAGATAGCCCATGCACTTGGATTGGAAGAACTAATATAGTTAAAATGGCCATACTACCCAAAGCAATCTACAGACTCAATGCGATCCTTATCAAATTACCCATGACATTTTTCACAGAATTAGAACAAACAATCCCAAAATTTATATGGAACCACAAAAGACCCAGAACTGCCAGAGCAATCCTGAGGAGAAAAACAAAGCTGGAGGCATAACCCTTAGAACTTCAAACAATGCTACAAGCTACAGTAATCAAAACAGTGTGGTATGCACCACAACTACTGAAGCCCGCGCCCTTAGAGCCCATGCTCTGCAACAAGAGTAGCCACCGCAATGAGAAGCCCATGCAACGCAACAAAGAATAGCCCCCACTCGCTGCAACTAGAGAAAGCCCACGTGCAGCAACAAAGACCAAAAACACAGCCAAAAATAAATAAAATTTTTAAAAAAAGACAAAACAGTGTGGTATTGGTGCAAAAACAGACATAAAGATCAATGGAACTGAATAGAGAGCCCAGAAATAAACCCACACACCTATGGTCAATTATCTTCAACAAATTAGGCAAGAAAATATAATGGAGAAAAGACAGTCTGTTCATTACACATGCTGGGAAAGCTGGACAGCCACATGTAAATCAATGAAGTTAGAACACTCCTTCACAGCATACACAAAAATAAACTCGAAATGGCTTAAAGACTTAAATATAAGACAGGACACCAAAAAACTCCTAGAAAAGAACATAGGCAAAACATTCTCTTTCATAAATCGTAGCAAAACATTCTTAGATCTCCCAAGGCAAAAGAAATAAAAGCAAAAATAAACAAATGGGCAGAAATTAACACAACATTATAAATCAACTATATGTCAATAAAATAAATTTTAAAAAATAAACAAACAAATGGGGCCTAATGGGGCCTAATCAGACTTATAAGCTTCTGCAAAGCAAAGGAAACCATAAGCCAAACGAAAAGAACCTACAGAATGGGAGAAAATATTTGCAAACAATGCAACTGACAAGGGCTTAATTTCCAAAATATACAAACAGCTCACAAAACTCAATAAAAAAAAAAAAATCTGATTATAAAAGGAGCAGAAGACCTGAATAGACATATCTGCAAAGAAGACATACAGATGGCCAACAGGCACATGAAAAGATGCTCAACATCACTAATCATCAGAGAAATGAAAATCAAAACCACAATGCGATATTACCTCACATCAGTCAGAATGGCTATCATCAAAAAGACCACAAATAATAAATGTTGGTGAGGATGTGGAGAAAAGGGAACCTTTGTATGCTACTGGTGAATGTAAATTGGTACAGTCACTGTGGGAAAGGTTCAGTAAGGAGGTGCCTCAAAAAACTAAAAATAGAACTAACATATGATCCAGCAATTCCACTCCTGGGTATATATCCAATGAAAACAAAAACACTCATTTGAAAAGATACCTGCACCCCAATGTTCATAGCAGCATTATTTACAATAGTCAAGATATGGAAGCAACCTAAGTCTCCACTGACAGATGAATGGATAAAGAAGATGTGGTATATAATACAATGGAATACTAATCATGTAAAGAATGAAATTTTGCCATTTGCAACAACACGGATGGACTTGGAATGTATTATGCTTAGTGAAATAAGTCAGAGAAAGACAAAAACTGTATATCACTTATAAATGAAATCTAAAAACAGTAAAACAAACAACTGAATATAACAAAAAAGAAACAGGCTCATGATATAGAGAACAAACTAGTGGTTACCAGAGGGAGAGGAAAGTGGGGAAGGACAAGATACAGATAGGGAATTAAGAGATACAAACTACTATGTATAAAATAAATAAGCTACAATGATATATTTGTACAGTACAGGGAATATAGCCAATATTTTATAATAACTATAAATGGAGTATAACCTTTAAAAATTGTGAATCTCTATGTTGCACACCTGAAACTTATATAGTAGGTACAGCAACTATAACTCAATTTAAAAAAAGCACAATAAGACATGACTAGATACAATCTACCCACTGGAGTGACTAAATTAAAACATTAATAACACCAATGATAACAGGGCTGTGGAGCAACTGAACTTTCATACATGTAAAATGTAAAATGATACAATCACTTTGGAAAACAGTCTGAATTATACATTTAAAATGGGTAAACTTTATCTTGTGGAATTTATACCTCAATAAAGCTGAATTTTAAAAATCAACTTGACAAAACATTTTTAAATTAGTAAAATAAAATTCTGATAATATCTTGCAGTGGCTTAACATTTTTAAAATACTGGCCAATTTTTTTCCCCTATTATTCTTAGAGTCTTCCTCCATTCAAGCAGTAGATAGGCTCAACTTACCTCAGGGAAAGCAGTGACAGCAGAAAGCAGAAACAAGGAGTCTTTTTTCTGACCTATGAATTTCAAAATCCTGGGCCTTGAGAATAATGGAAAGGACTTAGAACATATGCTTACCGAAGCTAGGAAGGTGAATAATACAAAACAAAAGGGAATGTGGAGACTGGAGTGAGCACATCCTGTAAGGAGCCACTATGGAACTCCAGCTGATTTTTACCATATGAAAATGTGGGTCCAGTGTTGCTAGATCATTTTCCCCAAAAGAAATCTGGAGATTCAGATTTTTATATGAATTTTCCAAAT
This sequence comes from Balaenoptera musculus, assembly GCF_009873245.2. Classification (NCBI taxonomy): domain Eukaryota; kingdom Metazoa; phylum Chordata; class Mammalia; order Artiodactyla; family Balaenopteridae; genus Balaenoptera; species Balaenoptera musculus. The sequence continues at coordinate 74,112,226 of NC_045787.1, forward strand.
TTTTGAAATAATTCCCAAGCAAAAGGCACTGCTGTGAGTCAAATTCAGGCAATGGATTTGCAACATCTGGCACAAAAGACAGATTTAGAACACCTTAAAAACAAAAAATAAACAAAAAACCACAAGACTTCCTCACCTTCCAGACTTGATAGAAATTCCCTGCAATGGGGAAAATAAAAGTCAAAGCAACAATGAATACAGACCTTGTTCTTACAAGAGAATAGAGGCAATCTGCATCCCATTTCTTAGATATGCACTCAAGAAGGCAAGAAGATCCCACAGAACTGGATGGATAATGTGATGGGCAAAAATGGTATTAACCTCATAGAATTTCCCAGGCCCTACAGCCCCAGAGAGACTTAGACAAGTGGCAGTCTCAGAGAATTCTCCAAATGTTAGTGGAGATCACAGAAAGATTACAACTTTATCAATAGCATGGAAGTTGCAGAAAGGCAGAAAGTTTACCAGCTAATACCTTGTGGATGGCAATGAGGAATAAGTCAGCAGTAACCTGTGATGACTGACTAACTTCAGAAACAAAATGAAGGAGAAACATTTCTACAGATGCCACCACTGTGGAAAGGTGAAGATACCTAGTAGGACCCACCATCCCAACCCAAGAATTAGCAGAGCAGGGAAAGGTAGGATAGCTCTAATTTACAGTAAAATTTCAGCCACCTAGGCAGAATAGGGGCTCAAAATAGAAACTGAGCTACAAAATAATTACAAAAAGTATATTCCTTGAATATCTGACATTGTAAACTGAGATGTACGTCTACAGTCAGCTGTAAGCAAGAAAGTTATCAAGAGAAGAGGGGAGCATTTTATTTTGTTTACTTTCTTTAGATGAGTTATGCCAAATAAATACTGGATTTGGTATTAGGCCTTACAGATAGGCCACCAGAGCATAAGACTTTGAAAAACTACTACTCAATATACTATAGAACTTCGCTCTTCAGATGACCTTTGAAATAACTTTACTAGACATATTGAGTTATCAAACAAATAAGTTTCCGAAACTCATTTGCAAGTAATAAACTGTCACAGGGCAAGTCTAAATGACTGGTAACACTGGACCAAGTGAGCAAAACTTACTCATTCTGCAACTATTTAAATAAATACAATAGCAATATGACCAGAATCCACTGGTTTACACTGGTTAAAGTGTTAGTCTGAGGCATTAACAAGGAGGAAGCAGAGAGGTTGTCACAATGTGTATGTGTGTGTGTGTGTGTGTGTGTGTGTGTGTGTGTGTGTGTGTGTGTAAAAACTGTATTTACCAATTTTTCTAAAATGACCACATAGTCCTTTAATTTCCAGAAAACAATTAGAAAGTATGTATTTAAAAACAGAAGACAAGTCTTTTAATTACCCCTTTAATACAGTCTTAGAAATTTAATAGCACACTGCCTGATTAAACATGATTAATACTCAGATCTACACTGTTGCAATTACCCAAGTAACTCAGGCAAAGAGCCTACCTTAGTGAGAATATTCAGATAATTAATCAAGTACTTACAGCAGCTGTGACATAAGAGGGACCTCTGAGCTTCAGTTTTCTTCTCTGTAAAATGGGGACAAATACCTGCACAGCCTAACATTTGCAAGAGCATCTAGAACAGTGTCTGATATATAAAAAGCCCACAGAAATATTTACTGAATTAGCCACCACGGACTTCACTTCCACTGGCCTCTGAAAGTACTAATCAATAAAATCTTTCTAGGAAAATAGTCCCCTACTCCATCATGGTACTGTAGTACTCTTCCAAAGGTAAAACAGACCTTGAGTAGTGTTATTCAGTGCAGGCTATCCCTGAAAAACCACTTCCCATTCCTACTGAAGTATTTATATTAATAAATGCAGCTGGATAAGTGCCTAAAAATTCTCCTGATACCTTGCATCTCTACTTTCATCTGAGAAAATATTCCTCAAGTGAAGTGAGCCCACATTGCCTCCCTGCTCTCAACCCTCTAAGAGTAATGACTTGCCATCACACTTAGAATAAAATCCAAGGACTTTACTGTGGCCTATCAGCTTTTTCATGATCTGCCTCTGCCTAACTCTTAACTTCATTTCCTACCACTCTCCCCCTCCACCCACTGTGCTTCTTACTGATTCTTGCATACATCAAACACAAGCCTTTGCACTTGACTCCTCCCACTTCCAGTTAGACACTTCCCCGAAACTCATATGGTTTGCTCCCTCACTTCAGATTTATGCTCAAATATCACCTCTACAGAGAAAACTTCCTTGACTGCCCTTTCTAAAGTAGGATACTGTTTTTCTCTATCCCCTTAATCTGCTTTTTTTCCCATAGCAAATCAAATATATATTTATTCATCTGTTGTAATGTATGCTCCATGAGGATCGAGACTTCATCTCAACTATTTTATCTCCAGAGCCTAGAACACTGTCTGGTATAAAGCGACAGCAAATTATCATTGACAGTGAATCTGCTGAATTAAGTGGAAGGATCTGAATATTCAAGGAAAGCTTCAGCAAATGCTACTGACAGTGCAAGGAGAAGTAAGAAGACCAGTAACAGTTGTGGTGGCCATATGAACCTAGAATACCTACAGACGGAAAAGGTAAAAGGCTGAAGGAACTGGATCAGCACCAGAATTAGAGTAAGATTTTTAATAGCTGGAGGATAGAAGGCAGGATGGAAGGAAAGAGAATGAGGCCAGGCCTCAGATGGTTGAAGCCTGAGCAAATGGAGAAAAATCTCTTTTTTTGAATCCCATTCACTCCCCCTCATTTTCCTTCCTCTCACGTTTCCTCTAGCAGTACTACCCACTTTTGCTATCTCTCTTCCTCCTCCTCTTTTGCTTCCTCTGTCATAAATTGTTTTTCACTTGTATATTGCCTTCACAGAGTTTTTTTCCTTTGAATCAGTAGCCTCAGTCGAAGAAAAGATCTCTAATGAGAAACTCTTAAGAGTATATTTTATACGCCTTAGATGCCGAGAACGCCACCATCATCACCATCATCATCATCAGTGTCAAGTACTCATCATGAATGCAACACACTGAAGAACAGAATCATGGAGCCATTCCCTTTCACCTGCTACATCAAGAATTCTGAACGCTTTGGGACTTCAACTCTTTAATTTTCTTCTCTTCTTTCTCCAGAATATATCTTTAAAATATAATCATCTTTTTTTAGCTTTATTGAGGTATAATTGATATATATAATTGCACATATTTAATGTACATATTTTGATGAGTTAGTTTGGACATACGCACACACATCACCACAATTAAGGCACTATAAACATATCTATAATCTCCAAAAATTTCCTTGTATTCTTTTGTTTTTTGTTCTGTTGTAAGAGCACTTAACATGAGATTTATCCTCAACAGTTTAAAATGCACAACACCATATTTTTAACTATAGGCACTGTGTTGTACACCAGACAATCAACATCTTTGACTTCTATCCTCACACTCCTTTTAAAAAATTATGACACATCCACTAAAGTATGTTTGCTAAAATCCTAAGCCTAGCATTACCTTTTTTATTAAGTTGATCCTGGTGCTTATTCAAGTTAAAATAAATGAAAACTGACAAGCAGTCTCATCAGTCTCATAAATGATTGTGTATATATGCCTCTCCCCAGCCTCACCAAATGACACTGGGCTTGGTGTTCAACTTGCCTCTTTGAAGAATAATTTCTAATACATTAGCAGAAGCCAACATAATAATATTATTAATTTCAGTCAAATACCTCTCAAAATATTAAATCCGAGAACATCAACTTACTCATTTTAAATTCTTCCATAGGAGTTTACAAATAGAACATGACCTCTGTAATCTGAAATGAGTCTTGAGAAAGTAAACTGTAAATAAAAATTGTAGGAGAAATTCATAATGAAGTTCATGCTTTGCCCATTAATCTTAGAGACCAAAGAAAAATCAAAGCAAGGAGAAATGTTTTTTTTTTTTTAGTATCAAGCATATTTACAAGTGACAAGGCATTAAGATTTATAAACTACATGATGACCTACTTAGAGCTAATCAATATACTCAATAACAAACAAGATACTCCATCTTAAATGATTTATTCCATTATTTTGGTAACTATGCTTAAATTAATTCCAATTACAACCATAAATTCAAGACTTGAGAAAAAAAAAGTTAATTCTACAAATTAAAAATCAAAATCCTAGAGTATTTATTAATCTCCTCTATATATTTCCCTGTTTCATCTTTCCAGCTCCCGACACCCACACTCCCTGTCTCTGTCATTCTACATGCAAGTCCAGAGTACTATCAAGTCTAATAGGGTTAGCGTAAAGTATGTATAGCTAGCAGTGTGACTTTATTATTTGTTTTTCTTAGTTTCAGGACTGAAGAATGCTAATTCCAATGCAAAAAGGTGATCGTTTGTGCATATATGTCTCTCTCCCCACCCCTCACCAAAGCTGTGCCTTCACTGACATTCAAGAGTGCAGAATATAACAACTGTTTGTATTTGTCCATATTAGTACCACAACACATTTACCAACAGTGAAGGAATAGGTCCAAATTTAGGTTAGCAGCCTAATCTGGCTTAAAACAAAATACATCTCCCTAAGGCATTCCCATTCTGAAATAACTCATAACCATAAAAGTTAGGTATTTACAGGATAAAAGTCTGAAACAATAGTAAGAGCAGCAAAATATTCTGCTTTTCATTTTCACTAACTTGGTGTTAACTTAACGAAATGTGACATTGCTTATCAGCATAGTATAATAAACATGAAAAGGTGCCCAATGTACAAAGAAAATATGAAAATCCCTAATGACAACAGCAAAAACAAAACTTGTTCTCTTTTCCTTTCATATGCCCTTTGAGTTAGCTTGAGAGCATATGGCCTTGTTATGTACATACTGTAATAAAGATAAAATTGGTTGCCAGTGTGCCTAGATGGAGGCTTCAAAAATAACTAAGTAAAATTATATTTCCCTGTGCCCCATAAAAGATCCATCATACAGGACTCAGTTCTCATTTCTCTATGTTAGAAGCTATACTACATACAGTTAAACAAGAGAAAAATACCTAAATAACTCTCAGAAGTGGCATATATAGATATTACATCTTTGTTGAAATCTCAAAACTTACATTATCCAAAGGTTTAATTCACCTTTAAAACAGAATTTATTAAAATTCTAAACTCATATTGTGTTTATCTTTTTTGTAAGTGAATATATATTCCTAGCAACATGTTTGTATCCGATGTTACTCATATAAACAAAAGCATACAGTCATTTTAGGGATTAAGAGAAAAACAGACATCTGTATAGAACATTTCCCTCATTAGATACTATCATGTTAGCATATTTTTCCTATTTCTGATTTTACTACAAAATAAAATGAGCTGATTTTTACCCTTAAGTTTCTCTATAATGTATATTGCCAATAATGCAAATACTTTAATTGCACATTAGAAGAATCTCATTTTCCTCTAAAAATTGCTATAGAAATGAGCCCCGAAGAGACCTCATAACACATACAAAAAAATCAAGATATGACTACGTCAAACTGGCATACCAGTTACCACTTAACAACAAATATTACTTTAAACATTACTTTTAAATTAAAAGCTATCTTTCTGAAAATCCCAGGCAAGATCTCATGGGTCATTAGAATGTTATTTGGCCTCTTCCTAAATTAGTGCCAAACTGAATCAATTAGACAAGAATCAATTAGCCAAAAACTATACAGTAATCGACTGTCTTAACTACTAGCCAAACTGTATATTCAAAAAGTAACTCACTTTTTTGTTAGAAAGTCACATTTGGGGTTAGTGGGGGTATAAATTGACACTTTTCTGGAAAGCAATTTGGGGTAACATTTATGAAATATTGATGTTTATTCTCTTTGCCCAGTAACTCTCCTCCTAAGAATTAACCTAAGGAAATAATCAGAAATACGAATAAAGTTTTTATATACAAAGATGTGCATTCCAACATTACTTACTGGAGCAGAAGGAAAAAATGCAAAACTCAAAAAAACTCAGATTTAAAAATGAATACAATGCAGCCATTTAAATCACAATTATGAATAAAATGTAATGACCTAATGAAATTCTCAGCACATATACATAAAAAACACCAAAATATTTATAGTGATTACCTATGGTTGGTATAGTTATAGGTTATTTTTATATATCTTCTTTTGTAGTTTTAGGAGCTAATACTGCTATTCAAGAATATTTTAATATTCTACGTTGAAATATTATAAACTAAGGAGTTTTGTTAGAAGCCATTTCATTGAGTGATAGTCATAAAATATTTCACATGGACAGTGAAGAAAAGATTGCTGGTCAAAAGTAGATGACTGTCATCAGCTAGCTTTTCCTCAAGCACCAAGAACAGTGGTACAGTTCCCCTGTTAATATCCATCAACAATCAAATTAGTAGAGCACTCATGTTAACAATTTATATTTCCATCTAAGGGTGAATTTATTTAACGAATAGCTGCATTTCCCAGAAGGGACAGTTAGTACAACAAAACTGCTTGAAAAAAGGACAGGAACCAATATTTACTGAGTATGTTAATAGACATGATGCTAAACGCTTTACATATTTCATTTAATCCTTACAATACTATAAGGTAGGTATTATTATTTTTCAGAGGAGGGAACTGAAGCTCAGAGAGATTAGGTAACTCACCTAAGTACACAAAGCTAGTAAATAGTGATACTGGAATTTGAACCAAGTTTTTCCCTGTGCAGAACCCCCGAAAGATATCACTGAAGGAAATTAAACTAATAACTGTAATGATGGGATTATTCATCCTCCATAAGATAATGGTCTTGAAAATATTTCAACTGTAAAGCACTAAATAAAAAATTTTGGAAAAGGCAACCATTAATTTACTGATCATTAATAGTTAACAGATTCCACATAGTCAAGGGAAAAGCAAACAAATGTTTTAACTAATGTTCAACAAGATAATGCCTAATATTAACTGTTTCTGGAAATAATAGGTGTTTAACAAATACTTATGGTACTGAACCAAACTAATCTGAGATTGGCTGATGATAATAAAAATAGAAACAAATAAATAAATATCTCCCTATCACTTTCCAAAAGCTATATGAACACCCTCTCGCTCAAGTTACAAAAAATTAAATTTACTAAATTATAATATATAATTAATTAGGTTAGACACCTGTTTATCATTAGGTAGAAAATGGGGGAGGGGGGTCATAAATATACAGAGTAAACACAAATCCCACACTCAGAGTGGTGCATTTAGCCCCTAATAAAATCAATACAACTTGATTAAGGATCTAGAAAGAAGATGAAGTAATTAAGAAAGTTTCCCTTTTAACTCTTAAAATCCAACCACTAAAAATTTTAATCTGAAAGTTACCTCCCTTTAAATGAAGCATCTAGGGACTTTTAGAATATTCCTGTTTAGATAAAACTGTTTGAAATCATAGCTTCTAATAATTTAAATAACCTGTTAAAATTCTGCTAAGCAAATCAGAGTTAAATAGCTATGGTTTTGATTCACAAACACATGATGTGAATAATTTTTGCCCATTTTTAACAATATATGAAACCTCTACCATAAAGATGATTAAACTCAGTTAAGGCCCACATGTCCTATAAATTTCCTAAGGTCAAAATGTTTGTTGCTGGCAAAGGCACCAAGGGTCAACTTTTCATAAGCTAAAAGAGACAAAGGAATTTAAATTGCTACAGACAATCACAGAGCAAATTTGGGACTAAAACAACACATACTAAATATGTAAGTATGCTTAAGTGTGTGTGTGTGTGTGTGTGTGTGTATATATATATATATATATATATAATGCTTATATATTTATTTATATATTTATATATTTATGTGTCTATACATAAATATATATTTATATTTTTATATGTATTTATTTATTTAACAATGTTATAGTACACTCTTAAAGAACAAACACACACACATACACACACACACTAAAAAATACCCCTTTTAAGATACAAAGGAATTAAGACTGGGTGTGTTGGTATTTCTGGAAAGCAGATCTAGCTCAGCCACTGTTCAAACTTAAATCCTGGCACAGCATGGATAACCTATCATGGATGATCCAGAAATTAATTAGCACCCCCACCCAAGATCATTAGCAACAGCTTATTTTGAGTTTAAATGAGACTAATTTATAAAAATCATGTTAGTAGGCTTTGTCTTCTTTGTAAATAATTATAAATTATATAATTTAAATGAATAAACAGAACTAAAAGGTTGGTCAAAATTATGATATTAATGTTACCTGAGGTTATTAACCAAAACAGAATTATAAATAAGATTAAAAGGATTAATAAAATCTGTTGCATTATACTCATAAAATTAATCTCCTCTAATGTTCTAGTAATTATATTTTTCAGGCAATTTTTATGTAAAATTGTCAATCGTATCAGATTGGTAACTTGTACAAGATTTGCAAATACAGATCAAATTTTAAACAGTTCAGAGGGTAAAAAAGGTTAAAAGAAGAATCACATAGTAATGTCTGAAAATGTGCTAATAATTTGTCACACTGACTCAGATGCTCAGGTTTTATCTTACTCATTGTTATACTCCCAAGGCCAAGTATAGTGCCTGCAACACTACAAGTAGTTAATTATATCAAACAGAGGTTACATCCTTCAACGAGTTGTGCCAACTTATTTTTTAAGAAGTTAAGATTTCCAATCCTGAACATTTTAGTGCATGTATGCCTATGTGGATTTTTCTGGGAAGAGGATTAATATCTCTTATCACAGATTCAAATGATGATATGACACCAAAAAGTTAAACACTACAGATCTCAACAAAATATGGACATGCTGAATGTAGGCTGTCACTCAAACACAGAGAGCTAGGGCAGCTCTAGAAATAGTTCAGAAGAGAAAGGTCAGCTCTGGAAGAAAAAGAACGGGGTTTTGGGGGAGCATTTTTTCATCTGTTTATTGCCCTGTTGTTTTGCCTATGTTAACCAAAATTAGAAGATCACTACAGTTCTTCATTTAATTCAACTGGCACAAATGCAGCCACTGATACAGTATAACACGTTTTAGAAAGGCACACTACTGTTATGAAGCTAAATGTACTTACAATAAGATGAACAAGTTGAGGTTACGTAAAATACCTTATGGGATATTTCTCTGTGGAATCTCAAGTTTAGCTTATTAAATATTCTTTTTATTAATTTCTGTAACCCTTGCTTGCTGTAACTCAGTAAAATAGTGACTAAACCTCACATGATACAGTAAGCTAGATTTCATATTAATTCTCTCTTTACATATAACTTAAAATCTTTTTTAAAATTTTGAGCGTACCTATTCTGTAGGTGAACATCACACAGCCCTGCCCCACCAAGCTCACTGTATGCGCCAATCCTCATGCCAACTGTAACTAAAATGCTATAATTCCACATCATTACAACAAGCAAGAGCCAAGCTGCAGATTTTACACTGTCTGATTACTAAGATCACATTAGCTCACTACCAGTGGTTTAGGCACTGTATCAACTATTGGTATTAAATCTTTGGATGCAATGAAAGTTAACAATGCTATTTTTATGTTGGGCAAAAAAAATTCATTCAGTCTGTTTTCCCTTTTTGATTACAGTTCATTTAAGGGAAAAATGTTGCTGTATGGCTTGATAATGTTTTATGTGTCTTCGGCTGATAGAACACACAAAACGTTTGAATAGGCCCATTTATTTGAGCAGACGTATTAAATAATACTTTAAATGTGAACATGCATGTCATAAATTTTGTAGTCTCTTTAAAGTAGGATAAATCTGGTATTTAAAATAGTCTTTGTTCAAAGCCATTTTTTTTCTAACAGTCATAAAGGGACTCTGATTTGTGCTGCATGAACAATGCCAGCATCATCATTTTAATGTTATCCATATGGGCTTCTAATAATAGATAAGAGTCTACATTTGTATTATATGTCTTAGAGACATTTAAAATCTAGATAAGGAAAGGCTGATTTCATTGGCCCCATAGTTAAAGGAAAGCAGACCCTAATTAAAAGAATTCTGTTCTGAATTAACTAGTTTGACATGTGCTAATTGACAGTTCCTGTGAAATGGTTCTAATTAAAGTCAATATGTCTTTTTCAATTAAAAGGAAATTAAGAATATACTAATATACATTAACAACTTAATCTGCCTTCAATATCCCATACATCAGCTGCTTTTTTCCCCCCTAACGTTACTGAAGAACCATCTGACATGAATCATCTACTGTTTGCTTATGGTATCTCATTATTACTTCACACGAGCACAGCAGTAGTATATGTCCCCTTAAGGAAGAGGATAACCTGCACATGCTTTAATTTTCAGATCTCCCAACTCTTAGTTCATTAAAAGTAAACCCACCTTTTTGAATTTAAAAAATGGACATTCTTAATAAGAATCTTTGCTAGCTGAAAACAAAGACAAGTGTTCTCAATTAGTTGGTCTTCTACTATAGGCCTTAGAGGTAATTGCATTCTGCTGGAAAGAAGGCTGGACTATATTTTCAACATTTGGCTTGATTCAATGCAAAGCTTGATTTGAGCAACATACAACAGAAAACATCTTTCAAATCATGTTCTGTTTCCCAAGTGAAACTTTGGGGAAATTTCAGGTGGGAATACTTCGCATTGTAGATATAAGAGGAAAACAGAAAGCAAGATTGCTCAAATGCCAACACTAACAGAAGGCCCATCATAGTCACTGAAAATGTAGCATTAAAGAAGCTGTTTATAGAAACACAATTAAATATTCAAATGTGCATTACCAAAGCTATGGTGTTGGCAATTTTAATACTATTTGTTTCTTAGTAGATGATTATAATTTAGATATTTTAATTATAATTAAAATATTTTCAAAGAAGTTTTTATACTGTCAAGATACTATATGCAGTCCTTTCACATGATATAGCTAATACTTTGACAGGCATTTTATGACAACCCTCTTTTTCCAGAGTTTAAAATTCAACCATAAAATGTGGCTACTTACAGAAATAGGAAACTGTTTCACCTAATTTTACCAAAACTAGCTTACTCATGTTTAATACAAATTAAGAGAAAAGGTAAACAACTCATTTCCACTTTTCCACTTTTATTCACTTACATTTTTAAAGATTAAATTTGCTATTACCTGTAGCATTCTGAGTATGTGTGGAAGAGCTGGACAGACAGTCAAGATCTCTTATTGAAAGTATTTTTTCCCAAATATACTCTATTATCCTCTTCTGAGTAGTTACCAAAAACTCTGATGAGAACCATCATAAGTGGGACTCTAAAAGCAGCTGAAGTCTAGTGAATTTCCAGAATAATTAAATGCATATTAATCCATGTTCAAAAAAGTACCTCCTTACATTATAACCAGATTCAAAAGCCAAAATGCAGTGCTACTTATCACCACGTCAAGCCCCTAGTTTGATTTTCAACCCTAGGATCTTGCTCCTCGAGCTGGCATAGACTGGAAATGCTGCAGTAACAGCATGTACTCAGCTTTCTGAAATGGGAGAGAAGCCAAGGCAGCAACTTTTCTGCCCAATTAAAGAGCATTGTCTATAGCAGGCCTACACAACATAAGGCCTGCAGACTGCACACAGCCATGAAGCAATTGTTCATGACCCACCCACAGATTTGAAAAAGGGGAGCAAGTAGAAAGACAGACAGTATGGCACCCATGTCAGCAACAAGAGATAACGCTGTTCCACATACTCCATGTCTCAGTTCACGTTACAATGGCAATACCCCCATAAATAAACTCACAATGAAAATCAATGTTATCTGTCAAGGCTTCCAACAAAGGTATTCATTCACAGTTCCGATGCTAGACTAGTATAAAAATTTCCTAAAGGGGAGGAACTATATTGAACTGAAACTAGGAAAACCCTGTAGCATTCGTCTGACAGCTTATACTCTGAGCAATCAATATTTATTGATGATCCTCATGGCTTACTTTTTCTGTAAGAACTTGTTTTCATCTTTTCTCTTGTTCCTGTCATTTAATTACCAATGGGTGACAATAAAACTTACTGTTCAAACTGGAACACTTTTAAGAATGAACATGGAAGGGAGTGATATTATGGTAGATGACAGAGTATGAAGCTCTAGAGTCAGTCCCTTCACCAAAACAACTATCGAGCTGGTAAGAACAGTTAGAATTAAGTATTTCAGAACTCTAGGGTCTAGTTGAACACTTGTAGCATCCAGGGAAGTGCTTGACAAAGAAAGAGGCTGGTAAATTTTCATCAGTTTCAACATCATGCAAAGCAGCAACAATCCTCAAGCTCTAATGAAAGTAACCATGGGGATGATGGCCTGAATTCCTGATACAACTTTTAGGCATGAGGGTGAACAATACGGATCTTCCTCCAAAAAAACAGACTTCTGTGTTTTGATCTGCCTGGCAGTTCACTAAGGGGCCAGCACAGAGGCTGGCTATTAGTTCAACCTTAATGTGTTGAACTGCTTTCCTGGCATCATTGAAGGAAGTTAAAGAGACAGAATACCCTTTACATTTTTTTATCTTATTGTATCCAGATACTTAAGGAAATCTCTGTCAGGTCACGGGCTGACCACAGAGATAACAGAACATAGACTTCAGTGACCACACATGACAAGGAATATAGGCTTTGCAAAAAAACAATTTGGAAAAGTCACTAAACAAATGAACTGCAGACTTCATCAAGTAATAACAGTCCTTGGTGTAGTGGGAGAATCTGATTTCCAGAATTACATTACAATATTCAAAATGTCCACATCTCAACAAGAAAATTACAAAGCACACAAAGAAATAGGAATGTATCACTCATTCACAGAAAAAAAAAAAAAAGAAAGAAATTGATGGAAACCATCCTGAGGAAGCCCAGACATTAACTTACTAGACAAACACTTTAAACTTACTGTCTTAAATATGCTAAAAGAGCTAAAGAACATCACAGACAAAGAATTAAAAGAAATCAGGAAAACTATGAACAAATAAGGAATATTAAGAATGAGACTGAAATTGTTAAAAAGATCAAAGTAGAAATTTAGGAATCGAAAAGTACAATAGATAAAATTTTAAAATTCACAAGAGGCATTCAACAACAGATACAAGCAGGAGTCATCAAATCTGAAGGCAGGGCAATTGTATCTGCCCAGTCTGAGGAGTAGAAAGAAAACAAAGAAAAATGAACAAGGCCTCAGAGACTTATGGGACAGCATCAAATATACCAACATATATATAATGGGAGTCCCAGAAGGAAAAGGGAAGGAAAAACAAGGCAGAAAAAAATATTTGAGGAAATAATGTCCAAAAACTTCCCAAATTTGATGAAATACATAAATACACACACCCAAGAATCTCAACAAACTCCAAGCAGGACAAACTCAAAGAAATCCATACCATGACATATTATTATCAAAGTGCTGAAAGACAAAGACAGAGAGAATCTTGAAAGCAGCAAGAGAGAAGTGATTAATCACACAGAAGGCATTCTCAAAAAGAATAACAGCCTATTTCTCATCGAAAACCATAGAGACTAAATGGCAGTAGAGCAATATATTTAAAGAATTGAAAGGAAAAGCATGTCAACCAGGAATTCTGTATTCAGCAAAACAATCCTTCAAATATAAAGGAGAAATTATGACATTCCTAGTCAAACAGAAGCTAAGGGAATTCGTTACTAGTAATCTGCTCTATAAGAAATGATAAAGGGAATCCTTCAGGTTGAAATAAAAGAATACTAGACAGTAATTCAAAGCCACACAGAGAGATAAAGAACAATGGTAAAGGTAACTACACAGATAAATATAACCTAATAATACTGTATTTTTGGTACGTAACTCCTCATTTTATTTCCTATTTCACTTAAAAGACAAATGTATAAAACAATAATTATAAATCTATGTTAATGGGCACACAATGCATAAAGGTTCAATCTATAACAATAACAACATAAAGGGGAAGATGGAGCCAGTCAGGAGTAGAGTTAATGTATGCTATTGAAGCTAAGTTGGTATCAATTCAAACTATAGTTTTATAAATTTAGGATGTTAACTGTAATTTCCATGGTAACCACTAATAACTAAAACTATGTAAAAAGAAAGGGAAAGGGAATCAAAATGGTATACAGAAAAAAAAATCAAACACAAAATAAGTCAGTACCAAAGAAGTTGAGGAACAACAAAAAATGACACAGAAAACAAATAGCACAATTGCAGATACAAGTCCTTCGTTATCAGTAATTACTTTCAATGTAAATGAGTTAAACTCATCAATTAAAAGACAGATATTGAAAAAAAAAAAAAAAAAGACAGATATTGACAGAATAATTTTTTTAAAAATCATGATACAGCTATATGCTGCTTATAAGAGACTCATTTTAGACCCAAAGACACAAATAGGTTGAGAGTCAAGGGATGGAAAAAGATGCTCCATGCAAACAGTAACCAAAAGGAAGCCTGGCTATGTATATTGATATCAGACAAAATTGATTTTACATACAAAACTGTTGCAAGAGACAAAGAAAGACATTTTATACTGACAAGAGGATCAATTCACCAGGAAAATATAACAATTATAAACATATACATACCAAACAACAGAGCCTCAAAGTATATGAAGCAAACAGTGACAGAACTGAACGGAGAAACAGACAGTCTCCAATAATAGTTGGAAACTTCAACAGCCCACTTTCAATAATGTAGAGGACATGTACACAGAAGATCACTAAGGAAATAGAGGACTTGAGCAACACTATAAATCACCTACACCTGACAGACATATACAGAACTTGCCACTTAAAAATGGCAAAACATATATTCTTCTCAACTGCATGCAGATGATTCTACAGAATAGACCATACGTTAGGCCATAAAATAATTCTCGAATTTCAAAATACCTAAATCATACAATGGATGTTTAC